>NW_016107841.1:731448-778950 GCF_001604975.1 Cebus imitator
AAAAAAAAAAAAAAGAAATTCTAGAGGGTCAAGATGGTCAATGAAAAGCAGCTGCAGTCTACAGCATTCACGGAGATGAAAGAGGCAAGTGAATTCAGCACTTTCAATTGAAATACCCAGGTTCTCACATTGAGACTGACTAGGCATACAACTCGCCCCACTGAGAATGAAGAAAAGCAGGGTGGGGCACTGGCCCACCCAGGAGCAGTGCAGAGGAAAAGGAACCCCCACCCACCGCCAAGGGAAGCAGTGAATGATTGTGTGACTCTGCCTGGGAAATCACGCTTCTCCCACAGATCACTGCAGCCCCTCACAGGATCCCCTCATGAGCTCACACCACCATGGCTTTGGATCTGATACACAGAGCTGTGCGGAGTCTTGGCAGGGCAGCCACTGAGGCACACAGAGACTTTTTACACATTCCAGCCCCAGGATCTCCAACAAAGTGAAAGAGGTTTCCATGCATATTCCCAGAAAGGGAGCTGAATCCAGGGAGGCAAGCAGCATTGTTCTGTGAGCCCCACTTCCATGGCACCTCACAAGTTAAGAGCCATGGCTTAGAATTTCTGCCAGCCAATGGCAGCAGGCTGGAGTCTGCCTGAGATGGGACCAAGTTCCCAGCAGGAGGGGCAGCCACCATCACTGTGGTTCAATAGATGCAGCCATTCAAGCTTGCCAGCATTGGAGAATCCAAATGGTCTGGACAAGGAAGGTAGCTGCCTTGCCAGATGGTGGCCAGACTGCTCCTTTAAGTGAAACCCCATCCATTCCTCCTCACTGGACAGGAACTCCCTGTGGGACTTCAGCCACTGCAGCCAGGGTTCTGCAGATAGAGCTCTAATCTCCCCCTGGAATGGAGCTCCCAGGGACAGGGGTAGCTCCAATCTCGGTGGTTTGGTTGACGCAGCCATTCCAGCCTGCCAGCTTTGGAAAATCCAAATGGTCTGGATGAGGAAGGGTCCTTCATAATACAGGATACCTGCTCTACCAAAAAGCAGCCAGACTGCTTATGTAAGCAAGTCCCTGATCTCGTTCCTCCTATCTGGGTGAGACCTCCCAATAGAGGTCTCCTCAAGACACATTATCATCAGACTCTCATTATCACCAGGTTGAAATGAAAGAAAAAATGTTAAGGGCAGCCAGAGGCAAAGGCCAGGTCACCTACAAAGAGAAGCCCATCATGCTAACAGCAGACCTCTCAGTAGAAACCCTACAAGCCAGAAGAGACTGAGGGCCAATATTCAATATTCTTAAAGAAAAGAATTTCTAACCTAGAGTTTCATATTTGGCCAAACTAAGCTTCATAAGTGAAGGAGAAATAAGATCTTTTACAGACAAGCAAATGTGGAGGGAATTTGTCACCACCAGGCCTGCCTTGCAAGAGCTCCTGAAGGATGCACTAAATATGGAAAGAAAACAATCTTTACTAGCCACTGTAAAAACACAGTGAAGTATACAGACCAGTGACACTATGAAGCAACTACATAAACAAGTCTGCAAATAACCAGCTAGCATCATGATGACAAGATCAAATTCACACATAACAATACTAACCTTAAATGTAAATGGACTAAATGCCCCACCTGAAAGACATAGAATGGCAAACTAAGTGGAGTCAAAACACATCAGTATGCTGTCTTCAAGAGACCCATCTCACATACAAAGACACACATAGGCTCAAAATAAAGGGACGGAGAAAAATTTAACAAACAAATGGAAACGGAAAAAAGCAAGGATTGCAGTCCTAGTTTCTGACAAAACAGACTTTAAATCAACAAAAACCAAAAAAGACAAAGAATGGCATTGCATAACAGTAAAGGGTCCAATTCAACAAGAAGAGCTAACTATCCTAAGTATATATGCACCCAATACAGGAACACCCAGCTTCATAAAGCAAGTGCTTAGAAATCTACAAAGAGACTTGGACTCCCTCCCACAATAACAATGGGAGACTTGAACACCCCACTGACAATATTAGAAAGATCATTGAGACAGAAAATTAACAAAGATATTCAGGACCTGAACTCAGCTCTGGATCATCAAGTGGACCTAATACATATCAACAGAACTCTGCCTCCAAAAACAATAGAATACACATTCTTCTCATCACCACGTGACACTCTAAAATTGATCACATAATTGAAAGTAAGACATTCCTCAGCAAATGCAAAAGAAATGAACTCATCGCAAGCTGTCTCTCAGACCAACAACATGATCAAATTAGAACTCAAGATTAAGAAATTCACTCAAAACCACACAACTACATGGGAATTGAATAACCTGCTCGAATGACTCTTGGGTAAATGATGAAATTAAGGCAGAAATCAAGAAGTTCTTTGAAACTAATGAGAACAAAGAGACAATGTACCAGAATCTCTGGGATGCAGTTAAAGCAATGTTAAGACGAAAATTTATAGCACTAAATCCCCACACAAAAGCTAGAAAGATCTCAAGTTAACAACCTAACATCATAACTAAAAGAATTGGATAACTAAGAGCAAACAAACCCCAAAGCTAGCAGAAGAAAAGAAATAACCGCAATTAGAGCTGAACTGAAGAAGATAAAGACATAAAAACCCATCAAAAAATGAATAAATCCAGAAGCTGGACTTTTGAAAAGAAATAATAAAAAATATAGATAGACTTCTAGCTAGAATAATAAAGAAGAAAAGAGAAATAAACACAATCAGAAATGATAAGGGGGATATCACCACTGACCCCACAGAAATATAAACAACTATTAGAGAATACTATAAACATCTCTATGTGCATAAACTAGAAAATCTAGAAGAAATGAATAAATTCCTGGACACATACACCCTCCCAAGACTGAACCAGGAAGAAACTGAATCCCCAAATAGACCAATAATGAGTTCTGAAACTCAGGCAGTAAATAGCCTACCAAATGAAAAAATCCCAGGACCACACAGATTCATAGCTGAATTCCACAAGAGATACAAAGAAGAGCTGGTACAATTTCTGCTGAAACTATTCGAAGAAATTGAAAAGGAGGGACTCTTCCTTAACTCATTCTGTGAGGCCAGCATCATTATGATACCAAAGCCTGGCAGAGACACAACAACAACAAAAATTTCAGGCCAGTACCCTTGATGCACATTGTTGCAAAAATCCTCAAAAAAAATACTGGCAAACTGAATCCAGCAGCACATGAAAAAGCTTATCGATCACCTTCATGTTGGCTTCATCCCTGGGATGAAAGGCTGGTTCAACATATGCAAAACAATAAATGTGATTCATCACATAAACAGAATTAAAGACAAAAACCACATGATTATCTCAATAGATGCAGAAAATGCCTTTGACAAAATTCAACATCCCTTCATGTTAAAAATTCTCAATAAGCTAGGTATTGAAGGAACATACCCCTAAATAAGAGCCATACATGACAAACCCACAGCCAACATCATACTGAATGGGCAAAAGCTGGAAACATTCCCTCTGAAAACCAGCACAAGACAAGGACGCCCTCTCTCACCACTCCTCTTGAACATAGTATTAGAAGCTCTGGCCAGGGCAATCAGGCAAGAGAAAGAAATAAAGCATATTCATACAGGAAGAAGGAAGTCAACTTATCTTTGTTTGCAGATGACATAATCCTATCTCTAGAAAACCCCCTTGTCTTAGCCCAAAAGCTTCTTAAGCTGATAAGCCACCTCAGCAGTCTCAGGATACAAAATCAATGTACAAAAATTCCTAGCATTTCTATACACCAAAAAAAGGCAAGCAGAGAGCCAAATCATGAATGAACTCCCATTCACAATTGCCACAAAAAGAACAAAATACCTAAGAATATAGTCAACAAGAGATGTGAAGGACCTCTTCAAGGAGATCTATAAACCACTGCTCAAAAAAGTCAGAGAGGACATAAACAAACAGAGAAATATTTCATGCTCATGGATGGGAAGAATCAATATTGTGAAAATGGCCATACTGCCCAAAGTAATTTATAGATTAAATGCTATTCCATTAAACAGCCATTGACATTCTTCACAAGATTAGAAAAAACTATTTTAAAATTCATATGGAACCAAAAAAGAGCCTGAATAGCCAAGACAATCCTAAGCAAAAAGAACAAAACTGGAGTCATCATGCTACCCGACTTCAAACTATACTACAAGGCTAGAGTAACCAGAACAGCATGGTACTGGTACAATAACAGAAACGTAGACCAATTTTATGAATAGAGAACTCAGAAATAAGACTGCACACCTACAAATATCAGATCTTCGACAAACCTGAGAGGAGTCCCTTTTTTTTTTTTTTTTTTTTTTTTGAGTTGGATTCTCACTCTGTCACCCAGGCTGGAGTGCAATGGCATTTGGCTCACTGCAACCTCTGCCTTCCAGGTTCAAGCAATTCTCCTGCCTCAGCCTCTCGAGTAGCTGTGGTTACAGGCGCCCACCACCACCATGCCCAACTAATTTTTGTATTTTTAGTAGAGACGGGTTTTACCATATTGGCCACGCTGCTCTCTTGGCCAGGCTGGTCTTGAACTTCTGACCTCATGATCTGCCCACCTCGGCCTCCCAAAGTAGTGGGATTACAGGCATGAGCCATCGCTCCTGACCCAGGATCCCCTATTTAATAAATGGTCCTGGGAGAACTAGCTAGCTATATGCAGAAAATTGAAACTGGACCTCTTCCTTATGCCTTATACAAAAATTAACTCAAGATGGATTACAGACTTAAATGTAAACCCCAAACTATAAAAACACTTGAAGAAAATCTAGGCAATACCATTCAGGACATAGGCATGGGCAAATATTTCATGATATAAACACCAAAAGCAATTGCAACAAAAGCCAAAATTGACCAATGGGATCTAATTAAACTGAAGAGCTTCTGCACAGCAAAAGAAACTAGCATCAGAGCACAGGCAACCCACAGAAGGGAGAACACTTCTGCAATCTACCCATCAACACAAGTTCAACATCCAGAGTCTACAAGGAACTTAAACAAATTTATAAGAAAAAGCAAACAACTTTATTAAAAAGTGGGCAAAAGATATGAACAGACACTTCTTAAAGAAAGACATACATGTAGCCAACAAATATATGAAAAAGAGCTCCATATCAGTGATCATTAGAGAAATGCAAATCAAAACCATACAATCTCATGCCAGTCAGAGTAGCTACTATTAAAAAAATCAAAAAACAACAGATGCTGGCAAGATTCTGGAGAAAAATGAATACTTTTACACGGATGGGGGTAGTGTAAATTAGTTTAAACATTGTGGAAGACAATGAAGTGATTCCTCAAAGACCTAGAGGCAGAAATATCATTTGACCCAGCAATCCCATTACTGGGTATATACTCAAAGGAATATAAATCATTCTATTGTAAAGGCACATGTATGCATATGTTCACTGCAGCACTATTCACAATAGCAAAGACATGGAATCAACCTAAATGACCATCAATGATAGACTGGATAAAGAAAATGGGGTACATATATATCATGGAATACCACACAGCCATAAAAAGGAACAAGATCATGTCCTTTGCAAGGACATGGATGGAGCTGGAAGCCACTATCCTTGGCAAGCTAATGCAAGAAAAGAAAACCAAATACCAAATGTTCTCACTTATAAGTGGGAGCTGAATGATGAGAACACATGGACACATGGAGAGGAACAACTCATACTGGGGCCTGCTGGGCTTAATACCTAGGTCATGGGATGATCTGTGCAGCAAACCACCATGGCACACATTTACCTATGTAACAAACCTGCACATCCTGCACATATACCCCTGAACATAAAGGTTGAAGAAAAAAATTTTTTTTAATCAGAGGACTTAAAATCCTGCCCTTCCCAGTTATTTTCTATTAGCCAGAATGAGTAAAGAATTCTTGCTCTCTGCTCCTCTTGGCTTACTAAGGAGAGAGGGAGGCCAGCACTGCTCATGGGATATGTTCCCATCCTTCCTGGAATCAAAACAACCTTAGCAAGTCAGGTCTCCACTGTGGTTTCCACTCAATGCCCCCTGACCACTTCGCACTAAAATTTCTCCTCTTCCCCATCTCACTCCAGCGTCCCGCTACCCCTTCCTCTACTGTCTTTTCTTCACTGCACTTGCCTCCACCTGAACCTCGTGAACTATTTATTCATTTACCTGATTGTGCTCTGCCTTCTCCACTAGAACATGAGCTGCTCGAGGGCAAAGACTGCCTCACTTGCACTACAGCTGCAAGCATGGAGGACAGCCCAGGGTGCAATGGGAATTCAGTCAATGTTTTCTGAATGAATGAATGAATGAATGAAAGGATGGAGGATTGCTCCTCTGCCTCTGTTTCTCCAGCTCGCGCTCATCTCTTAGCCTCACGTGCCTGTGCCACTCTGGTCTTCTTCTTTTTCTTTCTTTTTTTTTTTTTTTTTTTTTTTTTTTTTTTGGAGACAGAATCTCACTCTGTCACCCAGGCTGGAGTGCAGTGGTGTGATTTCGGCTCACTGCCACCTCCACCTCTCAGGTTCAAGCAGTTCTCTGCTTTGACTTCCCAAGTTGACTGGGTTATAGGTATCCACCACCATGCCTGGCTGTTTTTTGTATTTTTAGTAGAGATGGGGTTTCATCATCTTGGCCAGGTTGGTCTTGAACTCTTGACCTTGTGATCCATCCACCTTGGCCTTCCAAAGCGCTGGGATTACATCTGGTCTTCCTTTTGTTCCTCTAATCACCTTTCTGTCCTCAGGTTCCTCACACACCTACGGTCCCTCTTTCACCAACTTGCTAATGCCCACTCCTTCCAGATCTCAGCCCCAGCGTCTCCTCCCCACCACTCACCTCCCCAGCTGGCCTTGGGCCCCATCACACACCTCCCACCTCCCTGGACTCTTTCCGCCGACCATTTATCACAGTTTGCAATGTGGCGTTTGAGAGATTATTTACTCGATGACTTAGTCAGTAATTGTGTTCTTACCAATGTATTCCCAGTTCGCAGCTGTATCTGGCACACAGTTGGCACTTAATAAATATTTGCCTTTGATATTTATTATGATTAAATGAGAAAAAGTTTCCTCCAAACCCTTGAGTTTTGGGATAAAGTGTACAATTTACAAACACAGAAGTTATGTCCCAGATTACCAAGATTTTTAAGACTTTCTGTCCAGACTTCCCCACTTTTCTACTTTCAGAAGCCAAGCGACATAGAATTAGAACCATCATTTTTCAGCTATGTGCTAGCCATGATTTTCTCAGAACAATGGAGAGGTGAGGTCAAGGGTGGGGAGTGGAGTGGGGAATAACGGGAAAAGGAGGGTTTGCTCAAGTAAGAGGTGAAAGTTACTAAGGGATTCCAAGGCTTGGACTGTCCTTAACATTGATGACGTTCCCAACTCCCCATCATATTAGAAAAAGACAAAGCATAATCTGTTATTACAAAAACCCTTCAGTGATTAATATTGTGAATATATATCTGCTTTTACTTATTGCCATCAGATTAGCAAGGCGCCCTTGGATCCAATTTTATAGCATTTTGGAACCAGTAGGTATCTAGGGACTCATGCAATCTGGCTCTCTAATTTTACAGACAAAGGCACTGAGGTCCATATGTTACCCAAGTTCACTGAGCAAAAATTATAATTCAGTCCTATCTCCTAGAACCATATGCCTCTATCTTTGTTGCAAGTTTTTTTTTTTTAATTTGCTAAATTTTGCTACATTGTTTGTTGTAGCAGAATATGGTAACACAGGCAGATGATTGCTGACAAGCACAGCATGTGCTTATTAGCCACATGTCATGTCTGCACTGGGGTTTCCCCAGAGCAGCCTCAGCAACAAATTGATGGGGAGGTGAACTTAGGAAGCAGAGGAGGGAATGGGGAAGGGAGCCAGGAAGGAAAGAAAGCCCCCGAAGTGGGGCGAATGGGCAGTTTTCTGGGTGGGCCAATGGGGCTTTATCCCACTACGCAAATGTCAGCTTTGTCCCATGGAGAGTGAGGCAGCCGGGTCAGTTACTTGTCAGTTTCTTTCTTGTATCACTGGAGGGCGGCTGTGGTTCCTCAGCTGTAGCGTCCCCAAAACAGACGGGCCATGAGGGAAGCTGGGGTAGGTAGAAACTGTCTGCAAAGCAGCCTCCAAGTTAGGTCTAAGGTCATCTACACACTTTCCACCTGCCACTCTCCTGGAGCCTGTGAAATTCAAGGCCTGATAAGACATAATGCCTGATCTTAGATCCCACAACCAGGAGGGCTCTAGAAATCTTCTAGGCCAGAGGTCAGCAGAGATTTTCTGCAAAGGGCCAGAGAATAGGTATTTTAGGTTTCTGGTCTCTGCTGGGAGAATCAATTCTGTCATTATGCTATAAAAGTAGCCACAGATAAGATGTAAAACACTGAGCATGGCTGTGCTCCAATCAAATTTCATTTATAAAAACAGGGTGAGGGGTTGGATTTGGCCCCAAGGCCACAGTTTGCTGACTCCTGATTAAACAATCCTTTTTATTTTAGCATGAAAAAAAATTGAGATGCAGAGAGTTGACTTGACGGCTTTTTAGACTCCTGGTTATGGATTTCGTGGTGGTGTCAGAGCTGGGAGGATCAAATCCAAGTCTGACTTCCAGTCCAGAGCACTTTCCACTTTGCCACACTCATTCCCATCCAGTCTTCTCCCAGTGGGGGCTTTTCTTTGACCCTTACCCGCGGCACACTGACCTCCTGGACATACAGAGGTGGGGCGGCCAGAGGAGTGTGCAGGGACCACAGCTTTACAGGCTGTGCGTCCTGGATTTCCCAGGTTTGGCCATCTGCAGAGCTACTCCCTGGCCTAGACCTCTTATTCCACCTGGATCCCTTCCTCCCTCAGCTGTGCCCATTTTCTGCCTTTTCTAAGTTAAAATCCCAGCGCTTTAGGAGGCCAAGGTGGGCGGATCACTTGAGGTCAGGAGTTCCAAGTGAAAATCAACCTGGTATTGACCTATGAAAGTGTTCAAAAAACTGAGGAGGCCACCGGGGCTTCATCCATGCCAGTGGTGCTGTGAGTAGAGACAGGTACGCAACATGTGTGAGATGCCACCGCTTCTCTATTACAACGTGTTTTACTGAAAGGTTCTTTCAGAATTCTAGCCAAGCCTTTATGTTCAGGACAAGGAAATAATTCGGAATAGTATACTTACTTTCTTCTCCTCTTTCTCTCACCCTATGCACCCAACATACACACGTACACACATGCACACATATACACACGTGCGCACATGCACATACATCAGTAGAGGAACCAAACAGAACGGAATACAGAACAGAACAGAGTGATGTCGTCAGACTGAGGGAAATTAGCTCCAGCGGAAATGAGTTTGCAGAGTCGGGAGAGCGGGCTCTGAACCCACACTTTTCCCTGTGTTTGCGGTTTAACTGAACAAGTGACCTAACTTCTCTGACTCCCCCAGTCTTATCATTTCAAAACTCGGTAACACTGCATACTTAATGGGTTTGTTGTGCAATAAATGTGAAATCACATGGCCTGTAGGATTCCAGGTGGAATAAGAGGTCTAGGCCAGGGAGTATCTCTGCAGATGGCAAGACCCGGGAAATCCAAGAGCACAGCCTGTAGCTCTTGCAGGAACTACAGTGTTTGCAGGCACTCCACAAACAAGGCGCTGCTCCCCTCACCACATGGAGGATGTGATTCCATCAGGCGTTCCCGGACTCTACCCTGCCTAAAACTCTCCCCCTGCCTCACACAGACACACACACACACAAACACACACACACACAAGCTTCCTTGTCACTCTCAGACACTTATTTCTGGCCTCTACCCAGTGGTTGCACACCCTCCCCACATCACGAATCTTGGAGAGACCAGCCAGGATGTGTTGCCACCCTCTCTGTCCCCTGTGCAGGGTGGCAGGAGAGCTTGGCCCGGGCAGCTGAGCTCGGTGTATCGCTGTGCAGCGGGGAGCGGGACAGCACAGGACAGGGCAAGGGTGCCATCTTTCTCCTCTTCTGAAATCACTGGAAGTAAATGTCAACTTTTTTCTCTTCATATACCGAGAGCCCTGTGATTAATGCTCAGCGTGCCTTTGAGATGGCCTTGCTTGAGCCAGTTCAGGTTTTACACGGATAGGTTTTCAGTCTGAAAGGACTCAGGATTCTTTCCTGGTTTCAAGTTGCTATTTCAACCAATGGAGCCAATCAGAACTCACATCTTGCTATCCCAAACCCTGGGGAGTGAGAACCACACGGGGCAGGCTCTCTATTTCTTCGTGTTGCCATAAAGAAATACCTGAAGTTGGGTAAGTGATAAAGGAAGAAGGTTTCTTTGCTCGTGATGATGCTGGGTGGAAGACTGGGCATCTGTGGAGGGTCTCGGGCTGTTCCCACTCCTGGTGGAAGGGGAAGGGGAGCTGGTACATGGAGAGATCACAGGGCAAGAGAGGAAGCAGGAGAGAGGGGCCCAGCTCTTCCTAACAGCCAGCTCTTGCAGGAACTAGAGCGAAAACGAACGCACTCCTCCCCCAGGAAGGGATTAATGTATTCATGAGGGATCTGCCCCCGGACCCAGACGCTTCGCACTAGGCCCCACCTCCATTAAATTTCAACAGAGGTGTGAGGGGCCAAACATCCAAAGCACACAAACACCCAGCCACAGCACTGCCTCACAGCCTCTCTCGTTAGTGGAGGGGAGGCGAGTTCCCTACAGTAGGAAAGGCCTGTGAAAATGGCTTCTGAAAACACAACGCACCCCTTTTTAAAAATCATTATTATTTTTATTTAGAGACAGGGTGTCACGTTGTTGCCCCGGCTGGAGTGCAGTGACACAATCACAGCTCACTGCAACCTTGACTTCTTGGGCTCAAGTGATCCTCCCGCCTCAGCCTCCTGAGTAGCTGGGACTACAAGTATATATCACCACATGTGACTACATTTGGCATGTTTTTTATAGAGACAGGGTCTCACTATGTTTCCCAGGCTGGTCTTGAATTCCTGGGCTCAAGTGACCCTCCTGCCTCAGCCTCCCAAAGTGCTGTGATTACAGGTGTGAGACACCATGCCCAGCCAGTATACACGGTTTCATGCACACACTGTGCGGGACCTCTTCTGCTTTGCTCTCTAGATGGAATGTCTATCTTCCACTCTGCCACGAGCCCCACAGACTGGACATGTGCACAGCAGCAAGCCCACATCGCTTCTGGCTTCCTGTTGAGTTCAGCCCATGAAAGATCGGAAATCTACTTCCTCACCCCCCTGCCAGGGGGACTGCTGCAAGCTGGCTGCGAGTCCTGCCAGGCTGGTTCTGATACTGTCCCCTGCCCTTGTTCCTCAATCCTAGTGGGGGATGAGACCTCCCTGATGCCGCCCTGGGTTCTTCACTATACTTCGTGGCCAGCCTACACTCTTCCCACACCTTTGTAAAAAGGCCTTGTGTTAAACACCCTCTCAAGTCGCCCGCTTCCAGCATGCCATCTGTTTCCCGCCAGGCCACTGGCTGATGAGGTACAGCACGTGGCAGTGGAATGTTCAAGACTGGAACTCTCTGGGAGATGGACCACCTCCTGGTGGGTTCAATAGGGGATGCTGCGTCAGGCCCAGAGGACAGGATCTGAAGAGGCTGGAAGAAGGGGATGAAGAGGCCACATCTGGAGGTAGAGAGGACAGTGGTATGGTGGGGGCGGGGAGTGGCTGCTTCAAATCCTCTGCCCCAGCGTTAGCAAGATGGAGTAGTAGACATGCAGTCCAGGTTCTGGGAGACTGCCAGGGACACCTGCAGTCCAAATGGAGAAAGTGTCACTCCCACTGGCCAGCTGTCACCACAGAGCCAAATGGGGAAGTTAATCAGGATTATGATTATGGGATACAGGTTGGGGGAGCTCTAAAAAGAGCCCCCAGCATTCACGATGGTCTTCCAGTCAATCTGAACACCGGTAACACAGCCAGTGAAAGGTTGCAGTTCTTCCCAAGAAGATGTGGGATCAGATTTGGAGCCTGGTGCCTCTGACAAGTCCTGCCCTGCCTTTGGAGCCAGATCCAAGGCCCTAGGACAAGAGCTAGAGGCTGAAGAAACTTGGAAAAAACAGCTGCCCAGTCTCAGGAAGAGGGCCCTTCTCTCTTGGTGGGTTGCCTGGGAAGAAAGCTAATGTTTTGACTGCAGGCAAGCAGGGTACCAAAGCCTCATCCCTTGTCCCTTCCCTAAAACAGAGAAACATTGGACAAGGAAGCCAGACACACAGCCAGTCTCCAAAGCGAGGCGCGCCGTCTCCAAATGGATTACATGGCCCATTGAGCCGCCTTCACCGCAGATTATTTAGGCACCATAAAGAGTCAGGGCTCTATAAATTGGACGTAAAATGCACGCGGGTTTCCTGTAGTTTATCAAGCTGGCAACTCCCTAAAACCAGAACACAGGGCAAGAATGTGCCAAAGAGCTGAAGAAGGAGGAGATGAAACCTTCGAAAGTTAACACTAGTTGCAGAACCCAAGGCTTAGCATGTGGCTCACCCAGCCCAAAGGTATTGTGGGAAGGGCCCACTTGACCTTGGCCTGAAAGGCAGGAGATGTTGCCCTGGTTATTTTTTATGGATTCTTCATGCACAATTTGCTTGTTTCCGCAGAGATGTTTATTTTGGCTCAGAACTGACTCTTGAGCTCTCTAAATTTACTATCTTGGGAACAATGATACTTTCTTTTGTTTATTCTCTCTTTCAGGCTGCGAGGAATGTTCCTCAACTGGGTATTCTGGGAAACCTCCCTCTGGCTATTTGCACTCATCCGTTTAGTAGGCTTTGGTCAAGTTTGCTTTGAGTTTCATCCGTCCAGCCCACCTGTATTTATTGAGCACTTACTATGTGCCCTGAATTGGGCATCTCTGCCTCCTCTCCCCTCATTTTTTGGGTTCTTTTGATTGTTCTTCACTCTTTTCTTCCTTAACTTACCCATCTAAACAATTTCACTAGGCCAGGTGCAGTAGCTCATGCGTGTAAGCCCAGCACCTTGGGAGGCCAAGGCAGGAGAATCACTTGAAGCCAGGAATTTTCGACAAGGCTGAGTAAGAAAATGAAACGTCATCTCTACAAAAAAATGAAAAAATTAGCTGGGCATAGTGGTACACTGGTATTCACAGCTACCTGGGAGGCCGATGTGGAAGGATTACATGAGCCTGGGAGGTCAAGGCTGCAGTGAGTTGTGATCACGCCATTGCACTCCAGCCTGGGTGACGGAGTGAGACCCTGTCCCTAATAATAATAGTCATGAGATAGCTTCACTGACCTGCTAAAATTAAATAGGCATATCAACATTTTATTTTCACAAAAGAGAGAACCATGGTGCAGAGATATTTTAAGAACTGCTGAAAGGCTGCAGTCTCATCATAAGGAGGTGGGCATTGAAGTTTGCAGACTTGGGTTCAAATTCTGGCTCTACTGCTTACCAGCCAGGTGACCTTGGGAATGCTGATGAACTGCCCTGAGGCTTAATCTCCTAACCTGTACAATGGACATCGTATCGCTTCTCTCAAAAGATTGTTGAAGAATTAAATGGGACAACATTTGCATGTGACCTAGGAATGGTTCTCCATACGAACCCAGGCCCCTTGTTTGCAGAACATGATCCTTCCACTGTAAGAAGTCATAAGACTGTGGAGACAGGATAGGGACAGGAAGGCAAGAGTTAGATTTCTTGATTTCCTGACATCATGCACATCATGAGGAGGAAACAAAATTAACCAACTGCCAAGCACGGCTTGCCCCTAAAGTGGGAGTGTCAGCATCCTCTCTCTCTCCCTGGCCAACGTCTTCCTTCAGAGGGATGTCATGCAGAGAACAGGGAACCAGAGTCACGAACGGGCCAGGCCCTTGTTTCAAGTTGTAAGTTAATGCCACGTTTGGCTGGCCATTTGATGACATTGTAGGGAGATGTGTCAGTCTTTCAGACTTAAGAAAGAATTTCCCTCGACCTGAACATGAATGTGAAGGCTGGGGGTATATTTGGTACCCAACAGAGAACAGAACCCTTGCTAAGCAAGAAAGGCTCAAAGCCCTTGAGAAAGATCCATGGCAATGGCTCTGCAAGGGAACTGACTGTTTAAGGACACTTTCTAGATTTCTATGGGTGCAGGGCAGGGGCCCCAGAGGTGAGCAAAGCACTCCATCATGCCAGGGGAGGGCATGTGGTCTCTCTATTCCCCATAGGTGGGATCCGCGGTGACCAACGTGGGGCCCACCTTGTTCTCCTCAGGCTCACTAGCAGCGGGCCAGTGCTGTGTCCTCCCCTCAGGGCCATCCTTTTAACAGGAATCACGGAATTGAAGCTTTCAAGGGTCTCCGCGTGGCAGGTGGGAGAGGCTCTGCCAAGGCTCTGGGGCCTGCTCTGGAGTTGAAGTGAGAGGCATGAGATCACCCCAAGAGGGCCTCTCCCATCCTTGCTTCTCCCCTGTCCAGTGAAGGACTAGATCACACTTCCCTCAAAGTCTGCTGCCCAGATCATCTGTTTCAAAGGACCAAGGTCCACGTAATGGTGTGGATTCCTGCCCCTCAAGCTGGCTGGGTGCTTCTACTAACTTTGAGAACCCCAAGACAATAATCAGTAACTCTCTTCCAGACCTAACGGTATAGAACCGCATGACCACACAGAGACAAAACCACCTCTAGCACCTCACCTTCCCACCTTTGGAAAGACGGGCCCTGAGCATCAGAGTCTGATTAAAACACCACCCCTACCGCCTTCATTTCTTTTGCATAAGGCTTCGGCCTTCATTGAAATAAAATCTCATGCAGTAAACTGGTATCAGTCGTTTATACCCCCAGAAGCCCGAGCTTCAAATAATTTGCTGAGGACAGATGTGAGCCCAGAGAAGAACGAGGAGGATGGGGTGGGGAGATGGGCAGGAGAGGGCAAGGAGTAGGAGAGAGCGTTAAGGGACCCAAGAGTTTCTGAGATAAACATTGCCCCACTGACAGTTTCAACTATGGCTAGTGCCGAATAAGAACAAATGTTCCAAAATAAGCACGTACCTAGTGGGACTCACCCATCCTACTTCGGGAGTTTGTTCTTGACCTTGATACTTGTTTGAAGCTTAGCACATCCTGACCAAAGCCTTAGACCCTGCTTCCAACAGAATTTGAACTGGAAACATGTTTACCCAAGACTTTCCTGCTCAAAAATAGTACTTGTGGAGGAACAGAGTTAGCTCTAAGAAGCTCTGAGCAGATCCAGAAGCTTCTCTCTCACAGGCTGTGTCCGTGTAACTGACCACTCCTCATCCCCAATTCCATTCATCTCTCATGTTTTGGCACTTCTAGGGGACATGCTGGCCTCCTCAGACCCTCCAAAGGGAACCAGGAAACAGTAGACAGGGCTTTTATGCAAAGCTATGAAAACTCTCACTCAGAAAGGGTCAGGGCAGGTACCCATCTGTCTTATCCAGAATTTAGTGCTGTTTCTGCTCGCTCTTTGAAGCTGCTTAAGTTTCCCTTTGCACTTCTGTGGCTCTTTAGAAGTTTTCCAAAAATCCAGTTCCTCCTGATTTATTTATTTCATGCTGCCTTCTAAGCTCCCCACCACCCAGTGAGCCCCCTCTGCCTCCGGACACATCCCTGTCCCATCCTCCCGTCTCAGTGCCCCTGCAGGTAGGGGCTCCCTCAGCCCCTTCTTACATTTGCTGGAGGGGCTCTGCTCCTTTAAGAGGCTCCTTACAGTAGGACATGGGACCACAGCCTGCAAATTGGCCAGCCATTCTGACAGGTGAGAGCCCAGATCCCTGCTTTCCAGAACCTCAAGAAGCTCAGAACCTGAATGTGCTGACACAAGGGGCTCCTTCTCTCATGAGGACACTGTGTGCTAGGCGCACTGTGTAGGATACCTCCACCATGACCAGGTGATTTAGGCATCCTTGTGCTTCCTGCACATAAGGCGAGGGAGACTCCTGGAGGTGACCTCACTTGCCCAAGGTCCTGCCCCGGCACATGGAGAGCTGTGATTCTAAGTCAGTGCCTCCAATCCAAAGCCGAGTGCCCTTCCCATCCGATAGGGACAGGACGGCAGTACCAGGGGGAACCTGTAGGTGGAGCGGCGACATGGTGGAAGCAGCTGCTCCCGGAAGAGCATCCAGAAACCACGTATAAGATGGATGGGACAGGAGATGGGTAAAGATGGATGCAGCCAGAAGCATCGACATGATTAGATGACTTCGTGGATGTAAATCCTCTCCCATGGCAAAGCTATAAACAACCGTTTGTGACAGGAAGGAGTTAACTCTCTCAAGACAGCTCACTGACAACCCACTCTCAGAGCCTCTGGTGTGCTCAGGCAGAAAATGGCAGGAGTAGCTCAAGGAAATGCTTTATTGATGTATTGGTTGGCCTCACAAGAAACGGCAGTTTGTGGAGGGCAGCAAGCAGCCCAGACTGTGATAGCTGAAGCAGATTGAGCTGCGTAACCCTAAACAGCAGAATTGCGTCAGTCCTTCAGCTCCTGTGCCCTCCCAGCTCCGGATGTCCACCAGCAGGCTTTAACCTCAGGATTTCCCATGGTGCACAGAAGCCTTGTCCTGATTGGGGATAACAGAGACAGTGTGTTCATCATGGTAGTCAGGAGTGGGAACTGTTCTCTGAATCCAGCCTAAAGCAATTACAAAGGGCAGGGCCACCCGGGGCCCAGAGTCTGCAGCTGGTTAGGAAAAACCATCTCCGATGAGGTCTCAAGGTTTGGCTCTTTTTCTCTCCACTGATTTCTCCCAGACCAGATGCATTTGGTTCCAGGTCAGCCTGTTCTCCTACCCCTGAGCTCAGCAACCGTCTAGTTCTCCTCTCCGTCTATTTCTACCTCTCCTAACTCTCTGCAGTAATAAGATCCTATCTTGAACGGTGCATTCTGATTTGCAAAGCTCTCTCACATGCACGATCTCATTTGGTCTTCTTAACAATACTAAGATAGAGGCATTTTTTCCCATTTTACAGATAAAAACCTGAAGATCAGAAGCTATCACTTGCCCAAGGCCATGAAAACTGAGCCCAGGCAGGGCACAGGGGCACCTGTAATCCCAGCACTTTGGGAGGCCAAGGTGGGTAGATCATCTGAGGTCAGGAGTTTGAAACCAGCCTGACCAACATGGTGAAACCCCGTCTCTACTAAAAATACAAAAATTAGCTGGGTGCGGTGGCGTGTGCCTATAGTCCCAGCTACTCTTGGGAGGCTGACACAGGAGAGTTGCTTGAACCCAGGAGGCAAATGTTGCAGAGCTGAGATCGCGCCACTGCACTCCAGCCTGGTCAGCAAGACTAAAACTCCATCTCAACAACAACAAAGAGAAACCTGAGCCCATAACTTTCCTCCGGATAAGCTCTTCCTCCAATTTCCTCCATACTAATGTTCAAATCCACCAACTACCCAATAATTCATGCCAGAAGCCTGAGAGACAGACACCTTTGACTCTGCATCTTCCCGGAACTTCATCTCAGCGGTTACCAAATTCTGTCATTTTTATTTCCTAAATATGTCTCTCCATTTCCAGACTAGATTGTCTTCTATGTTACTGTGATCTCCCCCCAGGGCCGACAAGGCAGCCTCTTCTCTGGTCTTCCAACACTATTCTTGCTCTATTTGTATCATTCTCATATCATGCTGAGTGTTGTTTCAGAACTGAAAACCTGCTCATG
Organism: Cebus imitator; assembly: GCF_001604975.1. Taxonomy (NCBI): domain Eukaryota; kingdom Metazoa; phylum Chordata; class Mammalia; order Primates; family Cebidae; genus Cebus; species Cebus imitator. Next base: position 749,054 of record NW_016107841.1, read on the forward strand.
TCATTCCTTAAGTTAAAACTCAAACGAGGTCCCCATTATTTCTAGAAGAAGAGGAGGGTGGGGGAAAGAAGAAGAGAATGCTTAACATGACTCCCAAGCACTTCATGGTTAATCCCTGTCTATGTCTTTACCTTCATCTTCATCACACCTAACTCTTCCCCCAGTTGCCCTGAGCTCCAGCCACATCGGCCTCTCTTTAGCTCTTCAAATGCGAACTTCCTGCCTCAGGACCTGGTACCTGCTATTCCCTCTGCCTGGAATATTCCTTCTTTCACTCCAACCTCATTTTGCTTAGTTAGTTCCTACTCAGGGTCTCAACTTCAAGGTTACTTCTTCAGAAAAACCTTCTTTTATCCTCAGAAAAGTTTGGGTTATTCAGTTATATACTCTCCTATCTTCACTATTTCTCCTTCAGGACAGTGTCACAATTGTAATTAATTATTTATGTGATTGTAACAGTTGGCTATGGGCAGAAAATACTGCATAACAAACTGCTTCAAAGCCCAGTGACTTGAAACCATACTCCCAGGTTCTCATGGGCTGCAGGCCAGCTGGGAGTGACAGGTCTAGTTCAGGCTCAGATGGTGGTTTTGCTTCAGGATGCAGTAGCTAGCGGCCACTCTGCCTCTCACTGAGGTTGACGAGCCATTGGGGCCAACCTCTGTTCCACACGTCTCTCACCCTCTTCAACCTGCCAGCTGACTGCAGCAGGTTCTTCTCATGGTGATGGTAGGGGCAGAAGAGGCAAAAGATATGTGCGAAGCCTAGGCTTGGAATAGGCACATGGTCATGTCTGCACCATTCCATTGGCTAAAACCAAAGTCAAAGGGTAGGAAAAATATACCCCATTCCTTTAGTAGGACGAACTCTAAAGTCACATGGCAAAGAATAAGGACAGAAAAAGGACGTGAAGTGTTAGGGCAAAGAATGCAATCTAGCCCAGTAATGATTGAACTGTGTTGAACTCCATTTTTTCATTTAAAAGGCTAAATCTATGAGTACATAGTTTTCTAAACGTCACAACCAATTACCACAAATTTAGTGACCTGAATAACAGCTGTTTATTATCTCATAGTTTCTATGAGTCAGGAATTCAATCGTGGCTTAGCTGGATTTTTGGTTCACAATCTCATAATGCTGCAATCAGGGTGTCAACTGGACTGTGTTTGCATCTGAAGGTGTGACTGGGGAGAGAGCCACTTGGACGCTCCCTTAGGTTGTTGGTAGAATTCATCTTGTTGCTGCAGGACTGAGGTTTCTGTCTTCTTGCTGGTTGTTGGCTCAGGGCTGCTCTCAATTTCTTACCACATAACCCTTTCCACAGACTGTCCACCACAGGGCTGCTTGCTTCTTCAAGGCCGACAAGAGAACCAGATCAAGTCTTCCCAGAGTAGTAACAGGAGTGATTTCCTGTCACCTCTCCCTTATTCTTACGACTAAAAGCAATTCAGAGATTCCACGTATACTCATGCAGCTAGTACTATGCAGATTGTAACATCAGGGAATGAAGATCATGAAGACCACCTTAGAATTCTGCCTACCCACTGTGATAATAGAAAGAGATGGACTGCATCTGTCCTGGTATTTCAGTATTTCTATGCTTCACACAATACCACAAAGATCATTTGTGTTCAGTAAATATTTGTTGAAGGGATTAATGAATGAAAAATCACAGATGATAATGGGGGAATAGGACTCAGGTCTAAGTCTTTTAGCTCTGACTCTAAAACTCTTCCATTGTCCCAGCTACCTTCTCAGGCCACTTTTCTACTCAGTGCTTCCCTCTTGCATCGTTTTCATTCCCAGTGCTTCCCTATTTTTAACTTCATCACATTGTCTTTTTTTTTTTTTTTTTTTTTTTTTTTTTTTTTTTTTTTTTTTTTTTTTTTTTTTTTTTTTTTTTTTTTTTTTTTTTCTGAAACAGAGTCTTGCTCTGTCATTCTGGCTGAAGTGCAGTGACACAATCTCAGCTCACTACAACATCTGCCTCCTGGGTTCAAGCAATTTTCCTGCATCAGCCTCCTAAGTGGTTGAGATTCCAGGTGCCTGCCACCACGCCTGGCTAATTTTTGTATTTTTAATGGGATGGAGTCTCACCATATTGACCAGGCTGGTCTCGAACTCCTGACCTTAAGTGATCCGCCTGCCTCAGCCTCCCAAAGTGCTGGGATTACAGGCGTGAGTCACCACGCCCAGCCCCACATTGTCTTATCTTATCTATCATTTTCTTTCTTTATTTCATTCATGCCACCACTATTGCTCTCCTGCTTCTCATTTCCAAGCCCACTCCCCATAATTCCTTAGACTTTATATGCTTCCCAGAGCACCAAACTCTTTAAAAGACAATGGGAGAAAGAACAAGATATCTTTCCCTACCAGCATAGAGCATGCACTCCAATATGTTTAAGTGAGTGAATCATTGAAACAACGAATGGAAAATATCTTTCTAGAAAGAGAAAGACATCTTATTGTCTTGGATGTGTCTGTCTTTTGATGGACCTGAAGGTGGAAATGCCAACTATGATCAGGGAGACCTGGAATTGGATCTCTGTTGACCTAATGGAATAGGAAAATCATCTGTTTCATTTAAACTTTGGGGATTGTGTGTCTTTCAGTCTATCTGTGGGACAAAGAGTTATATAGAATAATAGTTTAATTCACACATATTTGAAAATGCAGAGCTGCATTCCTCTGAGTCTCTCAATTGAAAATTCTAATTTATGTTAGGTGTTTTGCACAAAATATGGATGTCACTCTCAAAAACTATACATTTTCCACCCCCCACTTCCACATACCACATGCCTTTCCTGACACTCTCCCAAGAGAATGACAAGACAATCCACCGTGGTGATTAGTTTTATGTGTCCACTTGATAGGGCCGTAGGGTGCCCAGATATTTAGTCAAACATTACTCTGGGTGTTTCTGCTAATGTGTTTTGCATGAGATTAATATTTAAATCAGTAGACCGAGTAAAGCAGATTGCCCTCCATAATGCAAGTGATTGGGGGATTACGCAATTACTGACCCTCCTCTGAGTAAGACAGAATTCTTCCTGCCTACCAGCCTTTGAACTGGGACTACACCATTGGCTGTTCTAGTTCTCAGGCCTTTGGACTTACTGGAGCTAAACCATCAGTTCTCCTAGATCTCCAGCTGGCCTCCTGCAGATCTTGGGATTTGCCAGCCTCCATAATCACTTAAGCCAATTTTTTTTTCCTTTTTTTTTTTTTTTTTTTGAGATGGAGTTTTACTCTTGTCACCCGGGCTGGAGTACAATGGTGCAATCTCAGCTCACTGCAACCTCCGCCTCCTGGGTTCAAGCAATTCTCCTGCCTCGGCCTCCTGAGTAACTGGGATTACAGGCACCTGCCACCACAGCTGGCTAATTTTTTGTATTTTTAGTAGAGACTGGGTTTCACCATGTTGGCTAGGTTGGTCTCAAATTCCTGACCTTAGATGATCCACCTGCCTGAGCCACCCAAAGTGCTGGATTACAGGCATGAGCCACCGCACCTGGCCCGATTCTTTATAATAAATGTCTCTCTCCTCTCTCTCTCTCTGTCTCCACAAACACACACACACACACACACACACACACACACACACACACACACCATTGCTTCTGCATCTCTGGAGAATGCTGACTAATACAGTGACCTGCTGAGCCTGTAGTGAGTCAGAGTGTGGAATGCATGAAATGTGTAAGATGAACGGCTGGCTTTATTAGTCACATCCCAGATCAAGGACCCAGCATGGTGGGCAGGTCCTCACCAACACAAGTCTGGCCCTGCCTCGTCTGTTTGCACTGCCATCAAGGCACAACAAAATCAGAGGTTCCTGCCACTGGGTTAGGCTAAGCACACTGGACATGGGTGACGTTTACTGGGGGCCTACCCTGCTGGATCTCCTCTCACCAGCTTTTCTCTGCATGTGCAAACTAAAGCTTTAAGAAGGAAAAGAGTTCTGGAAGAAAGAAAAGCCCTGAGGATCTAAAGAAATAATACCTAGGCATAGAATTGGCGTGGTGGCACACACATGGACAGAGGACAAGCTTGAAGAAGAGGTGTCTTCCTCCATGTCACGGTCTCCAGCTGGCCCCCTGAGGCTGTAGCTGGCCCCCTGAGGCTGTGGCTGCCCCTGAGCTGCAGAGGAACACACTCAACCTTACAGCTGGAAGGACCTGGCCCTAAGAAAAATATGCCAATGGCTTGTAGAAGAAAGAAACTTCTCTCAGGCTGCAGTTAACAGAAAGGGTGATGTTTTCCATGCCCTGGAAGGTGATTTACCTGGGCTTCTGATCAAACACATGACAATTTGGAGTCCTCAATGGATTTGAAATGAAACTCTATTTCCTGCCTTTGGCTTCATTTCCTTCTAGTCAATATTTGTTCCACCATTTCCAGGTTGAAGATTATTCTCTTTAGCGGAAAAGATATGGTAACTATAATTTGATGGGCTCTGTGTTCTCTGAGTCAGAAGGTAGAACAGAAAGAACCACCATACTCACAACAGTTGACGTGGGTTCTGGTCCCACTTCATCAATAACTTATCAGTGCTTTTAAATGGCTCTGGGCATCTTTCCCTCTTCTGTAAAAGGAGACCTTTAGATTGTGTGCTGATTAAGGTTTATAGGCTAAGGTGTTGTAACAAAGACATGCAAAAATACAATGGCTTAAATAAGAAGTTTATGCCTCTTTTTCACCAATCCTTAAAGTATTAGGTTGGTGCAAAAGTAATTGTGGTTTTTGCCATTAAAAGTGGTTCAGGGATGGTGAGTCAGCTCTACTCAAAAAGGTCCAGGGAGCCAGGCTAGGGGGTCACCATGTGACATTTGCCTCTGCATCCAAGGCAGCAGACACAGGGGGACGGAAGGTCCAGGACTTTCCTCTTTAACTAGAATTGCACACCTCATTCTGGTCACATCCCACTGGAGGGTGTCATCGCCATATTGCCACCTAGCTGCAAGATTGGGAAATTTAGTTTGTAATTGAGCGGCCATGTTTCCCGCTAAAGCTGGGAATGGGGCAAGGAGGAAGAAAGCTCTATTAGTAAACAGGAAAAGAGAAGAATAAACATGGGGAGTGACTCTACCACTGACAACATGATCTTGAAAGTTGTTTTGGCTCTTAAGACAAAAAGAGGCTAGGTTCTTCAGCGATGACACAATCTTTCCCGAGCATTAGCTTTATTTTGTTGTCATTTCCTTACTCCAAATAGACCATTTGGTTGTTTGACACATTTCACAATCCACAGCTCACAGTGGCCCTCAGTCTCCCTGACCTGATCCATGTGGACCGGCCTTGGCTTCCATCTTTTGCAGGATCAATCTTAATATCTGAGCTCCTTCGTGGGTTGTACAGGCAGTTATTATGTTGTTTCTTAGATGCCAGACCTTAGTTTCTTCCTTGCTACTATTCCTGGTTATTCGTTGGATCTTGGAGTCTCCTGGGTTATTTTCAGATTTTCTCCCAGTAATTCTCTGAAAGAGGAGATATGTAGATGGCATTTCTCTCTTAATTCCCAGATAAATTTCCCTGAGATTCCTGTATCATACAGCGCCCAGCCCTGGTGGACAGAAGACTTGGGGAGCGCCTCGCTATATCATTTACCACTCCTTTCAGAAGCTGAAAGAGGTTAAGGCAAGTCAATATCCACAAGGCTTGATTTTCAGTAGACAAGCTATTGCCCCATTGCTCCTTCCTCTGCTGGTCTAGAGTGAAATTTCAACACCAGTATTTCACCTGAAAATGACCATGGCAAGCAAGCTCTTCACGTCCCAGTTTTCTTGCTGATGTTTCTCTTTGCCGATCCACGCCCTCCGTGCACTCTTTAGCATGGTCCAACCTCCTTTGGCCAACACATCAGCCAGTACTGACCATGCCCTTGACTGTGGTTCTGCAGGACACTGCCCTGACCCTTTAGCGACCTTCTCATCTTCCTTACTCTGGATTTTGGTTCCTCATAAAGACTCTCGTTGTCTAAAGAACAAGAACCTCGCCTGAACAGAAGAGAGGGAACAAAGTGTGCAGAGCTAAGGCAAGAGGGAGGAAGCCAAGGAGAAGACTGAAAAAGAGCAGAGCTTGGCAGGAACTCATTCCCCAGGGCCATGACTGAGAAATTCCCTGAGCCGCAAGCGATGGTAGCCAAGGAAGTGGGTACAGCCAGCTGGCTACGCAGCTCTAGAAAGCCAGAAACTCCAGACTGATGGGTCTGCAAGAGTGCACTTTGGGGTGCAGAAAAGAAAAATGAGATTCCATCAGTGAGACCTAATGAGAAGGCTGCAGTCCCTGGTAAACAGATGGAGCAGAGAGAAGGAGGTGCTCTGACATCAATCTCCAGGGTGTGGCTGAAGAACACAGCCAGCCCAGAGGCGCAGAGCAGGTCAGAACCACAGGTCCCTGTGCACAGCTTGGCAAGCTGCCTTTTGGTGGAGAGGGGGCTGGAGAGACCCGGCCAGTCTTACAGACTTCACAGACGTAGCTGTTGGTGTAATCTTTGCCCTGCAACATTTTCCCCTGACCATCCATGTTTTCTAGGTGAGGTAAGGGGGAGATCAGAGCAAAAACAAAAACAGGGGTTCAGAAGGGGTCTTCCCTTACTCTGTATCAGAGGGTCAAAATGAATAATAATGATGGATGGACTGAGCCTAAAGTCACCCTGGTTTGAGTATTGTTCAGTCCAAGAAGAAATGACTGTAACAGTTTACATCAGGACATAGAATTGAAATTCCTGCCCCCTCTTTCAAATTTCAAACCACCCACAAAATCAGTTCCAGGTTTAGCAGGGGAAGGAGAGAGGCAGGAGAGTAATAACCTGAATCTAATGCAGGTTTTATCTTCACCGAAAGAATAAGCTCTTCTCTTACAGTGCCTTTCATGTAAAGTGGTCCTAAGATCTGATGAGAATCGAGGTCATCATATAACCTCCACTGTACTCAGGAAAAAGGAGAGGCAGGAATCTCACCCTCCTCCAGCTGAGATGTGAGGGAATAGAAGAGTCCTGCTGCAAATTACCCAGAAAGACTGGGACATGGGGAGAACGGCTTGGGGACAAGAAGGACATTCAGAGGCACAGATCTCAGAGGGGCGACCTTCCCAGGCTCTGCCCCTGAGACTTTTAGTTAGGCAAGTTCTCTTATCCAATATCATAGAATCTTAAAACTTTCTCACTAATTCCAGGGCTCCCCAGCATCCTGGAGAAGCCCATGACACAAATGTGTGTCTTGGGGGATCAGAGATATTACCAGGTTTCCCAGAAGTCAAGATGGATCTCAGGGCCAGGCACAGTGGCTCATGCCTGTAATCCCAGCACTTTGGGAGGCTGAGGCAGGTGGATCACTTAAGGCCAGGAGTTCGAGACCAGCCCATCTCTACTAAAAATACAAAAATTCGCCAGGCATGGTGCCACGCGCCTGTAATCCCAGCTACTAGGGAGGCTGAAGCAGGAGAATCACTTGAACCTGGGAGGCAGGGGTTGCAGTATGCTGAGATCGCGACACCGTACTCCAGCCTGGGCGACAGAGCAAGACTCCATTTCAAAAAAAAGAAAGATGGATCTGAAGACATACAAGAAAATTCCACAATGAGCTTTCCTGCCCACAACCCCCACCTCTACCACAAACATTTTACAGGTGAAGCCAGACCAAAATTTTGTTTTAAATTGGCTGCCTTGGAGAAGAAACACTTTCCAAACGGAAAGCCCGACTATGTTGTTTGTGGGAATCAGAGATGAAGGCAAGAAGCTGTCCTCCACGTGTGTGTCTTGGGATGACAGCTGGGGAAGGGTTATGGGCTGGCTGGATGTGAATTTTAAGCCTTTGGTGGGACTTGTAAACAGTATGAATTTAGTCCATAAATCTTGGGCACAAGAAACAACCCCTTTCTTTGTTTTTCTAAATGAGCTTAAACCTGGCTCAGCCTCTTAAGTCACTTTTAATTTCTTTTGGGTCATAAAAAACATCCTGGGGTTTACACAATCCAGGAAACTTGGGGAGGGGCAGCCTGTCTTCAGTACCGTGTACGCATTACTTTGATGCTCTATGGGAAGACTCTGTGGTTCAAGTATCCCCTTTCCAAGCCAAGAAGGGAGGTAGCACTTCCTGTTCAAGCCACAGACATCTCCACACTCATCCTACCCAAGGTCCTGCAACCTCCAGCCTGCTGTACGGAGGCAAAGCACATGTAGGTCTCCACTCACAAAGAGCCCGGCACCACTGCAGCCTCCCATGCAGGCATCCCAGTCTTCTTCAGGATAGATCTCCCTTCTCCTGCAACCTGAAAATTCTCCAGCTCTGGGATAAACCAGCTCCTACCCAGAGCAAGCCTATACTTGTTTCTCCCCTGGGGCAAGGGAAGTCCAGCTCTCATAACACAGAGCCCTGGCTGTCCTTGAGAGGAGGTGGGAAATGCTGCTCATTCCTTCAGAAAGCTTAAAGCCGGGAAAACAAGAGAGAATGAATTCCTCAGTCAGGCTCTACTGTCTGGGGGAGCCACTCACCCAACCCCCACCCCCATCAGTGATTTTGTAGCTGGACCAGACCAATCTGGTTCAACTTTTATGAAACAAAGTTGTGAATTGTTGTTTTTCAGTTGCCGTGAATCCTAACCTGAGCATGCTCAGGTGAACCAAGCAGGCAGCCACCCAGGGAACCTAAGTGCTGAGGTTGGGGAGTGGGGACTGAATGAAGGAGCGAAACAACATGGCAGCATCCAGGATCCAATCAGATTGAGCTCTGGTCACCCCATGGCAGGATCCAGTCAGATCACGCCTCCTGGCATCACCTCATTGCAAGATCCAATCAGATCACACCTCATTACCCTATGTTTATACAACCTGACCCAGCTTCCAGCTCAGAGAGACACTGCTTTGGGAACCATGCCTGGTGTTCTCCTTGTTACAAGTAATAAGATCCCCTTGCTAAATCTTCCTTGATTGTGGTCATCGGGTTGATACCCACCAAGCAACTGAACCCACCTGTTGTGTGGGTGATAATTTCCAAGACTTCCGTATAATGGTCAGGGAGGAGGAAGCCTGGGATCCAGGCTCTGTTCTTTTTCCTGTGTTCTCTGCATAAAGGAACCTGACCAAGAGGAGGTTGAACATGGGTTCCTGACCAAGTGGGGCTGATCAGGGCTCCTCTCCCAATCCTGTGTCCTGCTGTGGGCCTGCTGACCTAGTGGAGGCACTTTTGCTAATTCATACAAAGCCACTGCATGGCCTGGTGGACTTGTACCTATAAATTTGCCTGTTCCTCAGGCATCAGGACAACTTGGAAGTACCACTAAGTGTCCTGTGAGATTCACATCTAGCCCAGGAGTACCATGAAGAAGGGAGAAGATGGGAAGTGACTTGCCCACACTGGGAACCATTGCTCAGCCGTGTGGCAAGATGGAAGATGGCCCAACATGCTTGAGGGATGTGATGCAGCTCAGCTTACCCCTGTGGTAGGTCATGCCAGGCCAAAGCAGAAAAATTCTTCCTTGGGACAGGCCCTTCCTGGAAACCTTCTCCTCCAGCTGCGGAAACGTGCTCAGCCTACTGGAAAAAATGCAACAGGAATTGGGAAACATGGGTTATGAGTTCTTTAAATCACCTTGGAAAAATGATTTATCTCCTCTGGTCCTCAGTTTCCCCATCACCAGGACACCAGATCCTGCATAGAATGGTTAGAGGATCACATTAAATCAGAGGATAAAACTGAGAGGAAAAGTACAAAGAACTCCACAAATATAAAATAGAGAGGAGTGGGAGTATTGTCATATTCAGGGGCACTTTCCTTCCCTTCCAAATCAGATCTGTGCTCCTGTATCAGATCCTGAACAAACATAGAGTGTAGGAATCCATAAGGAAGTCAGGACATCGTAGAAACATTTTTTGATACAGAACAAAATGTCACCTGTCAGAAGAGGACAGATGACCTTCCTCGGTCTTTCCAAACTCCCAACCACGGTTTTCAGAAGCTGGAAAAGAATTTGCCTACCCTAGGTTGGGCTGGGTGATGTTCCTTGTCCCACCCCTCTAAGCCATGCAGAGACAGCAGCCCATCAGGGACTGATTCTCTTGAAACCTTCATCCCTTCCTAGTCACGTCCAGCCACGTGCCCGGCTCTGGGGAAGAAAAGGGTTGGGGGTGGCATTGGCACGAGGTCTGGAGGCAGGAGGAGGGGACAGTGAACCCTCAGTCCCCTTGCCAGAGCAGACTTGGACCCTAAAAATAGTTTCGTGATGTCAACCAGAACAAAGCCTTCTTTGACTCCAGGAGTAAAACTTTCAGTTTGGAATTCAACCGAAGGCTTGTTACAAATACTTTACATGACAGAACCTATTAATATCTCCAGCTAATTGCTCCCAGTTTTGTAATCTCTGTGGCAAAAATTCCAGGCAGGTCAATTAAGGGGAGTGGATTTGCTTGATCGGGGGCCTCCCAAGTTCCTATAAGCTAAGTCATGTTGGCATTTTATCCAGCTGAGAAGCCCCTTGCTGTGACTTGGTCTTCAGTCTCAGTTCTCTCAGCAGCCTATTGGATTCTCCAGGCTCATCATGTAAGGGTGTGACAAGAGAGAATTAAAGAGAGGACACAGAGAGAAATGCATTTTACCAAGGCTTAAAATGAGGCAGAATCTCAGAGAGCAAGCATGTTTTGGCGAGTTTGCTTTTGGCTGGATGCAAGAAGGAGCTGCTGAAAGCTCTGGCCTCGTGCTTTATAAATTGGATCAATCAAAATCTCCCCTCTGGCATGGTGTATTAGTGAAGCTCTAGGCTCCCCTCACTTCCCAGTGAGGTGGGCTGGTTAGGCTCTCTGCTGTCTGTAAGAAGACCCAAGATTCTCCTGAGCAGAAGTGATGGAAATTGAGAATTCAAAAATTAGTGACAACAGTGCTCGGTCTATGGCTGTGGGCCAAGAGAAGACTGCAGAGAGAAAGAAACAAGCTTCAAACTTGTCTCTGCAGAGGACTCCCTAAATGAAAACACGTTATCAAAATAAATATGGGTCATTTCTTCTATGCACCCCAGAAGGAGCTAGGTGACTGGGAATCATTTAACCCCTGTTCCCCCAGCCATCATGTGAAACAGCTCTCAGATCAGTGAAGGCAAATCACATTAAAATGTAGTCATATTCCCAAACTCAAGTGGAAAACAGACCTTTCCCACGCATACACAGACGCAGCGGCAAGTTACATACACAAAGAGCAGAGTCAATACTCAACCTGGCCAAGAAGTGTTCTTTAAATTGAGTTGGAAATTCTCCCAGATCTTATTTCTCAGTGCTTTTTACTTGGTTTCTCTTTTAACATATCTTTAATGATGTAATTTGCTCATTTATAAGAAGGTTTTTTAAAGTTTTATCTTATCTTATTTTACTTTTTTGAGGCGAGGTCTCATTTTGCTGCCCAGACTAGAGGACTAGTGGCACAAACATGGTTCCCAGCAGCCTCAACCTCCCGGGTTCGAGCAATCCTCCTGCCTTAGCCCCCCAAGCAGCTGGGACTACAGGCACAGGCCACCATGTCTGGCTAATTTTTGTATTTTTATAGAGATGGGGTTTTCCATGTTTCCCAGGCTGGTCTCGAATTCCTGGGCTCAAGTGATCCACCTGCCTCAGTTTCCCAAAGTGCTGGGATTACAGGAATGAGCCACTATACCTGTCAGTTTTCTATTTTAAATTGACAAATAATCACACATATTTATGGGGTGCAATGTGATTTTTTGATGCATGTATACATTGTGGAAAGATCAAATAAGGCTAATTAATATATCGATCACCTCAAATACGTATCTTTTATTTTGATGTAAAGGTATTTAAAAATCTATTAAGTATTACCCTCCAGTAACCACCATTCTACTCTTCTATAAATTGGGCTATTTAGATTCCACGTATATGTGAGATCAATGCAGTATTTGTCTCCCTGTGACTGGCTTATTTCACTTAGCATAATATCTTTTGGGTTCCTCCATGTTGTTGTAAATGATAGAGCATTCTGGTTTCTAAAGGCTCAAGAAGTTTTTGAGAGACTATTACATTCCAGGTTCCGTCCTAGGTGCTTGGGATTCAATGAGTTGCAAAACTCATTGAATAATAAAATAATAACAATTCCAGTCCTTGTGGTGCTTACAGTCTGTGGGATTAGTAACTTTATAAAAGAAACCCAAGGAAGCTCGTTCAAGTCTCCATCATGTGAGAACACAAGAAGATGCCACCACTGAGAAGGCTGGTCTCACCGGACATCGAGTCTGCCATTGCCTTGCTCTTGGAGTTCCCAGCCTCCAGAATTGTAAAAATCACAATTCGGTTGTTTACAAGCCACCCAGTAAGATATTATGTTAAAGCTGCCAGAGTGGACTCAGAGGTTTGGAAAGGAGGGTACGGTAGATCCTCGGGGGGTCCCAAGAGGCTCAGAATTGATGTAAGGTACTTTATTTTGTTTGATGGTGTGACTTTTTTTGTTGCTTTGGAGAACTGGCATCTAAAGATGGGGTCTGAGGGTAGTTCTTTAAAATGTGATTTTTACTTGTTTTGTTCTTAATAAACAACATCTTGAACTCTAACTGAAAGCTCCTTTTGGCTGAAACTACTCAAATGATCTATTCTGAATTGTTTGGAAATGTCAGGAAGACGATGAGCACACAAGCTGCTGTTACTAGTTCAAGCCAGAGTGCAAGAGTAACCCACAAGTGACCTCTGATGCCGCACACCACGTGCCTTCATCTCTCACTTGCCAGGCTCTGCAGTGGTCCCTGTGGGGCGTTTACTCTTGAGTGACTACCCTGAAGAGATGTCTCTTCTTGCAAGTGATGACATCTTTCTGGGGATGGAGCTGTACCCTAGCACCTCACACCCAGAGTTCAGATCTAGAATGGAAGCAACTGGAAGGGGAGGTCTCCACGGAGCCCCTTCCAAAATGCTGTAGTTAATAAAGTACAGTCACATCCTGATAAGGTGTGGCAAGTGAAGCCTGCATCAACACTCATCCCCGGGTTTTCTAACCAACCTGGTGAACAGCCACTTCAGAGACAGCCCTGCACTATGTAGGTTCTTGAGGTTACAACTAAAAAGACCTTCCTATTAAAGCCACCATTAACACCAGCCCTCCTTCCCTTCACCCACCAGAAGTCTTTCCTCTGGACCTTCTCATATGAATCCCCCTTGAATCTCAGAACCCAACTTCAAGGCCAGGCTGGAAAGAGTAGCTGCCTGGAGGAGCCATGTGGGAGAACATGAGTGGTGCCATGAATGTGGAGAGGGCAGGGCAGTCGACCAGCTCCTGTTTCCAGGCCACAGTACCATCCACCCTCCACCTCCCAGACACCTGGACATGGCTTTTCTGTTTAACTTCTGATGAACATCAGCTCCAAGCATAGGATTGGCAGGGTTCCTAAAAGCTGTTAATACTCAGCCTTCATCAATTTATACATCTTCTCTAACATGTCCCCTTACTAAAGCCAAGCAGGAAAACGTCACATTCCTCTCCTTCCTTTTTTTCCTTCCTTCCTTTCTTCTTTCTTGCCTCCCTCTCCCCGCAGCAACAGGGGTGTGAAGGAGCACAGGGGTCCAGACTTTGTTTATGCAGAGGAATTATTCTCAAGGCAACCATTTTCCCAGCAACAATGTAATTATAAAATATTACTCAAACACACTGGGTATTATTGAATGTGCCATTTCTGGATCCCAGCCAAGGGCTTTGGCAGAAAAGAGGCTCAAAGGAGGAAAAGTGGGAGAAAAATTATGAACATGTTTCCCCTTCAGTCCTGCTGTTGAAATAAACCACATGTAAGTTTTCTAGAAGAGCAGGGCAGAAAAAAACCGCTCTGAAGCACATGTTTCAGAGTGGAGGTCTTGTTTGGGGGATTTCGAAAATTAGCAACTGAAACAATATAACATGAAGTCGACCGGCATGTGGAAGAGATTAAGTACCCTTGAAATATACAGTAAGAGTTATTAACCAGCATCTCACTGCTGGCTACTTGGAGACAGGATGTGAATAAACACAGAGCTGTGCTCAGTAACAACACCAGGGGTCGTGAGGACCCTGGTCGTTCGAGGTAACATTTATATTTGGAAAGGAGTCAGGGTTAACAACATGACAATTTCTTACTAAAACAAACCCTAGAGGGAATGTGGTACAGAAATCTCAGCCACAAGGGGGTAATCATCTCTGCCTGCCTCCAACACCAAGTCATCACAAAGAAGCACCCAAAGGTGGGATGTGTTCAGTCCTCTTGCGGTTCCGTTATTTACTCATTCATTTGTTTGCTTATTTATTTATTTATTGAGACAGAGTCTTACTCTGTCGCCCAGGCTGGAGTGCAATCTTGGCTCACTGCAACCTCCACCTCCTGAGTTCAAGCGATTCTCCTGTCTCAGCCTCCCAAGTAGCTGGGACTACAAGCACCTGCCACCAGACCTGGCTAAGTTTTTTGTATTTTTACTAGATACAGGATTTCACCATGTTGGCCAGGCTGGTCTCAAACTCCTAACCTCAGGCGATCCACCTGCCCCCGGCATCCAAAAGTGCTGGGGTTACAGGCATGAGACACCGTGCCTGGCCTCATTTGTTCATTTATAAATTTATTTACATGTATATTCAAGCACTATTAATTAAGCAACTACTATAAACACATACCTTGGACAATATAAAGACTATAAAAGGATCTGAAAAAAGTACTACCTAATTAAAACAGAAAACCTACACTTATAACAAGTGCAATTAACAACACAAGACATGACACAGGCGGCATGCATGTTTGCAGAAATAGTAAAGGAATAATGTAAATGAGAAACCTTGAAGCCCTTTGGGGAGGAAGGTGAGATCACCGTGGTCCAGGGTAATGTGGAAAGGATGAGGTTGGAGTTGGGCTCTGGATGACTGGAAAAGAACAGAAGAGGCATTCTAGGTGAGATAGAGCAGCATCATAATGGTGGGAAAATCCTTCGTCTTTTGCTCCATTCACGTGTAAGAGCCATGCAAGAGTTCTGCCATCAAGAACAGGCTGATTCCGTGAGCTTCATGTTGATGAAAGCTGCCAGAAAGAACA
Source organism: Cebus imitator (assembly GCF_001604975.1). NCBI lineage: Eukaryota > Metazoa > Chordata > Mammalia > Primates > Cebidae > Cebus > Cebus imitator. Next base: position 764,087 of record NW_016107841.1, read on the forward strand.
GGTGGGACTCAGTGCTCTTTCATGTAGTCAGAAAGCAAGTTCCGAACTGGCCATGTTGTCGCCTGCCCCAAGAGAGGTCCAAGGCCTTTTCTGTTTCTGTTTTTTTGTTTGTTTTTGTTTTTTGAGATGGAGACTTGCTCTTGTTGCCCAGGCTGGAGTGCAATGGCACAATCTCAGCTCACTGCAACCTCTGCCCCTGGGTTCAAGTGATTCTCGTGCCTCTGCCTCCCAAGTAGCTGGAATTACAGGCACCTACCACCACACCCGGCTAATATTTTGTATTTTTAGTAGAGAAGGGGTTTCACCATGTTGGCCAGGCTGGTCTCAAACTCCTGACCTCAGGTGATCCACCCGCCCCGGCCTCCCAAAGTGCTGGGATTACAGGCATAAGCCACCACATCCAGCCTGATTTTTTTTTTCTTCATTTTTTTAAAGACAAGGGTCTCTCTATGTTGCTCAGGCTAGCCTTGAACTTCTAGGCTTAAGTGATCCTCCTTGCTCAGCCTCTCAAGTAGCTAGGACTACAAGCAGACAAGCAGATGCCACTGCATCCAGCTCAGATGTTTGGATTTTTAATCAAACAAATGTTTCTGCAGGGTCTTGCTCTGTCACCCAGGCTGTAGCGCAATGGCAGAGTAATTGCATGCTGCAGCCTCAAACTCCTGGGCTCAAGACAGTCTCCTGTGTCAGCCTCCCAACTAGCTGGGATTATAGGTGCCCACCATCACTCTGCCTGGTTCATCTTAATTTTTTATTTATTATTATTATTATTATTATTGGCAGAGATTGGATCTTACTGCCTAGCCTAGGCTGGTCTTGAACTCCTGGGCTCAAGCAGTCTTCCCATCTTGGCCTCCCATAGTGCTGACACTACAGGTGTGAGCCAAACACCCAGCCTCAAATAAATTTTTAATGATAATTTCCTATGTTTGTTACTGATATACAGAGATGCAATCGACTTTATTTTTTTTTATTTTTTTGAGACAGAGTCTCGCTCTGTCGCCAGGCGACAGGCTGGAGTGCAGTGGCGTGATCTCGGCTCACTGCAACCTCCGCCTCCTGGGTTCAAGCGATTCTTCTGCCTCAGCCTCCCGAGTAGCTAGGACTACAGGCGCATGCCACCACGCCCAGCTAATTTTGTATTTTTTTAGTAGAGACGGGGTTTCATCATGTTGGCCAGGATGGTCTCGATCTCTTGATCTCGTGATCCGCTGACCTCGGCCTCCCAAAGTGCTAGGATTACAGGCGTAAGCCACAACGCCCAGCTCATGCAGTTGGCTTTATATAGAACAATCTTCTCTGATTAAGTCTGATAATCTGTAAATTCTGGGTTTCCTATCTAGAAAATCATATTTTTAGCGGAAAAGGACATTTTTTTCTCCCTTTGCTAGCCATATTTTTAAGAAAAATGTGTTTTTCTTGTCTTCTCTGCTGGCTTGGACCTGTAGTAAGCATAGACTAGTGATGAACAGAAGTGGCTATAGTCAGCATCCTTGTCTGATTTTTAAAGGCATTTCCCCAGTAAGTTTCTGGCAGATATCCTTTACCAGGTTAAAAAAGTTCATTCTGTTGCTACTTTACAAAATACTTTTTTCTGTCTTTTAAATAATAATTAAATATTGCATTAAACCAAAGATTTTGTTTTATCTATTGAGATATTCATATGCTGCTATGGGCTGAATTGTGTTCCCCCAAAATTCCTAGGCTGAAGCCCTATTTCCAATACCTCAGAACGTGGCTATACTTGGAGATAGGGCCTTTAAAGAGATGACTGAATTGGAAGCAGGTCATTAGGATGGGCTTTAACCCAACGTAGATGGTATCATTATAAGAAGAGGCGATCAGGATTTGCAGGGGATGGTGGGGGCGTGCATACGCACAAGGATGCCGATGCGAAGAGCAGTGAGTGAGAAGGCAGCCGTCTGCAAGCCAAGGAGAGGCCCCTGGAGAAGATAAACCTGCCAACACCTTCCTCTTAAACCTCTAGCCTCCAGAACTGTGAGGAAATAAAGTTCTGCTGCTTAAGCCATCCAGTCTGCGATATTCTGTCGTGGCAACCTGAGTACATAACTTTGCTCATTTCATCTGTTTATGTAAATTACACTAAGAAATTTGAAAATGTTCATCCCTCCTTGCATCCTAGGATACACAAGTTATTTAAGACACATTTTTAACACATCTTACTTAGAAATTTTACATCTATATTGCCTAGTGAGGTTGGCCACAATTTTCTTTCTTATATTTTTATCTTGTTTTAGTATTGCAGGGTCTCAGAAAAGAAAAACAGTTCACAGCCATATGAGCTATGTGAGGCTGGCAAAATAAATCAGGCCCAGAAAGACAGGAGTCCAGCAGGACTGCAGGTATACCCTAGCCCCCACTACCACACTTGTGCCCAGACAGGAGCAACTGTTTAAAGACATTTTGTTCCTGACTGGCTGCCTCATCTGTTAACTTGCTGCCTCATTCATTATCTTCAAATTCCTGGAATTTGTGATACAAAGAACAATATACAGCCAACCAATAGCTTATTTTATTTTAATGTAAATTCTTGGTAAATTACTTAGGAACTGCCTCTTCTTTTCCTTAAAAAACCTGCTTATAACTGCTCCTGATGGGAACATATAATCAGGGCAACTTGAATTTATGCTCGTGGGCTGCAGTCCTCAAACCTCGCCCAAATAAATTTTCTACTCATATTAAGTTTGTCTCAATGTTTTCCTTTAGGTCAGTGGGGTCAAGGGAAAACTTTCCCATTGTGCTCTGAAGTTTTAATGAAAACTCAACTGACAAAAAGGAGATTAGTAAGAAAGAAGAAGGCACACATTTTTTTTTTTAAATAGTCTTGCTCTGAGTGAGATTATAGCTCACTGGAGCCTTAAACTGCTGGGTTCAAGCAATCCTCCCACCTCAGCCTCCTGAGTAGCTACCACCACACCCAGCTAATTTTAAAATTATTATCTGTAGAGACACTGTGTCCCTGTGTTACCCAAGCTGGTTTCAAATTCCTGGGTCAAGCAATCCTCCCACCTCAGCCTCCCAACGCGCTGGGATTATAGGCATGGCGCCTGGCTAGTATACAAACTTAATGTCCACAGGAGAGAAATATAGAGTAGTTACCCCCAACCCCTCAATGGGGTACAGGCGCTTCTAATAAGTGATTATTAGGGAGAATGGATGAATCAGAGAAATAGAAATTAACTCGCAAAGGATTCTCTTCGGAATACATGAAGAACCAATGTCTCCTATCAGTTCTTCTCTAGAGAACCAAGACTAACACATAGACTTTACAGAATTAGTCCAAAGAGTCACTAACTAACAACAGTGACAAATAACAGCAGCAGCAAAGTGTTAGAAGGGGAATGAGTCCGATTTCCACAGCCACCAGATTATTCAAAATACCCAGTTTTCAATAACGAAGTACAAAAATGCAAATAAATATGAAAATATGACCCATACACAAAGGAAAGAAAGCAGTCAATAGAAAACTGTTCCTGGCTGGGTGCACAGTGGCTCACGCCTGTAATCCCAGCATTTTGGGGGGCCAAAGAGGGCAGACCACTTGAGGTCAGGAGTTCAAGACCAGTCTGGCCAACATGATGAAACTCTGTACTAAACACACACACACACACACACACGCACAAAATTTAGCCGGTCATGGTGGCACACACCTGTAATCCCAACTACTTGGGAGGCTGAGGCACAAGAATCTCTTGAACCTGGAAGGCAGAGGTTTCAGTGAGCTGAGATCATGCCACTGCACTCCAGCCTGGGCAAAAGAATGAGACTCCATCTCAAAAAAAAAAGTCAAAGACTTTAAATCAGACTTTATAAATATGTTCAAAGAAATAAAGGAAACACTGTCTAAAGAATTAAAGGAAAGTATTAGAATGAGGTCCACCCAAGATAAATAAAGAGATAGAAATTTTTGAAAGGACCAAATAGAAGTTGACATCAAAAAGTAAAATAATTGCATAACTGAAATGGAAAATTTATTACAGGGGTTCAATAGCAGATTTAACCTGGCAGAAGAAAGAATCATCTAACTTGAAGATAAATCAATGGAGAGAATCCACTCTGAGGAATAATAAGAGAAAAGAATGAAGACAAATTAACAGAGTGTCGGATCTGTGGGACACCATCAAGTGTACCAACATACATATCATGGGAATCCTAGAGGAAGGGAGAGGAAGGGGTAGAAAACATACCTGAATAAATAAATTCAAAAGAAGCCATTCATAAGTGATCAACGTCAGCTATCTGGCCACAAAGGACTCTATTTATGAAGAATCACGTTGATATTAAGAAGCCTTGACTATACTGTATGTAGCTTACCTCAGAATCCTTCACATGGCAGAGTTGGCTAGAAGCTCTGTCTGGTGGCTGGGAATTAACCCTGAACTCCAGAAGAAGGTGGAAGAGTGGAGCATATGCTAAGCTAGCCAAGGGGATTGATCGATTGAGAAGCCTGGGGGCAATCACTAATTTCTCTCTCAGGGGTCATAGCTGGGGAAGAATATCCTGGTTTTGTTCTGTTTCTTTTCCAGATGGCTCTGATCAGGATTGATTACAGCTCCTGCTGCATCCTTTAATTGCAAATCACTGATAACCAGACAGCAGGGTTTCTCGAGGTGAATGTGCATTTATCTCATTCATGTATCTCTGAATTGTCGCCATTGTTTCTTAAACATCTTACTCAAATTGTCTTACTTCAAAAGTATTGCAGATATTCTTAAATGACTTATTGAAAGAGATGAGCCGAGAAACCTTGACTGGTGCCTCATTTGAGATTTAACTGGAGTCATGCTTGTTCAATGACTGAAGAGGAAGCATCTTGAATTTGCCTTTTTTTTCCAGCCAGACTTTGTGGTGGCCTTAAAACATAACCAGGAATATATCCTCAGTGTTCCTTGGTGATGCCCTCTGACTTACGTGTTTCTTATTTTTATCACCAAAGATGATGTTGTAGGAATCATGGGATTTGAATCAAAATATGGGCTCCTGCCACCAAAATTATGTCAGAGCAACATGCAAAATCCAGACTCAGGCAGACCAATGCATCAATAATAAAAAGTGTTTATGGAGCACCTGAGTGCCCACTGTTTATTAGATATTTTAGATAATTTACCTCTAATCTACATATCACTGCAAGATGGTATCTTCATCCACATTTTTACAGGCAAGGAAATAAGCTCAGAAAAATTATGGAACTTACTTAGCCAAGGTCACACAGCTACAAAGTGAAAGAACTGTCATCCCCAAACACCCATTGCACCAAGATTATTCCTCAAATCTTCTACATGCTTCCCTTCTTTAACCAGCGTGTCGATGCCTCTGACCAAGCTGGTTGGAGTCAGGGTGAGCACCTGCCCCAGGTTGGCCAACTCTATAGGTTGAACCTATGAAGTACCTCATGGCCAAAGAGCAAAAAGGCTAGTGATGATTCACGCCAACTGATCAAATTCTCTTTCTATGGAACAGAAAGATACAGGAAAAAAGAGTCAACAGCTAATTGTGGGAATGGGAGCTAAAGAATACCGAAAATCACACAGAAGGAAGCCAGACCATGAGGGCCCAAGAATAGGTAGACTCCATGAGTAAGCCAAAGATCAGAGCAATGGAAACAAACACACGCAGAGGCTGGAGGCTGAGGTCATCAGTGGGCTGTGTCCTGAGTGCTAGAACAGAAGCTGAGACATTCTGAGTCACCATAATTGGCAGGGACCAATAAATGCCGAGGCTGTGGCGGAGGGAGTCAGAGAACCTAGTGACTACAGGTGTGTCTTCCCAGTTCCCGAGCTATGCTCCCACATCTCTGAGCCCAGCTCCATGGCTCTTTTTGGGGATACTGTGACATCTTGTCTCCCTTCTTGCACATGTATCCTTGATCTAAATCTCCATTCCTCAAAGGCACTGAGTGACAGGAGGCAAACTAACACAGGCCCCCTCTCTACCTCATGCTCCTCTCTGTGTGTACAACTGCCAAATTGTTTCTTCTTCGTCGTCGTCTTTTTTTTTTTTTAAATGGAATCTTGCTCTGTCACTCAGGCTGGAGTACAGTGGCATGATCCTGGCTCACTGCAACCCCTTCCTCCCAGGTTCAAGCAATTCTCCTGCCTCAGCCTCCCTAGTAGCTGGGATTACCGATACCCACCACCACACCCAGCTAATTTTTTGTATGTTTGGTAGAGACAGGGTTTCACTATGCTGGCCAGACTGGACTTGAACTCCTGACCTCATGATCCACCCACCTTGGCCTCCCAAAGTGCTGGGATTACAAGTGTGAGCCACCGTGCCCGGCCAAAGTTGTTTCTCGCCGTGTGGCTAGTGGAAAAGCGGCTGAAGCAGCTCTCCTGAGGCCAGCTAGACCCGAGTCCGAATCGGAGCCCCAGAGAAGACCTCTGGTCACAACAGCTGAGATGCAGAGCCTGGCTTTTTCCTACTCACAGAGACAGCCTCAAGACTCATTAAAATATTTCACTAAGGGAAAAGGGAGGGGTGCTTCCCTGTTCTACCTCCGTTTCTTTCGGAGACTGAGGACCTCTCTTCCCCTCAGCTTCCTGAAGCTGTGAGCTGCAGGGAGGTATGTTCAGCATGCATGGCCTTAGGAGTTTGGCCCGAGTGCATGACTGTTCTCCAAGTACTCCGTTTGCCCCCTAGGTGTTCCTTGCTACTCCTATGGAGCCAAAATTACATAAAGAATTTTCTGGTCAGAAAGAAGGTTGAGAGAACGGAGACATGCAAGAGTCAACAATTTCCTATGAGACCCAGAAAAATAAAAAAGGAAATCTGTGAAAGAATGTGCTCATCCAGCTCCTAATGACTGTGGGATCTCAGAAAGAGACGAGCAATCCTCCTCTGCCCCAACTTGATTCAGAAGAGCCTGCCAGCAGCACGCTCAGGCCCAGAGGACCAGGCGAGGCATTCAGGCTTTCTTTGAACATCAAAGAGCTCCTTCTGGCCAACCTTGAAGAGCGAAAGGGAAGCAGGGAAGCTCCGAGCCCCATGTTGATGGTATAAAGATCAAACGGGACTCAATGGAACTAATGCTTGCCTTTATCCCTTGACTCCAGGAGTCTTCAAATTGCCCGCCATGCCCTGAAGCTGGAGATTCAGAGAGGAATTGAGATGTCTTTCTTCATCTGGAAAGAGAGAACAATGTACAAATCACAACTCATCTCAAGGAAAACCTCTCAGGGTTGTTCACTTTCACGGCTCTGCAGACAGCCTTTGCTTCTGTGAAGCCTCCCTGGCCACACCCCGCCTCGCCCGCAAGGGACCCTTGGCGCCCTTCTCCACCCCAGGAACCCCAGCCTCTCTCACTGCAAGTCTCTTAGGATTCAACCCTCAGCACAGCGCCTGCCTGGAAATCGTCCTAAATATTTATAGAATAAAAAAGAAAGAAAGGCCAGGTTTGGTGGCTCACGTCTGTAATCCCAGCGCTTTGGGAAGCGGAGGTGGGAGGATCGCTGGAGCCCAGGAGTTCAAGATCAGCCTGGGCAACATGGTGAAATCCCATCTATATTAGGCAGTTTTTGCATTGCTATCAAGAAATACCTGAGAGTGGGTAATTTATAAGAAAAAAGGTCTCGTTGGCTCAGGGTTCTGCAGGCTGCACAGGAGATACAGCACCAGCATCTGCTTCCCGGGAGACCTCAGGAAGCTTTTGCTCGTCACAGAAGGTAAAGTGGGAGCAGGCATGTTACGTGACAAAAGCAGAAACAAGTGAGAGAGAGTTGTGTGCGGGAGCGGCCACACCTTCCAATGACCAGATCTCGCGAGAGCTCACGATCGCAAGACGGCACCAAGCCAGGAGGGCTCCACCGCCATGACCCAAACACCTCTCACCAGGCCCCGCCTCCAGTATTCGGGATTACAATTCAATAGGAGAGCTGCGCAGGGACAAATATCCAAGCTATATCACCATCTCTACAAAAAAAAAAAAAAGAAAATTTTTTTTGAGATGGAGTCCAGCTTTGCCCCTCAGGCTTGAGTGAAATGGTACGATCTTGGCTCGCCACAACCTCTGCCTCCCAGGTTCATTCTCCTGCCTTAGCCTCCCGCGTAGCTGGGATTACAGGCGTGCACTATCATGCTCCCCTAATTTTTGTATTTTTAGTAGAGGAGACGTTTTACCATGTTAGTCAGGCTGGTCTCAAACGCCTGACATCAGGTGATCTGCCTGCCTAGGCCTCCCACAGTGCTGGGATTACAGGCGTGAGCCACAGCGTCTAGCCCCAAAAAATATTTTAAAATTAGCCAGAGATGGTATTATGCACCTGTAGCCCCAATTACCATGGAGGTTGATGTGGGAGGATGGCTCGAACCCAGGAGGTTGAGACTGCAGTGAGCTATGATCGCACCACGGCACTCCAGCCTCTGTGACAGAGTGAGACCCTGTCTCAAAAAATAGTAAAGAAATGAATAAGTATCTAAATGTTTCACTGTTGGAGGGAGCAATTTTAAGCACAATCATTCTGTTTTCAGCATTTCCTCTTTTGCTCAGCTTGGATAAATAGATACTGTGTACCGACTGTGTGCTTGCACTTATAGAAGATATAAGAGAGGCTTTAGAGGCAGCACCTACCCTCAGTTTACCTAAAGAGATGAGGTGTGGACCCAGTTACGGTAGAAATGTGTGTGGATTCTCCAACTACCACCTGGGGATCACCGGTTAAAAATGCAAGTCTCCCAAGCCTGCGCATCAGGGGTTCTGATTCAGATAGGTCTTAAATTAGAAATTTTGAGCCAGCTCTCATGTGACTCAGAGGCTGATATATACTAGTCCACTCTTGGAGAAACACTGGCTTGCAGGGAAGAACAGATTCATTAGGCAGGCCCTGAGGGCCTTGCCTGATCTGTTCCATGATCTTCCCTGTTACGCCCATAAATCTTCCCACCTCCTCCCTGCCCTCATTCCATTTCCCATTAGTGACACAGCTCTGGATCTCACTTTTGCATGGATGGCCCCCTTGGGTCTCAGGGCAGGTGTTTCTGGCAAATTAGTAGAGACATTTGCCAGAAGCTAAGTAACATCCTGGGATGAGGGCTAAGTATCCTGGGAGAGCCAAACCTGTCCTTCCCTCTCACCCTTGCTATGGCTCCTGTAGGCTGCCCTGAGGTATAAGGAACCAGCACGATGCGCTGGGCTGGCAGAAGTGAGGGTCACGGGCAACTGGACTTCCTCCCCCCTGGCTTCCTGATCATGTGGAGGGTAGGGAGTAAACAAGGGACAGCACGAAGAACCATTTTATGGTTAGTAAGCTTGGTAATCATTAGGGAACAAGCAGAACTCCTTCAGGACACTTAACGGCAAAGAGAAGGAAGCGACTCTCACCCGCCACCCTGTCCTAGCCGCAGCACCGTAACTGGGGTGGTAGGAGCACCACCCCCAGCTATGGTGGGAAGGACATGGGGGAACAAAGCAGGAGGTGGACACTCAGTCACGAGCACTTTCAAGACAATCCTGGGACCCCTGGGAACACCTGGGACAGGGAGGTGTAAGGTTACATAATGTATTAGTCAGGGTTCTCCAGAAAGACAGAACCAATAAGAGAGAGATAAATAATAGATACATAATAGAGCGATAGACAGATTATAGATAGATAATACACAGATAGATGATAGGTAGATGACAGATCAATAATAGATGATAGATTGATAGATCCATCAAGAGATGATACATAAATTGACAGATACATACATACACACATAGATGAAAGGGGACTTATTAGGAGAATTGGCTCACACATTTATGGAGGCCGAGAAGTCCCATGACAGACCATCTGAAAGCTGGAGACCCTGAGATGCTGAGAGCCTGGTTCAGACCAAGTCTGAAAGCTTCAGAGCCAAGGGAAGCTGATGTTGTCATTCTGTCTGAGATCAAAGGCCTGAGAGCCCACAGGACCGCTGGTGCAAGTCATGGAGAGTGTGGGAAGTAGAAAAGATCCTTAAGTTTCCTCTCTTGTTAAGGAATAAATCATAAGTATGCTAATAACTTTATTAAGCCTTATCGTATGTTGCTGTTAGACATGCAATGCTTACAGGCATGTAGTACATTCTATGTCCTTGTACTTTAACCAGGATATCTGTGCTGGACGTGCTCACAGGCATGTTCCAGCTCTCCATTGCTTTTACCTGTTTAGAAAAGTTTTAAGTTGTAAGCCAATTGGGTTTTAGTTTAGATTGTGAGATCTGGCTCCAACCAACGGAGATCAGGCACAGCAGTAAGGATGACCCCCAATGCATAAGGAATAAATTTGTGTTTTCCTTTGTTCGTTATACTCTCATGGCATGATGGCCAGTGAGGGTACCCTTCCTGCAGTCCAGAAAGTAAAAACTGCATTGCTGAAAAATGCTTTGTCTTAGTGCTAATTTTTCTTTGCAGCACTGAGCATCTATTTCCAACAAAGAGCCTGGAGTTCTAATGTTCAAGAGCAGGAGGTGGAGAGTGTCCAGTTCTAGGAGAGAGCGAGGAAATCTTTTTCTGCGTGTTTTTCTGCTATCGAGGCCCCCAGCTGATAAGCACTCATCCACTGCCTCACACACCAACCTCCTCTGGAAACACCCCTCAGATACCCTAAGAAGTGCCGCTTTACCAGCTCTATAAATATTCCTTAATTCAGTCAAGCTGACACCTACAATTAACCATCACACAGCACCAGAAGTAGAACTGCTGCCTGTAAATGTTTTGTTACTTTTTGTAATCCCCAAATGAACAAAATTCTAAAATACCTCTCAGACGCACCTCCACGTCCGCCTTATAGGAGGGTTTTGTGGCTTCTTTTCATGACTATTCAGACAACATCATATCTGGTCTCCCACTGTTTCATTCTCCATTTTACTCACTGTACTGCAGCCATGGGTATTTTTTTTTAATTGTAAGTCTGATCATTTTACTTCCCTCCTTAAAACTAATCAAGTTCCCCATAACCCATAGTATACAGACCCTTCAGAACTCGATTCAAGCATAAAATCCTCCAAGAAACTGCCCTGAATTTCTTGAGTAGAATGGGCAATTTCCTCCTTTGCCTCTGCTATGTTTATAGAACCCATTGCAGTTAATGGCAGTTATTCATTTACCTTATTATCTGATTCTTCCCCTAGACTGAAACTTCCTTGAGTTTCCTATACTGTTATCCATCTCTACCATTAGTACCTAGCCAAGTGCTGATGTACACTGAGTTTAATCAATGTTCATTCATTCATTAACGCCATCACATGACCCTATCATGGACTGTTTCCTCCGTCCACCTTAACATGTTCTCATCCCCACCATTGACTCTTTGTGTCTCTTCCTCCCTTTCTGTGAAATATCCTCTAATCTTTTCCATTTTCCCTTTTATTTCTTTTTTCTTTTTTTTCAATGGAGTCTCGCTCTGTCACCCGAGCTGGAGCGCAATGGCATGATCTCGGCTCACTGCCACCTCTGCCTCCCGGGTTCACGCAATTCTCTCCTTTTTATTTCTTTAAACATTTTTTTTTGTAACCAAATCATTACAATGCCCACAAGCCTTGAGAGAATAATCCTGCCGTTTGTAGTTTCTGCTGACTCTTGCTCCCGGTGGCTTATTTCCTTGTGTGGCATGTGATTTCAGATTATGAACTCATATTTGCTAAGATCCCCTGAGGAACTACCACTTAAAGAAGAACCACTTTAAGTTAATTTCATAGCTTGAAGTTTCCTGTACAATGCAGTTACTACAAACCCAAACCTCAAGCGTGTGTGAGGGTAAGTGTCTTGGTCTGTTTGTACTGCCACAACAAATACCTGAGACTGGGTGATGTATAAAGAATAGACGATTATTCCTCACAGTTCTGGAAAGTCCAAGATCCAGGTGCCAGCTGGTTTGGTTGTCTGGTGAGGCTGCATCCTCCAGAGGGCCGACACACTGTCCTCACGTGACAGAAGAGCTAGAGGACTAGCCAACTGAATGCTGCATGAAGCTTTTTTTTTTTTTAACAGCCTTAATCCCATTCACAAGGGAGGAGCCTGATGGTCTAATCATCTAATCACCTCTCAAAGGTACCATCTCTTAATATTACCACATTGACAACACTTGAATTTTGAAGGTGACACATTCAAAGCGTAGCAGTCGGCCTAGTTACAGTAACAAATTCAAATTTCTTCTTTTCACCGGAGCCAAGCCTCATAAAGTGAGTTTCCCTACCTGTCTTCCCTTGCCAGCGGCCTCATTCCTCTAGTCCACACTGTCCCTGGGAACCTTGTTTCATGCATGGGAATTGTCTCAGTTCAATCTTCTCACCTTGTGTGGGCCCCAAATTGGAAGATCCAAAGAAGGCATTAAAACCCAAGACCCTAGACCACAGATCAGCAAAGTGTAACTCGCGGGCCAAACTGAGCTCGCCGCTAGGCAAGTCCTCCCACGCCCTTTTGCTTACATATTGTCTGTGGCTGCATTCATGCCACAGAGGCAGAGATGAGTCGTTTGAACAGAGACCATCTGGGCTCGTAAAGTTGAAAATATTTGCTATCTGGCCCTTGACAGAAAACGATTGCCAGCCCTTGCTGTAGACAACCAGGACCACCAAAAGCACCAGTAACCCTGTTTTCAGCCCTTGGGAAATTCTCTCACTTTTTTGCAGACTCAGTGATGCATTTCAAAGGAATTTTGTATCCTGTAAGTTTAGCCATATTGAGTGGGGAGTTTTTCTAGGACATCTAGTCCACCACATGGCCAGAAAGCAAAGCTAGCCTCTTCTTTCTTTTATCCTCTCAAAATACTAATCACCTTTTAAAGTCTAAAACAGAAACACTCTCCTTCAGAAAGCCTTCCCCGATGATTTTGGCTGATTGTCCCATGTGACTACATATGCTTTAAATGTCCTCATCATCTCTAATGGTCTAGTAATTCATCATAGGAGTGTGTGTGTGTGTGTGTGTGTGTGTGTGTGTGTGTGTAACGGCTCTCCAGTTGCATTGAGCAGGTAATTATTCTCCTTTGTAGGGTTGTCAGAATCTTAAGAACAATGTTGATCATTTAGATCAAGGCCTAGTATTGCGGAATTTGGGAGTTAACACCATCCTGAGATGCTACGGAGTTCTACATCTGGTAGTTTAGAAAAGACACCTTGGCCTTGCCATGGCAATGGGGAATGTAGCAAGGGGAAGTAGTAGGTGTTCAGGCTTTGGATTTAAGCAGATATGGGTTCAGATCCCAGTTCTAGTTAATTGCATACTAGCTGTATGACCTTAGGCAATTATTCCCTCTGAGTTCAGGTTGCTTCATCTATAAAAATATAAAATAAAGAATCTTATACCTACCTTGGACAATCGAGAGACTTAGAACATACGTGCATGGTTTATGGCATAAGTAGGCAATTAGTGGGCTATTATTATGTTATGAAAATAACTTGTTTCTTAATGATCTCGCGACCACACTTGAATGCTTTACTGTTCCAATGCTCCATGCATTCCAGCTGGAATTTGATCTGTTATGTGTATCCAAGTTTGTGAAACCTGGACAAGAAGCCTAGGAAATATGGTGAGGAATTGGTAAGGAGACATGCCTAGACCTAACAAGAGAGCAGATTTCCAGCATTTCAGGTCTGGCCGCAGAAATTCTGCAGTGTTAGAATAGGTCAAATGGCCTAACCAACCTAATCGACAGAAAAGCGTATTACGACGCTAACAGCTATTGAAAACTGCTGGTTGGCTGTGACTGCCACAGATAATGCATCTTGACTCTGTCTTTGGCATGAGCTTCCTTGATAACTGTCCGTATCTTGTCTCACCATGCCCAGCAGACCTGAGCTTTGCCAGCTAGTCTTATTTCAGGGAAAACAAATTTGTTAGTTTTTCTTTCCCCTCTTTTTTGGCATTTGTAACAGAAAAGTGGGGCCGTAGGCAGGAACTGAAGAGGGAGATGGGGTGGCCTGAGGTTGCACCACCTCCCTCTAGGCTGACTTAGAACTATGTCTTTGGCGCTCGTTCAGGGCTGTTGGAAGCCTCATTCAGGTGCCCTGGGCAATGGGTTGGATGTGGGATAGCAAAAGAAGTCACAGATTTATTCATGACCCAGCCACAGAAGAGGCAACGGGAGTTTATTGGTGAGAAAGCCAGCTCTTCTAGGCCTTGACTCCTTTGGTAGCACTGGGTTCGTGTTTGCTGACTGGTCCTCTCTAAGCCCTTGCCTGGTGGCCTGCACCCCTCCCAGGTCACTGTGCTGCCTCTGTTCTTGTTCCCCATAGGACTCCAGAGCATGCCTGCTTCACGCAGTGTTCTCCTGCAGGCAAAGAGGTTCCTACACCCGTCCTCACTCTGCCCAAACACATGTGACCACACCCTCTCCCCAGTTTCCATCATTTTATTGATCCATCCCTTTTTTTTTTTTTAAGACAGTGCCTCACTCTGGCTCAGGCTGGAGTGCAGTCATATGATCACAGCTCACTGCAGCCTCAAACTCCCGGAAGTAAGGGAGGCCAGCCTTCCACTTCAGCCTCCGAAGTAGCTAGGACTACAGGTGTACACCACCACACCTCACTAATTTTTTAAAGATTATTTTTGCAGAGATGAGGTCATGTTATGTTGCCCAGGCTACTCTAGAACTCCTGGCCTTAAGTGACCCTCCTGCCTCAGCCTCCCAAAGCACTGGGATTACAAGCATGAGCCTGGCCTCCATCACTTCTGACTTACTCACTTACGAATTTGAAATATATTTGTTTATGTTACTCACAAAGGCTACAAAGCACAAAGGCTACGTTTGGTGTTTCCTGACTATTTCAGTTACTTTTTACTAAGATGCTCTATATCTGAAGAGAGAAGTCTCGGTAATAATAAACGTTTAACTCGCACAGCATTATTTTTCAATATATGATTTTATACTTTTTTTTTTTTTTTTTTT
>NW_016107841.1:779690-811851 GCF_001604975.1 Cebus imitator
ACACACAAGGTTGTTCATGGTAGCATTATTTCTAATAGCAAGGTATGAGGAAGCACCTAAATGTTTATTAATAGAAGACACTGCCTAAAAAAGTCATGGGACATCCATACAATCAAATGCTATGCAACTGTAAAAAATAAAGTGGAGGAGAGGGGTAGTCTAGGATGGATGGATTTGATGCAGACGCTTAAGAGGATACATTGTCAAGTGAAAAAAGCAAAGTGGACGACAGCATTCATCCCATGTTGCTATCATCTGTAAAAAGGTGGGAGGAGAAGAGAATATCTAAATGTAAATACACTTTTTTTTTGTCCTGAGAGACAAGGTCTCACACTGGAGTGCAGTGGTGTGATCATAGCTAACTGCAGCCTCGCCTTTCTGAGCTCAAGTGACCCTCCTGCCTCGGAGGAGCTGGGATTACAGGCACACATCACCATGCCCAACTAATTAATTTTTTTCTAATTTTTTTTTTTGTAGAGACAGAGTCTCACTTTGTTTCCCAGGCTGGCCTTGAACTCCTGTCCTCAAGCAATCCTCCCCACTCCGCCTTCCAAAGCACTGGGATGATAGGTGTGAGCCACCACTCCCAGCCACATCCGTATACTTTTACATGCGTAGAATATCTCTAAAAAGACACAAAAAATGTAACCCTGATTGCCCTCAAAGGGTAGACAGTGGTCTACCCTTTGTTCCATTTGAATTTTGATTGTCCAAATTAACAAAACATTTTAATCGAGTGTCTATTATTGGCAGTAAGTGGTGTTTTTCTTGTGCCACTGAGCCTCATCAACTCCCTTTAGGAAATCAGACGGCACCCGGACATATGCCAGCTCCACAGTTACCATCTGAGCAGAAGCAGAGGCTCCATGCTCCAAAGTGGCCCTGCAAGTTCTGAGAGCTCTAAAGGGAGCTTCTCAAGTGCCCCCACTCCATCTGTATCTGTCTAACCTCTGCCTCTTCCTTGGGCTCCCATTCACGCCTGCACCTGCTCATGGTACCCTCATGAAAGTCTCCTGGAATAGCCTCATTGCAGCCCTATCTGTTGCCTCTCTTACTGTAGTCCCCAAATGCCTCCTTTTCCGGGAAACATTTCCTTTTCCTGGAAGTCTGGTTCCTGGCAGGGCAGTAGAAGAGCAGCAACCCCACTCTGTGCTGCATTTATCTCCCCAACCTTAAGTAACTCTGCCTGGACACAGAGTATCAGAGTCTTTCCTGAATATTGCTATTATTAATAGTACCAACCTCCAGTCCCCTATGTATAAACGTCATCCTGACTCCATAGGCTCAAGGGAGGGAGGAGATTCCTTAACACTCACCCATCCTCTGCTTTTTCTGGGAGAGGAGAAAGGGGGAGGACAGGACTTGCTTCTCCCTCCATAACTTCCTCCCTCCTCTCTCAAAAACAAAACAAGTATGGGTGGAGGTGGATAGAGGGGAACATGTGTCACCTGTGATGCCTGCAGTCAATCAAGAATTCCTAATAACTGCTACAACTATAAAACCCCAATTCCAGACAATTCCTTTCTCTCGGGGATTATCATGTTAAGTTCTCCCTCAAGGCTTTCCATTGTAATGATTCTGACACAGCCCAAATCCATAGTGGCTACTGTCCTGCAACTGTCATCAGCCCATTCTGGTTCCAGCTTGTCCCCTGATGCTCTATTAGCCTTCCTGAAAGACTCTCGAATCAGACCCTAGTGGCAGCATTGAGTTCCCAAGCTTCCAAAGAACCCTTGAAAGTTGGGCTTTATGCCAAGGAGGCTGGCTGGGCTGAGCGGTCTGGAAGGCGTGTTGTGCACTCAGGGAAGTATTGTCTCTCATGGAGACGCCCAGCTAAGTAATGGGTGGGAGAGCAGGATCCGTAAGTTACAGTCCTGGATTCCAAGGAGCCAACAGACCAGCAGAGAATATGAAACTGACACACAAAGTGGCCACCATGTAGAACATAACGTGACACATGACAGAATAAGCAGCAGCAACAAACCAACATGACACGGAAGACAGCAAGAGAGAGAGGTGTCATCCACTGGAGGAATCAAGGAAGGCTTCACGAAAACAATAGGATATGAGTTCAGTGGTGAGGCTGTTGGCCTAAAAGGAGGAAACTGAGGCACGAAATATGATTTAAAGAGTTTCCTTGGCCAGGCACAGTGGCTTATGCCTGTAATCCCAACACATTGGGAAGCCGAGGCAGGAGGATCACTTCAGCCCAGTTCAAGACCAGCCTGGGCAACATAGTAATACCCTGTTGCTGCAAAAATTACAAAAATTAGTCAGGAGTGGTGGCACATGCCTGTAGTGTCCCAGCTACTCGGGAGGCTGAGGCCAGGAGGGTCGATTGACCCTGAGAGACCACACCATTGCATAACTTGGGCGACAGAGCAAGACGCTGAGACAAAAAAAATTCTTAAAACAGAGTTTCCCTAAGCTAAAGCCAGAACAACTGCCCGGCACTCAGACTCAGACCCAAGTAACCTTGGATATGAGCTCTATTTGGGCTTTGTTACAAGCAGGGTTTTTTTTGTTTGTTTGTTTGAGACAGAGTGTCGCTCTGTTGCCCAGGCTGGAGTGCAGTGTCGCAATCTCAGCTCACTGCAGCTTCCCCCTCCTGGGTTCAAGCAATTCTCCTGCCTCAGCCTCCTGAATAGCTGGGACTACAGGAATGCGCCACCATGGCTGGCTAATTTTTGTATTTTTAGTAGAGACAGGGTTTCACCATTTGGCCAGGATGGTCTTGATCTCCTGACCTCGTGATCTGCCCACCTCGGCCTCCCAAAGTGCTGGGATTACAGGCGTGAGCCACCGTGTATGGCCACAAGCAGGTTTTTAAAGGCAAGGGACAGGGAGTGGCCGGCAGAAAGTTGACTGTAGAGAATTCTCGTTGGTTAATAGAAGTAGCATTGATTAGTGATTGGCTGTACACTGTGAAGCTACCAGTGTGGGTTGGCATGTTCCATGCAGTGTTACTGGTTAGTTTCTAGCTACTTGTGGCAGCAACAGGCAGCTTCAGTAGATGAGCAGCTCGGGGTGGAGGAGGACAACAGTGCTAGCTCACTTTAATGTCTCTCTGGGTCTGATCATTTAACAGGACTTTCATTCCTCGATTCAATGGTCTTTGCTTTTCACAAGGGAAAGGTAGAATTTCCCTTGGTGCGGTGGCTCACACCTGTAATCTCCATACTTTGGGAGGCAAGAGGCAGGCAGATCACCTGAGGTCAGGAGTTCAAGACCAGCCTGACCAACATGGCGAAACGCTGTCTCTACTAAAAATACAAAAATTAGCCGGGTGTAGTGGTAAGCACCTGTAATCTCAGCTACTTCGGAGCTGAGGCAGGAGAATCGCTTGAACCCAGGAGGCAGAGGTTCCAGTGAGCTGAAACCCCACCACTGCACTCCAGCCTAGGCAAGAAGAGTCAAAAAAAAAAGAGAGAGAGAGAGAGAAGATGAAGAAAGAGGGAAGGAAGGAAGAAAGGAAGAGGAAGGAAGGAAGGAAGAAAGAAAAAGAGAGAAAGAAATAAAGAAAAAGAAACAAAGAAAGAAGAAGAGGGAGAGGGAAGGAAGAAGGAAGGGAGGAAGGAAGGAAAGGAGGAAGGAAGGGAGGGAGGAAGGGAGGGAGGGAGGGATTGATTTGGACACAGGGCAGGAAAGGAACAGCTGAGCCAAGGCAAGAGGAAGGTCAGGTGGCCTGGCTCTACCAGGAGGCGGCCTGTGTGGAGACATTGGAACGAGCATGGGGTCAGGCACAGGCAGCCCCCAATAATGACAGCTACTGCCATTTGCATGGCCCTTATAATTTACAGAGCTCTTTCCAGTGCATGGCCATTTAACCTTCACGATGACCTCGTGACTTACACAGTTTTGGAGAAAAAAAAAAACTAAAGCTCAGAGAGTTTGACGCAATTCACCCAAGGTTATTCAGTGGCAAACATCAGTTTTAACCTGGGAACATACAGAGTCCTTTGCAGGAGAAGGCACTAAAATACCATAGATACGTGTTGATGGGCCCTCAGTTGCCTGGGGCTAATTTTAAGTTTGTTCTCTTACATAGTTTTAACATTTCCTCTGAGTAAATTATTTTCTAATATTGATTTGCATTGTAAGTAATGTCTTTGGGGTAAATTTCTTCAGTAAGTACCAAGTTAAACATCAGCCTTGACCTTCTTCAGATTACCCAAATTCTGAGTTACTGGTGGGTGATTGAATGAGGTTTCACTGTGTATTTCTTTACACTGGCTCAGCTGTGTCACTGTTTTCTTGGCTTGTAATTTGCACAGCTACTTTTTAACTGGATTTGGGAAGCCCTTAGACTAGTGTACTGAAGTAAACAGGGAGACCCTTTGTCTTTCTGTCTCTGTTCTTAGTGAGAATTGAAAGGATGAAGGTGACACAGAAACACATTTATGAGAGAAATGAATAAACTTTATTACTTCTTTTTTTCCCCTAATTTAATACATAATGCTTTATTACCTATATGCTGAGATTCCTCCCAAAATGTCCACTGGAGTTGATGGCGTTGAATTGGTCCAGTAGCAAACAGTTGCTTCCTGTGAGATGCCCATTAACAGGCAGTGGTTTGCTTTTGTTGTTTTCTGTTTCTTTGTTTGTGGTTTCATTTGTATTATTTCGTTTTCACTCAGTTTGGGGCCACTGAATAAATCACTGCAGAAAAGGAGCTCATGGTCTCTCACTTCTCAGGAAAAACCCTGCCCCTCGGTGGCATAGCCCTCCCCAATGTCATGGGTGTTCTAAAGATGTTTGCTAAAGGGGAAAAATAATCTTCATGGAGGTAGACCTAGAGCTTTCCAGAGCTCCTCTAGCAGGACATCCTTCATTCTGTGACATAGGGAGAGACAGGCAAGGGCAAGAACACCAATCAGTTCATCACCATTCCCCTTGGTGGGCCTGGGTGAAAAATATAAGCAAGTCTCATTATTGGAGATAGTGATGTTCCATAGAGTTTCTGGGAATACTGGAATAGTGAATATGGAACCATTGCTCCTAGGGGAAATAGAGGGTTATGCTCCTATGAGCCTCTGCTCACAACATCTTCATCAACTGATTGATTCATAACCTCGTTGTTTTGTTTTGTTTTGTTTTTTTACAAGAAAGAGTTTCCAATCCAGACCCCAAGAGAGGGTTCTGGGATCTCACTCAAGACAGAATTCGAGCGAGTCCACAGAGTAAAACAAAGGCAAGTTTCTTACAGAAGTAAAGAAACAAAAGAATGTCGACTCCACATGCAGTGGCATAGGCCACTCGACTAAGTATACTTGTGGTTATTTCTTGATTATATGCTAAACAAGGGGTGGATTATTCATGTGTCTTCCAGGAAAAGGAGGGGAGTTCCTGTAACTGAGGGTACCTCACCCTTTTAGACCAAATAAGGTAGCTCCAGACTTTGCCATGGCATTTGTAAGCTGTCATGGCACTGGTGAGAGTTTCTTTTAGCATGTTAATGTATTATGATTATTATTATTATTTGAGACAGGATCTCACTGTCACCCAGGTTAGAGTGCAGTGGCGCAATCTAGGCTCACTGCACTGTCTGTCTCTCAGGCTCACACAATCCTCCCATTTCAGCCTCCCAAGTAGCTGAGACAACAGGCATGTGCTACCACATTCAGCTAGTTTTTGTAGCTTTTGTAGAGACAGGGTCTTGCCACATTGCCCAGGCTAGTCTCAAAGTCCTGGGCTCGAGCCATCCTCCTGCATCAGCCTCCCAAAGTGCTGGGATTACCGGATTAAGCCACCGCGCCCAGCCTGCTAATGTATTATGATTAGCATTTAATGAGCAGTGAAGATGACCAGAGGTCACTTTTGTCACCATCTTGGTTTTGATGAGTTTTGATAGATTTCTTTACCACCTCCTGTTTTATTGGCAAGGTCTTTGTGATCCGTATCTTGTGATTCCAGTCCTGCTGACTTCCTGTTTCATCCTGTGACTAAGAATGCCTAACCACTAGGAATGCAGCCCAGCAGGCATCAGCCTTATTTTCCCCAGCCCCTATTCAAGATGGAGTCACTCTGGTTCAAACCCCTCTGACAGTTTTGTTTCTGTTTCTGTTTAAGGACACTTCCTATGATATGTATTGCTGATTCATTAACACATTGAACTCACGGCCACCTGCACTGTGACACACCTGAACAAAGCTTACCTAACACATATATTTTCTCCGGAAGACACATCATATCCTTCTCGGCCTGTGGAACACCAGAGAGCACATCAGCGCTACCCCTGGGGACCATTTTAAATGGCAAAATCACCAACAAAAAGTATACAAATGCGAAAAAACATGGTGCTACATCAACTATGAAAGGGACTCTTATTTAGAGTAAGAAAAAAAGAGAGCAGAGCGTTTCCTTGTTTGACCTCAGCTATAAACATGCACATCCAGAGACCCCAAATTTTTTGTCACTCTGCACATGTTTGCAAATGCCCATATGAGTGCCGTGAGTATGGATTTGGGGGAGTAGAGATACATTTTAGCAAGTAGGCACATTTGCAAATATAGAACGAGTGAAAAATGAGGAGCAATTGAATATTGAAAGCGTGTGTGGGGGTGGGGGAATGGGTGTGGGTGCTTGTGGAAAGAATGAGGGATTCTGTGGTTGGGTAATGTGAGGGCTGTGTGCAGCCGGATCAGGGCCACTAGTCTCTATGGTACTGTCATGTGAATTTTTTTTTTTTTTTTTGAGATAAAGTCTCATTCTGTAGCCCACATTGGAGTGCAGTGGGATGACCTTGGCTCACTGCAAATGCTGTCTGCTGGGTTGAAGTGATTCTCCTGCCTCAGCCTCCCATGACCAGCTAATTTTTGTATTTTTAGTGCAGATGGGGTTTCGCCATGTTGGCCAGGCTTGTCTCGAACTCCTGACCTCAAGTGATCCACCTGTCTCGGCCTCCCAAAGTGCTGGAATTACAGGCATGGGCCACCGCGTCCAGCCCCATCACGTGAATTAGACGGTGGCGGCCCCTCTGTGCAGCCTCACTTGCCTGGCACACAGCTTGAGGAACAGACAGAACAGTCAGCACCTTCAAGCCAAGGAAAGAAAACCCTTTTCTCCAGGAGAATGAAGCTTTTTACCAACACACCGGGCTTGGTGGAGAGAGACAGACAGGATTCCAGTCCCTTCTCTCCCTATGGGCATGCAAACTGCAGAACCAATGTGGTGGCCTAATAAAGAACGCAGTATGGACAGGCCCACATTGTCTGGGAGCAGAATTCATCCTTCAGACAGGTCCTGTCAAGGCACTTCCACAGAACCTCTGTGTCCGCATTTCCATTCTCTACCCATGTTTTGCCTCAGGCCTTCGATTCCTTTTGGAGTCCCTGATTGGTTTCCCAGGGTTGCTGTAACAAATGAATACAAATGCCATGACTTAAAGTAACAGCACTGTATTCTCTCACAGTTCTGCATCAGCAGAACCAGGATCCAGGGGAAACCTTGCCCTTGCCCTTCCAGCCTCTCATGGCCCCTGGCCATCCTCAGTGCCCTTAGCTTGTGGCTGCGTCAGTCTGTTCTCTGCCTCCATCTTCACAGGCCCTCTTCCCCTGTGTGTGTCCTGTACCCTCTCCTTTGCATTTTGGGCCCACCCTTAATCTGGCATGATCTCACCTTAACTAATATATCCGCAAAGGCTCTATTTCCAAATGAGGTCACATTCTGAGGTTCTAGGCAGATATGAATTCTGGGACAACAACATTCAACCCATCACCACTCCCAAAATGAAGCCTGCGGAAGCATAATAAGGGAGGCCTGGACCATCCCTCGTCTGACGACCTCTGGACAGACCTCGGGATTCCTCTCAGTGCCTCCACTACCGCGTGCCCCCCAGCTACAGGGTCCCCCTTTGTTCCTATGTCCTTTCCAGGCTTGAGGGGTTTGAATCAATGGTAGTAAGTGAAAAGAGAGAGAAAGAAAAACAAATGGCAGCCACAAGAAAAACCGTAAAATATTTCACCTTGAAAGTTTATGCAAATATGCATACCTCATTAACAATAACAAAGTTTGCTGTGACCCAAGGGCACATTCCAGGGGCCACCAATGGTCTGGGCATTAGAACTGCACCCAGAATAACACAGGAGGTCAGACATTAATGACCCCTTCAGCCACAACCTTTCCCGTGATCTCAGGAAACCAGCACTGCGAAGCCCGCGTTCGTGACAGCCTGTCCTCTGACACGCTCTGGAAGACAGCATGGGCTGCAGTCCACTCTGAGACTAGTCCTCTTGACCATGAGGCTAAAAGTAGCTATCTACTGACAACATACCTAAAGGAGGTGTTTAGCTTGAGTCCCTTTGAAGATAAAAACTTTTTTCCAGAATGATTAAACCTGCTGCACTGGATAATAGAAACGAAATAATTTACTCTCCTAGCTTTTTGGATTTCCAGATCTTTTTTCCTTCTCCATCAGTCCATGTGTTGCCGGAGGCGTTAACTCCACCCCTGACTTCAGGTGGCCATGTGAGCCAGGCCTGACCAATCAGAGCACTGGATTCTCCTGGCCACAGTGATGGGATGGAGGATGGGTGCCGGCCACAATCAGAGCCAATGAAAAGAAGCCAGACTCCTTAGGGGACTTCTGGGAGAAGAGCATGGGCTGTTGCCACTGGGTTTGTGCAGCTGCTGGCAGCTATATTGCCACCATGGAATGACTTTGGAATGGAGCCAAGATGAAGAATAGCTGAGCTGAGAGAATCATTCAAACTGAGACTTGATGACATCAGCTGAGCTCTGGATCTAGTTGTAGCGAGACCTGAAAAATATATAGATATATATATAATTGGACTTTCAGTTATATGAAGGAGTAAATTCCCTTTTTTGCTGATTTGAGTAGGAGTTTCTGTCACTTGCAATAAAGAGACTCTAAGGGCACATACACAACCACCCAAGAAGGGGGTAGGGACTCAAGGTCTGGCATTGAGTGCCACCTCCTCCTCACTAGGACACAGGAGATGGTTCTGAACCAACGGCCGGGTTAAACCTCTGTCTTTAGAAATTACCCAGTCTATTTTGATCACCATGTAATCACCATGACCACCCAGCTGCATCTGTTTCTCTGAGCACCCAAGAAATTTTTTGCTTTGCTCTCATTCTATTTTTTAAATAATTTTTATTCTTTTAATCGGTATTATTATTTTTGTAAAGTTGGGGTCTTGCTCTGCTGCCCAGGCTGGTCTGAAAATCCTGGCCTCAAGCAATTCTCCCACCTTGGCCTCCTGAAATGCTGAGATTACAGGCATGAGCCAATACACCCAGCCTACTTTGTTCTCCTTCTACATGAGACCTCTGTGTGTCTCCCCCAGGCTGCTCCTGCTTGTCCTAGTGACAATCTGGTGTCCACTCAGACTGCCTTGGCGTCAACTGGCTGCCACTAGCAACAGAGGCTGAGTCTTCGTCCACCCACCACCCAGGTCACTGCCCTGAAAGTCCAACACCAGTCTCTGCAATGGGTCACTTCTAAACTGCCATGAGGGACACCATGACAGGGCCCTGGCTGCCAGCTCAGTGTGACCAACATGGTGACCAAGGCAGCCGGAGAAGGCAAGACCCTGGCTTTCCAGAGCCATCCGGTGCTGCAGGTTGATGTGTCCATTCCCAGGCTGGTGTGTGGCAGGCTCCGCTTTCTATGTGGCTTTCACCTTGCCTGTACTCATGCTTCTCACCAGTTGCATTAGTCTGTTCTCACACTGTTATGAAGAAATACCCAAGACTGGATAATTTATAAAGAAAACAGCTGTAATTGACTCACATTCCACATGGCTAGGCAGTCCTCAGGAAACAGAAGGGGAAGCAAACCTGCCTTCTTCACAAGCCAGCAGAAGAGAAAAGTACCAGCAGGGGAAATGCCAGATGCTTACAAAACCATCAGATTTTGTGAGAACTCACTCACTATCACAAGAACAGCATGGGGGAACTGCCCCCAGGATCCCATAACTTCCTGCTGGGTCCCTCCCATGACACATGGGGATTATGGGAACTATAATTCAAGATGAGATTTGGGTGGGGGCAAAGCCAAACCATATTACCAGCCTAAGCCTGGAAAGGACAATACAGCAGACCCAAGCCCAGCCACTTGCCAGCCAAGGCCCTCTCCTTCCTGCTCCTTATGTTCCCTAGGCTGAAAGGGGCTCCCACTTGTCCTTTGTTTCTCTTCCCTCACTCCCTCTTTCTCCAGGGCTCCAGCCAAGCTGATCTCTCCTCTACGCTATGGAAGAAATCTTTGAGAGGAGTCACTCAGGCTCCATTGCTGAAATGTTAAATGGGGAGGGGTGGAGATATGGAAACGGGTTTTGAAGATAGCAGCTTGGCATGCACATCTCTCTTAATGCTGAAGGATCAGATTCTGAGTGTCAAGGGCTGAATATGAAGCTGTTCTTCCTCTTTGCATTTCTTAAATAACTTTTCTCATTCCCTCCCACTCACAAACAAGAATGTTTGGGGCAGATGAAAACAGTGCTGTCCAAAAGAACTTTCTGCAGTGGTGGAAATACCCTCTGAGCCATCCCCACTCTAGCCTCTGGCTGTATGTGGCCACTGAGGACTTGAAACATGGCTAGTCGGCAGGAGGAATGGGCTTTTTCATGTATTTCATTTCAGGTAACTTACATGTAATTAGCCACATGTAGTGGCTACTACTCTGGGTAGCACAGAACTAGTATACAGGTCTCTTCAGCAAGGCAAAAGAGAAACCTACAATCTTTATTATAAAATCTGCCCGACTGCCCCCTCCATTCCAGGTGGGAATAGCTGTGCAATTCTGTGTCCTCCTGCTGGGACAGATGCTCTGATTGGTCAATTATTTCATACCCAAGACTTCTCCATCGTCACCCACAGACACAACAGCGACAGGTGTTTTTGCAACACCACATTCTTCCCTGTCTGTAAACATCTCCTGCCAGAGGTTCACATTGTTTCCAAGAAACAGATTGTAATCTAGACCACTGACTTTCTCATCTGGAAATGGTCCTTGTTTTCCTTTGAGGGCCTCCTCGGGGCCTTTAGGAAAAAGGTCAGTGAACAGCAGGAAACAGTTCCATAAAAGCTCACTCTCTCAGGCCCCAGAAGGCCACAGAGGGGCAACCTCCCGGTTTGGCTTATTTTCCCTGGGAAGCGTCTGTCATCCAGGCCTCTTTAAGGAGTCAGTCCGCTGAGCCCTGCTGGCTCCTGTGTGTACCGTGAAGAATGCATCTCAAGGTAAACAGTAGGAGTTGGAGGTGTCCAGAAAGCAGGGGAAACCCCCTACCTCATGCCCTGACTCTGAGTTCTAAAACCACAAGGTCCTCATCCTGTGCCCCTGGGCTCACCTAGGGTAAAGGGAAAGGAACACAGGCGGTAGACGGGGAGAGAAAATCACTTTCCACCACAGTCTGGAGTGGGGTCGAAGAGGTGCTTGCACTGCCGATCCCACGCTGGTTTTGAGGATGAGTAATTGTCAAGAGCAGTGATTAAAAACTTACCTTTATGTAGTAAGTTTCTCATACAGTATCTCACTTAAATCCTCTCAAGTCGACAGCATTATCAACGTCCTCAACTGTGAGAAGAGAAAGCCAGGTCAGCAGGGGTCAGTGCACGCTGAAGTCACACACAGGAATTGGGGCAGGTCGACTGTCTCTGGAACCCAGTGGTGTGGGGTTTGGGAAAGCTGCAGCCACAAGGAAGAGGGTGTTGTGCATGACATGTGGGAGGGCGGAAGGAGGTGAGCACCAGGAAAAGCTCTTCAGATGACATAAGACATATTCTAGCCCCCAGACAGCACTGACCTTGACTGTACTAAAGCGATCAGCTCCCCTGGCCCGAACACTGTCTGCCACCCTGCAGTAGAAGCACTTAGGGTCGCACCACATTGTTCAGTTTGTCAGGTCCTTTGTACTTGCGTGATCACATTTGATCCTCACAGCCAAAGGGCCTCGTGGTGGGGAGTCACCGTAGGTCTTGAATCCTCCAAGTGGGTGGGAGAGCTGCAGTACAGAGGAATTCAGAAACCCGCTTCATGTCAAACAGCCCAAGAGTGACAAGGCAAAGACTTCATTTATTTTTAATTTTATTATGTTTTTAGAGAGTGGAGGTCTCACTCTGTCACCCAGGATAGAATGCAGTGGTGTGATCGTAGCTCACTGCAGCCTTGAACTCTTGGCCGTAAACAATCCTCCAGCCTCAGCCTCCTGAGTAGCTAAGACTACAGGCATGCACCGCCATGCCTGGCTAAAGAGTGAGTATTCTGCCAGGCACAGTGGCTCACACTGCAATGCCAGCACTCTGCCAGGGCAGAGAATTCCCTGAAGCTAGAAGTTCAACACGAGCGTTGGCAGCATAGCAAGACCCCACCTCTATACAAAAATATTAAAAAATTTTTAAATTAGCCAGGTGTGGTACTAGGCACCTGTGATCCCAGCTACTCAGGAGCCTGAGAGTTTGAGGCTGCAGTGAGCTGTGTTTGCACCACTGCACTTTAGCTTGGGGGTCAGAGCAAGACCCTGTCTCTTAATAAGTAAATAAATAAATAAGTGAGGATTCTAACCTCTGCCTCTGCCTCCCGGCCCATGGCTCTTTCCTATGCAGGTGAGGCCCGCTGTAGCCCCTCCAGGGACTGGCTGTCTGTACCACAGTTGAGCACACCCATCATTCTGCCCTGTCTGCCCTCTCCTCTCCAGCCATCCCAGTGGGAGGGGTGGCTGCCTGGACCTTTCTCTAATCGACACTCCCTGTCTAATCAGTCCTCACCTGGACATTGCTCTTGAAGTGAGTCAAGAGGAACCCCAAGAGCTCCCTCCTTTGAGGAGCCCACACTGCCCTCCTCTGCGTGGTGGGAGCCAGCCCATACTTCCAGCCTGACGTGTGTTAGCAAAGACTCCGGCCGGGGCCAGGCCCGCCGCACATCTGCTGGCATGTCTCCACTCGTCTCCACAGTCTCTCGCCACAGGACTGCTCTTCGGAGCTTCACACAGACAGCCCGATGGGCCCTGCAGCTCTGCAGCCAGCCCTGGGGCCAAGAGCCTCCACAAGGCTGTCCATGGGAAGAGCTCCATACGTGGCCAATTTTTGGCCCCTGATGATGCCCGCCTTCCAAGATGCCTCTTCTCTTCCCTCCTGAGTGGCTCCCCATCCTGGAAGCCAGTAGGACGGACAGTCCAGCCCCTTCCCCACCCCTGAGGCTGCTTTATCAGAGGAAAGCAAGCCCAGGCGGCTCTGAGCCAACCAAGCAGCCACTTCCCCCTGGGAGCCCCAGCGTGGATGCGCTCTCTCAGGGTGGTCTGGGAAAAGGCTCAGAGTTCCCAGAAGCCACCTGAGCACACACTGCGTTGGCCCCTGCACACACGAACCTCTGCCCCACCGCCCTGGAGTGGCTCCCAGGAGACAGTGGTGCTTCCTGCAGCCACGCCGCCCAGACGCATCCTCCTGAGGGGCTGCCGGCAGGAGGCGAGGGGAGGGACTGGGGCATGGAGGCAAGAAGGCGTGGGCCGCTGCCCTGGCTGCTCACAAGTAAGACCCTCAAGCCTGCACCCCCAGGAACCCCTCTGTCCTAGGGTCTTCATCTAAACAAGGAAAACAAAAACACTTGCCTGGCCAATCTCCTTCTTTCATGCATTCATTGAGCACCTACTGTATGCTAGGCACTCTGCTGGGCGCTGTGCAGATACTCGAGAGCGAACCACCAGGCCTGCTCGCCTCCAGCTTACTACCTTGTTCCCAAAGGAAATCACTCATCCTACTGTCTTGCAGGGGTGGTGCCTGGCACCAACGCAACCACATCTCCATCACGTTTGAGGACTTGGCTTAATTAACACATGACTTTCTGCTCAGGGCTGCCATGAGGCACTAAAGAAATGGTGCAGGATCAGCACTTTGTTAACTATAAAGGGATTGTACAAACGTCAGAGACAATTCGATTGTCGCCATGACAGAGGCAGTGCTCTGCCCAGCAGCTGTGAAAGGGTAGGCAGAGGTATGTCCATGCCTGAGGGAGAACACCGCGGGTCTGATAGGCAGCAGGCGCTTCGGCTCCAAAGCAGGGAGAGACCATTTGCAGGCATTCACCCATAGAGGAGCCCTGGGGCTTCAGGCAAGAAGACTCGCCTGTGGCTAGATTTGTAAGGCTGACCACAGTGGCTTCCTTGCAAAGGGGTTCCCCAGACTCTCAGTAGGACTTTGGACCTTTCAG
The DNA here is from genome assembly GCF_001604975.1 of Cebus imitator. Classification (NCBI taxonomy): domain Eukaryota; kingdom Metazoa; phylum Chordata; class Mammalia; order Primates; family Cebidae; genus Cebus; species Cebus imitator. Next base: position 793,855 of record NW_016107841.1, read on the forward strand.
AAAGACACTAAACTAATTAGGCACATAGGGAGGTAGTTAATTCAGGCAGGAGCAATTTTTCCTATTTTAGAAATCATCATTATTTACAATTCTTAAAAAGAAGACAATTTTCTTCTCCAGCTCTCGGTCTTCCTTTTGCCTAAACTTTTTAACCCCAGATAGAGACATGGGGTCCCCTGGAACTTGGTTCTCACTGCTCTGTACTCAGAGTTCATGTCAGCCCTCCTTCCACTGCCCTGAGCCCAAGGGGTTGATCATTTTTACTAAAGTTCCTTAGCATTTCTGAACTAAGTTATTGTGAGGGCTGGGATATGCTCCTTACCTCCCTTCTAAGCTGCGCTATCCCAGGGGCTTGCATTCTTTTGTGCTGAATTCCTTCCACCTTAGTGAGTCAGCTATCTGAGAACTTAAGCACTTTTCTGTTTTCTCTGCCTCAAGCAAAAATGAACGACAAGCCTTGGATGAATTCACTGATTGATCAGTTGATTGATTTCTGGCCGCTGTCGCCTTCTTGTTCCACAGAGTGATTCATTTCCAATGATGAGATCACCACTCTGAAAATACTAATCAGCAGTAAAAAAAAAAAAAAAAAAAAAAAAAAAAAAAAAAAAAAAAAAAAAAAAAAAAAAAAAAAAAAGGGCCAGCAAAAGGGAATGAGAGTTCCAGGGCTGTTTTAGATAACACTTTGCCAAACACACACACACGCACGCATGCACGCACGCACACACATCAGACCTACAAGAAGGTTTCCTTCCTAAGAAAGCCATTTGAGGAGCAGCTAAGACTTGGGTTTGCTTCTGTCACATTTTGGGAGCTGATTCTCCCATCTTCCACAGCCCTGGCTGTATAAGACCTTTTTCTCTCCAGAGTCAGGGGATTAGAGCCAGGGCTGTCATCTCTCCTGAGTGGACACAAGTCTGGACACCTATACTGCATTTGCCAGAGGCTCCATGGGCATCAACTGAATTCATCTCAATCAATTAATATTGAATGGGAATCATCCATAAAGCAGGCTGAAGAGCAGGCCCAGCTCCAGCACTGCCACACATTCATTTAATCACTCAATAAATGATCACCGATGCTGAGAAGCTGAGGCAAGAGGATGGCTTGAGCCCTAGGAGGTTGTGGCTGCAGTGATCACACCACTGTGCTCCAGCCTGGCAACACAGCGAGACCCTGTCTCAAAAAATAAATAGAATAAATAAATAAACAGCCACGTGGGCTAAGAACACACTGAGCGTAGAGGGATTTCTGGCCCTTAAAGAGCTTGCATCCTAATGACATCTAGTTGGGCCAGTCCCACCTGCTCTTTCCCTGTCATCAGCTGTCCTGGACAAGAGAATTGAAAAGCAGAGACTTCCCTCTTGAGCCACCCTGTAAAAGCCACTATTGCCCCTTTCCCTCACCAGATCAACACTGCCATCTCTGTAGCCCTCTGAGAGCCCTCTAGGAAGCATGGTGCCTAGGCTGGCTGAATCACCAGTGGTGTTTTAAAGTATGCATACAACCAGGTCCTACCAGAAGATGTTCTGGTTTAATAGGCCAGGACTTGAACCGGGTTTCTGCCAGAGAATTTCCGTTTTCATTTCTACCTCCCATCAAAATTAGCTCTGTGTGTGTGTTGGTGTGTGCGCATATGTGTGTGTATGCATGGGGAAGGTCTTTACCAGAGCCAAAGAGGTGGAATCCCCACCTCTCTACCAGCTCTGAGACTGAAACATCCAGACAGTGAAAGGCAGCTGGTGAGTGGAGAGAAGGCTGGACCGGAAGTCGGGAGATCAGACTCCTAAGTTTAGCTGCACTTTCACCAGCGACATGACTTTGAAAGCATCCCTCCAGCTCCTGGGCCTCAGTGACTTCAGGTAAGGTCCCTGGGGGTAAGTCACAAAGTGATCAAAGATTCATTCCAGATCTGACAGTCATGGCTCTGATACAGTGACTCAGTCCCTTGGGTAGAAAAGAAGGAAATTTGCTAACTGCCCCATGATCTGGTTGGGTTCTATCAAGGGAGAAATTTAAATACCATTCTCCAAGGAACGTAAAAGGTTAGAGGTTCCTAAGCCAAGGAGACAAGAGGACTCCCTCCTAGAACTTTCAGCACACGACAGGGGCTCAGTCACTCTCACACCTGATAGACAGTGTCATAAGCCCCTGGCAGCCTGGAGCTCCTTTTATTGCCCTGAAATGGCACAGCATCTCGGCTTCACAAGGGACCCCTGCTGCACACACAGGCACATGAAACAATATGATTGACACTACTGGCTTGCCTCTCTATTGTTCTGATCCTCGTCAGTTTTAAGAGACAAGGCTGGAGTGCACTGGTGTGATTATAGCTCACTGCAGCCTCAAACTCTTGTGCTCAGGTGATCCTCCTGCCTCAGCCTCCTGAGTAGCTGGGACTAAGGATGTGCACCACCATACCCAGTTCATTTATTTTGTCTTATTTTATTTTATTGTAGAGACAGGGGTTTGCTATGTTACCCTGGCTGCTCTGGAACTCCTAGCCTGAAATGGTTTGGCTCTGTGTCCCCACCCAAATCTCGTAATAAGAGTTCTCACAAGATCTGGTTGTTTGAAAGTGTGTAGCACCTCCCCCTTCTCTCTCTCTCTCTCTCTCTATCTGTCCTGCCAGCCATGCGAATATGTGCTTGCTTTCCCATTACCTTCCACCATGATTGTAAGTTTCCTGAGGCCTCCCTAGAAGCAGAAGTCTGCACAGTCTACAGAACCATGAGCTGATTAAACCCATTTTCTTTATAAATTATCCAGTCTCAGGTATGTCTTTACAGCAGTGTGAGGACGAACTAACATATGGCCTCGAGTCATCTTCCCACCTTGGCCTCCCAAAGGATTGGGATTACAGCTGTGAGCCATGGCACCAGGCCTGCATTGGCTTTAAAATGAGCCTCCCAAATCCGAACTTGGTGCTGCTGGGGTAGAAACATGTTTTATGCTCTGATTTTGCAGAATCTGGGTCTACCAGATGACAGTCACTACCCAAGATCAGTGAGAGCTGAAGAGCTCTCCAGGCTGGTAAGGAGACGAGAGATTGTTCTTCAGGAAAGTTACAGATCAATGAGGTTTTCCCACTGGCTTGGGAAGTCAGCCTGTCAATCCGCTGCTCAGTCTCCAGAGCCACAATAGAGGACAGATGGCTTTGCTCCCTGACAGGCTGACAGGAGCAGCTCATCGTGCTTGTCCGTCATCAGCCTGCTCTCAGACTGAGAATCAGAGCTTGACAGCAAGGCTCAAAACAGAAGGCAGCCTTGGGGTCAATCAGTTCCCAGAAGAGCCCTGAAGAACTAGCAGAGGTCTTTGGGGCTGAAGCCACACTGCCCTGAAACCATCTCATGTAACATCACTTCTAAGACTTAATTTCTCTGGTCTCTGTGGCCCAAACGGCAACTTCTGAACATGCCCCCGACACTGACACCCCAAGGGATGGCAGGGTGGTGGCAGCAGCCCTGTTTACCTGGGCTCCTCCTCCTGGGGTTCACTGAGATTCTTCCTACCTGGGTTCCCCACCGTGAAGCGGTCAGGGAAGACCTATGCAGAGCACAGAAAAGGCCAGGATTTGCCAGCCATTCTGAAGCAGCCAGCTAGCAGCAAAGAGAGATGGCAGAGGGCATTTGTCCTCTTTCACCTCTAGCACTGGTCATTGTTGGAGACTTGGAGGTGCCCCTGGAAGGACAGCCACCTCCATCCCTGCAGATGGAGCTATCCTCGTCCTAAAGGAAAGGAGCTTGGTGAAGGAAAGAGCAAATATGGGGGCCCAAGCCAAGAACTGCTAACTCTCCCCTGCAGATCCCCTCTCAATTCATAACCGCATCTCACTCAGAAGCCTTCTGTGGGCCAGGCAACGCAGCTCATGTTCCCGGCACTTTGGGAGACAGAGGCAGGAGGATTGCTTGAGACCAGGAGGTCGAGAACAGCCTGAACAATATAGTGAGACTTCGCCGCTACAAAAGATAAAAAATTGGCCAGGCATGGTGGCACACACCTGTACTCCCAACTACTTGGGAGACTAAGGCTGGAGGATCGCTTGAACCCTGAGTTCAAGGCTGCAGTGAGCTATGATTGTGCCACTGTGTCCAGTCTGGGCACAAATCTTTATTTTCAGAGACAGAGACCCTGAAAAAGTCAAGAGACCCTGTCTCTGAAAATAAAGGCTTCTGTGGCTTTGCAGCAGAATATATTCCAACTCCCCCAAGCCCAATCAAAGCTACTCAGACGTGGCTCCACTTGACTACCCCCGTGTGCCTCCCATCCCGTGGTGCCGACACAGACTTGGCGACACACTTCCTGAGCCCTGCCCACTTCCCAGTCCAGGCCGGTGCTCACATCTCCCTGTCCTGGCCCTCACTCCCGTCTATCACGTGCACGAATGCTGCTCTCCTGTCCCCCACACCCATCGAATCCAACCCATTCTCCAAGCAGCACCTAAAGACCCAGCTCTTCCAAGAGTGTTCCCTACCACTCTAGCAGACACTGTTTCCCCTCTGCTCTGAAATACTCTCTTCTTGCCATTTGCTATCCTTATTAGAGGAACTTCAAGTCCTGATGTACCCGTGATTCATGGTCGTATGACTTCCACTAGATCGTTTGCACTGAAAGGGAGAAACCCCTGAATAATGGACTCCAGACTTAATGCTTCAAGAGTCTGAGCCACTTTCCACTCCAGAATCGCTGCACTGGGGCAGGATGGAGTGGAGCAGGGTGGAGCCGGTAGTGCGAACGTTCCTGCTTGAAAGCTCATGAACTTTGTAGATGTTGCCTTTAGCCTTGCCCTGGTTCTATGACACTGAGCCACCCAACTTGTTTCTGGGCCTATTTCTAATCTGTGTCCCTGGAAAACTCAGGAGAGTGTCATTCACTTAGACTGAAAGTGACTGTCAGCCCCTAGACTTGCTCAGTATGCAACCTGCACAACCACACATAGCAGTCCTGTCTAACTCCTGGAAGTCCATCTATGTGTAGCTGTCTATCTAAGGCCCCCAGCAACAAACAGAGATCACACATAGGATGAGTTCCATTGAAAATGGAGCCTGTTGCCTGGAAAGAGACAGCCTATGCTCCCTGGCATTCCGTGGCTCAAGTGCCAAGAACCAGGCTGAATCACCACCTGGCATCTGGTCATGCCCTTGCTCCCTCTCCATGATGAGGAAGCCCTGGGCAAGACCCTGGGCCAAGCCAAGGGTTGACCCACATTGCTGTTGCCTGGGATTCTGACAGTCATCACCATTCATTGGAAACTTTTGGCTAAAATTCTTAGAAGCTCCTGAATTCCAAGTGACTTCCGAATATCACAGTCCCTCTTCATTTTCTGTTCCCCAGAGAGCACACTGACCTCATGGGCTGCCCACATGCTTGTGGGGAGACTGTCACGGAGGGACTGAGCCTGAGTCATTCTATTAAGAGTTTCCAAACCGTGCGTCAGCATGGGCCACTCTGCGGCAAGCAGGAAATTATCAGTAGGAGTGGAAGTGACAGGGTGTTTAGCAAACATTCAACCAAGGGAGATTAAAAGGTCTTGGAGCATTGTTAAATAAACATTGAGGATGACTGAGAGGGCAGAATATGAAATGGAAAAGAAAGTGTAAACACATTCTGTGGGTGGGAGAGGCTTTGTCATTCTTCCATCTTCTGGTCACAGGGCTATGAGGATGCTAGGCGTGAGCTGGATGAAGCTGTAACTTGAAATAAAATTACCCTTTCCAAGATGGAGAACCAACCAACAGACATTCAGAGGAAAGGAACTGGGTCTCTTTGTTCATCTTGAGACTCAGGTTTGACTCTGATACTCATGTCTTGAGATGCTAGGCCAGGTCTAAGACGGTCCCAGGGCACACCTGACTCAGGACCTCACCCTCCAAGATGCCCCAACAGGCAAACCAGCACTGGGACCGAACAGCCTCACCTGAGTGCCAAGCAGCTTCTGTGAGCCTCAGAACAACCCCAGGATGCAAGCATCCTCGCCAGGGGTAGACTGATGCTGAGAGAGATGAAGGTCACAGAGGGAGTGGCAGAGCCATAGTGGGGACTTGGGGACTCCAGTCTGTGTGCTCCAGAGTCCCCACCTTCAGCAGTGCCCTGCATTTCCATGAAAAGTGCCATGAGGGGCCCCTGCCAAGCCCCTCCCAGGGCACTGCTGGGAGGAATGAAGACTGGGAGAGACAGAGGCAGGGGAGGGCCAGGCCCGCAGCGACAGTGTGATGACCAGAAGGACGAGAACATGGGTGGTGGAGATCCAGACCTTGACAGCGTCACAGCGCACAGCATTTGCTGGCCCATCTTTGCCCTAGAGTGTTCTCTGTTGCTAATTTGTAGGATGTTCATTTCTCACATGGCTCCTATCAGTCCAGGGAAAAGGCCGAGGGCAGCAAGCCTGGGAGAAAGCCTGGGTCAAACAGGGGCCTTGTGGGGGAAGCCAGCCAATCCATTCTGGCAGTGTCATAGTTAAGGGAGAATCTGGAGGCCTTTCTCCTATTCTGCCACGGTGGCTCAAGTTGGCTAGTCATCTTCTCAGGGCTTTATTCCCGATTTCCTACAAATGCAGAAGACACGTGCATATGGTTAGTGGGCATGTCTCCTAAGGATGATCCCCATCCAAAACTCACACATGCCCACATACACATGTGCACACAAGCACACACACGGACATACACACACAGACATACAGATACACAAACACACATGCATACATGCACACATGCAAGCACACACATGCACACATGTACAGAATGCACAGACATGCACACACACAAACACATGGGCACACAGTACATGTAAACACACATGCACATATACATAAACAAACACGTGCACACACAAGCATGCACATGCACACACACGTACACACAAACATGCATAGACACATGGATGCACAAACACGTGCGTACATACACCCATGCAAGTACACACATGCATACATGCACAGAATGCACTAACATGCACACATATAGACACATAGACACATGGGCACACAAACACATGTGCATGCACACACATACATGTAAACACACATGTACATAGTGCACACATGCACACACAAGCATGTATGCATGAAAACACATGCACATGCATACACACATACACGTACCATCCCCTTCCCAAAACAACTGGGACAACCAGGCAATCCCTGGTGGGCTAGGGATTGCCACAAGCCCACCTCCCTCCATGGGAGCCTCAGCTGGGCTGTGCTTTCTACTCTGGCACCTGGAGTTCATAAGAACTTAACAAAGTGAAGCAAAACCAGGCAAGGCAAGTAAATAAATAATGATTCAAGAAGTGCCAGAAAAACAGAAATAGAGTCAGATGCATCTAGCATCTTTTCCAGCGCTTCCACAACAGGCTGTGAACTTGCAGATGTGTTTGCAGGTTTATTTCATATCTCTGGTTCCTTAACTACTTCCATCTCGAAGCTGCCCCAAGGCTCCCCATTACGCAAGCTAGAAGCAGGGGCCAACACCCCAACTGCTCTCTGTCAGACTTGCCAGTATCCCGCTTGTTGCTACCTCTCAGTTTTCTCTCTTCTGACCCCAGGTCTCTAGCATCTCGGGGTCTGTGTCACCCTGGCTTTCCTAAGTGCTCACATTCTTCCAGGGCCTCCTCCGCCTTCCTCTTTAGGAAGACTCCTTCGCCCACTCCAGGCCAAAGAGACTCCTCCTTCCACTGAATCCTTCCAGCATTTTGCAAGCCTAGAGCTTGGCTTCCTCCCTTTATGCCAAGTTGATTAGTCCAGACTCCTCACTTAGGCCCTAAATCCTTGGGATCAGAGACCACAGCGCTGTTTCTTTGCCACCTGGCACATCACAAGGGCTTGTTAGCTGGCCGGGAAGGGAACATCTGTCCTTTTCGTGATCCATTCAGGCCAGCAGTAATCACTGCAACTGGGCTGGCAGTTGTTGGCTCTGGCTGGACAGGCTAGTCCAAGGCCCAAGTGAACATATTCCAGAGACCTGGGAACTTCAGCAAAACCTCGGCACCTGCCCAGATCTGCAACAGGCTAAATCTATGCCTCCAACATCAAACTTGGACCTAATTTCTGCTGTGTTGAACTAAATCAGTGACACAAAGAAAGGGGGAAAGAAAGAATTTTAAAATAGCCTTCACTGTTTCATATTGAATCAGTTATGAACATCCACAAACAAGGTTCAATCTTCTCCAAATGGAAGTTACTTTGATGGTATAGTACAGTGCTCAAAAAAGCATTTATTGTTTGTGTGATTACAACTGCTGGCAGGGTCTCTCTGAAGGCTCACACATGTGTATTTGCTTACATGGGCTGGGATGTTTAGCTCTCTTTTTGTTGTAACATAATTACACATTTTATGTGTAAGGCTCTTTCCATGTGGGTATTTTTCAAAATACCATAGAAGTTCCCATGTTGGGAATGGAGTTCCCAAAAACATCAACAGGGAGAAGTGACAGGTCAGCAGAAGGTCCACAGTGAGACCCTTCGTGCACACGTGAGGCTGCGATCTCCCTGTTCCGGTCTGCAGGGGAGACTCCAGGCTGTAGAACAAGATGTGGGTGTCACCTCCAGGTCTGCCACCTAGATCTATGCGCTTTTAGACCAGTGACTGGCCCTCTGAGAGAGAGAGAGATCTTCTATTTTTATATCTGTAAAAAGGAGTATACAGATTCCTTTCCTCATAATGAGGTTATGTCCTGATAAACTTATCATAAATTGAAACTATCCCAAGTTGAAAATGCACTTAATACACCCAACTTACTGAACATCATATCTTAGCCCAGCCCACTTTAAACGTGTCTGACCACTTACCTTAGCCTACAGTTGGGCAAAATCATCTAACACAAGGCCTGTTTTACAATCAAGAGTTGAATACTGTACACACATGAGCATTTTGCAGACATGATGGAATGAGAAACAAAACACAATATCTAATAAACATTGGCAACACAGTACATTAGAAAGTGCAGGTCCCAGGATCCCCGACCTGCACCAAAATTCACCGTACTCAAGTCTCTGATATAAAACGGTGGGGTCTTTGCATGTCACCTACCCACGCCCTCCCATATACTCTAAATCAGGGGTGTCCAATCTTTTAGCTTCCCTGGACCACAATGAAAGAAGAAGAATTGTCTTGGGTGACAAATGAAATATACTAACACTAACGACAGCTGAAGAGCTAAAACAAAAACCACAAAAAAGTAATCTCATAATGTTTTAAGAAAGTTTACGAATCTGTGCTGGGCCGCATTCAAAGCCAGCCTGGGCCTCATGTGGTCCACAGGCCACAGGTTGAACAAGCTTGCTCTAAATCAGCTCTAGATTACTTAAAATACCTAATATTTAATACAATCTAACTGCTATGTAAATAGTTATTACACTGTATTATTTAGGGAATAAGGACAAGAAAAATGTCTGTGCATGTTCAGTACAGATGCCACCATCTGTTGTTGTTGATTTTCCATGAATATTTTTAAGTTGCTGTTGGTTGAATCCACAGATGTGGGACTGCGGGATACAGAGGTCATTCACCCTTGTGACCACAGAGCTGACTGGGAGCTGTGGTTTGCTGCCGCCGAGCATCAAGAGACAGCATCAAATGCATATTGCTAGCCTGGGGAAAGATTGAAATTCAAAATTTGAAGTGCAAGTCCATCTATATTAATCTCTTATGGATGCCATAACAAAATACTACAATCCAGCGCACTTAAAGCTACAGAAACATATTCTCTCACAGTTCTGGAGGCCAGAGGTTTAAATTCAAGGTGTCAGCAGGGCCGTGCTCCCTCCGTAGGTGATGAGGAAAATCCTCCTTGCTTCTCCAGCTTCTGGAAGCTACCAGTAAAGCTTGGCTTGCAGACGCATCGCTCCAATCTCTGCCTTGGTCATACAAATCTCCCTCTCCTTTCCCATGTAAAAACAGCAAACAGCAATCATTGTGTTTAGGGCCCATCTTAATCCCATATGACCTCATCTTAATTTGATGACGTCTACAAAGACCCTAATTCCAAATAAAGTCTCATTCACAGGTACCAGGGATTAGGACTTGAACACAATTCAATTGGCTATAAGGAGATGATAGTGAACACTGCTCCAGACTGTTTTGGGGGAGAAGCAAAATCACAGAATACAAAATGATTAGTCCATAAAATGCAATAACTGAGGACCCACTGAGTCATGATGAGCTTGGTCTGCACAAGGATGGGGCCTGAAAAGCCCAGGATGGGGGTGTTGGCCCTACAGCTGTAGTGTGCTTCCTACCAGACCCCCTAGTTGAAAAAAGAAGCCCACCAGCTTCAATTATAGATAACAGGGCTTAGCTCCCAGAGACAGAGGCTGAATGCGTGTTTGGGTCATTAGGGGATGAGTTAGATCTCATACTTATTTGAATTAAAGCAACAATCTAGTCACACACACTGGCCAAACATGGCAGGATGAGAGAGAAGAAACACACTGAGAACAGAAATCCCCCCGGCCTAAGGACAGAAAGACCATCTCTAGAAGGAACAGGGCTGAGATGTGGCTGCTCTGGTAAGGACTGGCCCAGGGCCGAAGTGGGACTGTTGCATGGGGGAAAGCCAGAAAGGAGAGGAGATTCTCCAGGCAATCATGACAGATTTGCGTCATTTCCCTCTTTGCAGTGGTGACCTACTGGCGACCCCAGCCAATCTGGGAGCCTGCTTCTCTCCCTCAGTCTCTCTCTGGGGTTCTCATGGAAATCCTACCCTGTTCAAGGGCCTGATTCGACATCTACTTGCCCTAGAAACGTTCCCTGACCACCCCACGCTCCCTAACCACCTTATAACATGACTACACCGTTTACTCCTGGGATTAGTCCATTCTCACACTGCTAAAGAGAACTGCCCAACACTGGGTAATTTACAAAGGAAAGAGGTTTAATTGATTCACAGTTCAACATAGCTGTGACGGCCTTAGCAGAAAGCAAAGTGGAAGCAAGGCACCTTTCACAAGGTGGCAGGAAGGAGAAATGCTGAGTGAAGGAGGAAGAGCCCCTTTTGAAACCATCAGATCTCATGACTCTCTCCCAGGAGAACAGCCTGGGGGAAAACACCCCCATGATTCAGTCACCTCCACCTGGTCTCTCCTTCGACAAATGGGGATTATGGGATTACAATTCAAGATGATATTTAAGTGGGGACACAAAGCCTAACCATAACACTTCTATGAAAGGTTCTATCCATTAATATCTCCCTCTCCCCAAAGGGAACAGCAGTGCCTTGCAGGCACAGACCATGACTTACCCTCAGTGCTCCCATGGCCTCAAGTGTGCTACTCAGGATATAGCAAGAACTCAATAAACACTTGCTTGTCCGTTTCTTATTTCTCACCCATCCTCCTTTTTAGAATTGTGTAGATTCTAAGAGAAGGTAAAAAATGTATGTCCATAACCCAAGACACAAGCACTAACCCTTGGAAGGCTTGCTTTTTCCAGAAATTGATTCTTTTCATATGACATCATGTTCCAATAACTAAGTGTATCATACTATTCCCTGATTGTTCCAGGCATCCTCCTCTCTCCTTCTTCATCCTCAGCCACAAATTCTTATTGGGCACCATGTGCTAGACACTCCATTAATCATAGGAAATGCCAATAGGAAAAGTCATAGCCTTTAGGAAACCGGAGCGCCTGTTTGTCTTGTTATAACATAACTTCGTCCAGCTATAGATATTCTGCATGTTTCTGACATACTTGGCAGGTGCTGGCCGTAAAAAACTAGCTGAGTCCCTCTGCTGGAAAATGAATGAACCAATGGCAAAAAAAAAAAGGGTTTCGGAATTCAAAAGAGGACACAGTGATCATGTGTATATACACTGTCTTTCTTCTCCAAGACGTGGAATCAGAAAGCCATTTTATTTCAGTGTTTGATTTGGGAGATTGGCTTAGTCGCATGGCATGTTATCGATGCAGAAGAAGGGAGTCAATATGGACGACGGCAGAAGAGGAAGAAATCCAATAGACTTGGCCGCTTTACTTCTCACCTTCTTATGTGCCCATGATGCAAGCACATCATCAGCATTTCAAACATAGAAATACCTGCATCCTGGGGAAGAGCAAAGTTGTTGCTTGAGGAGGACTTACAACCTTCCTGTAACATGATCAACAGTACAGTATCTCCCTGGTACAAGTCAAAGAGGACTGGCGTGTGCAGAGATCACATGGAGAGATGGGAAGCAGGAGAGCAAGGCTCTAGTTAACAACCAGTTTTCATGGGAACTCAGTGAGAACTACCTCTCCCCCAAGGGAGAACATTAATCTACTCATGAGGGAACCACCTTCATGACCCAAACACTGGTTGATATGTGGACATAGTTTGTTGTAACAGAGTCCAATAGGATGTTTCCTGTATGTTATAAGCACCCAGATATACTTTTTCCTGAATCAAAGTCAACATGTGATTGAATTCTATTTGTAAAGTCTTTAATTTTATATTTGTATATTATTTGCATATTATTGTAACTACGTAGATGTATTATCTAGGCAAAGGTGATTATTAGAATACTCCTGGGCCAGGCATGGCGGCTCACACTTGTAATCTCAGGGCGTTTGGGAGCTGAGGTGAGATTACTTCAGGGCAGAAGTTTGAGACTAGCCGGGGCAACATAGTGAGATGTTGTCTCTACAAAAATTGAAAATTGCCAGATATGGTGGCATGTACCTGTGATCCTACCTACTCTGGAGGCTGAGGCAAGAAGATCGCTTGGGCCCAGGAGTTTGAGACTACAGTCTGCACCACCACACTCCAGCCTGGGCAACAGAGTGAGACCCTGTCTCGGAAGGAAGGAAGGAAGGAAGGAAGGAAGGAAGGAAGGAAGGAAGGAAGGAAGGAAGGGAAAAGAAAGAAGGCATCTCCTGGAATTATGCTGAATATGAAGAATAGAACAGTCACTGTCAACTGGAAGGAGTATCAGAAATTCACACACTACCTACACCTTCCCCCCCTGCCATGGTTTAGATATGGTTTGTTTATCTCCTCCAAACCTCCAAATTTGATTCTCAGTGTTGGAGGCGGGACTAATGGGAGGTGTTCGGGTCACGGAGGTGGCTCCCTCATGAATAGATTAATGTCCTCCCTTGGAGGTGAGGGAGTTCTCACTGAGTTCCCATGATAACTGGCCGTTAATGAGAGCCAGGCAGCTCCCCACTTGCTCTCCTTCCTCTCTCTCTGTACGATCTCTGCACACGCCAGCTCCCCTTCACCTTCTGCCATGAGTGGAAGCAGACTAAGGCCCTCCTCAGATGCAAGTGCCCAATCTTGAACTTTCCAGCCACCAGAATTGTGAGCTAAATAAACCCTTTTTTCTTTATAAATTGCCAGCCTTAGGTATTTCTTCACAGCAACACAAAACAGACTAAGACACACCTCAAATATGCATCTGAAAGTAGGATAGTCCCCCTACCACATGTATTTTCAAATAGCTCCTCATGGGACCCAACCAGTCACTAAGGGCATTCAGAGACCCCTGGATTTTGGTGAAAACATGATTGGTTTCTAAGCAGCTGAGGTGATAAGTAATTAACATGATTACTTTTTGGTTCTGCAAATTCCTGTTCAAGTTGCCAAGGAGTTAATTAATAACGGCACTAGGTCTCTTAGCCCTGGCAAGAAGATTTTCTTGAGCCTAGGTCTTTAAGGACAAGAGGGTTTTCTGGTCAGGGCTAAGAAGGTAAAAGTGATCCTGAATCCCTGACTCCACTCTCATGCTACCTCGCCTATTTTGAAGATGGCTTAGATGAGCCAGATCTCTCTCATTTCTGTAAGAACCTAATGAGAAAGTATGTGTTAAGACACTTTTAAAAGTTTAAACAATACCAGGAATTCTTGTATGGGCAATAAGAATCACAGAACAAAGTCCTACAAGGACCTAGAAGTGGAAAAACGTACAAGAGAACAGGCCGGTTACCACTTCCAGTCCCAAACCCACAGGTCTGTCTCCAACAGGGGTGGCATCTTATTGCTTGATACCCAAATGTCAGCATCAGGGCAGGGCAAAGCAACATGGTTTTATTCTCAGAGACACAGCGGTGATGTCTCTTATGGTGTCAAGTCTTTGTTTTGTTTTTTGTTTTTGTTTTTTTTGAGACAGAGTTTCTCTCTTGTTGCCCAGGCTGGAGTACACTGGCGTGATCTTGGCTCACTGCAACCTCTGCCTCCTGGGTTCAAGTGATTCTCCTGCCTCAGCCTCCTGAAGTAGCTGGGATTACAGGCACCGGCCACCATGCCCAGCTAACTTTTTTGTATTTTTAGTTGAGATGGGGTTTCACCATGTTGGCCAGGCTGGTCTTGAACTCCTGACCTCAGGTGATCCACCCCCCTTAACCTCTCAAAGTGCTGGGATTACAGGCGTGAGCCACCGTACCTGGCCATGGTGTCAGCATTTAAAAGAACCGTGGAGTCTTGAGAAGAGTGTTTTCCCAAGCTTTGTGACAAGCAGATTTGTGTGGTGTCCACTTCACTGAAGTGAACTTGGTTTCTCAAATCCTCTTGCATCGTCCCAAGTTAATGTGGCTGACCAGAGGCATCCTATGTCATATTTTGAAGCAGAAGTCAGATTCTTTGGCCCCTCAGAAGGTCAGGCCAGTGTACCACTTGCTGTAACATTTCACACACGGCACTACTTACCTGCACCTCACCTTGCTGGTGTGGGGATGCAGCCAGGCCCTCAGCAACCCCAGATCCTGCCAGATCCTCCCTTTCAGTGTCTTCAATTCCTGGGCCAGGTATGTTTTATTTTATTTATTTTTCTAAGAGACTGCCCAGGCTGGAGTGTAATGGAGTGATCATAACTCACTGCCACCTCAAATATCTAGGCTCAAGCAATTCTCCCACCTCAGCCTCCCCAGTGGGTGGGACTACAGTGCACACCACCACAACTGGCTATTTCTATTTTTGTAGAGACAGGGTCTCGCTATGTTGCCCAGTCAGGTCTTGAACTTATGGCCTCAAGCAATCTTCCCACCTCGGCCTCCCTTGTAGTCCCAAGTTCTGGGATTACAGCACTTTGGGAAGCTATATCCAGCCGCCATTCATATTTTGGTAAAAATTAAAATTATAGTGGGCAGATTGATTGTTACCAAATGCACTGAAGAACTTGGGGAAATAAGATAATGAGACCAGGGTTTAAAATTCCCAGACCAAGCTTCCTAAAAGGAACTTAAAATCTTCTACTCTGGCCCTAAAATAAACCCTTCTCCTGTGGCCACCAGGTTGAGATTTCTGAAAACCAGAATTTAACCTAAAGTCTAGTTCTAGAGGTAGCTGAATTGTAAGACAAATTGAATTCTCAACTTTACAGGCTCTCTAATGTAGTTACGGCATGGATTTTGAAGGAGTGGGACCTTGAAAATTGGGGAAAGGACACAGGGGTATATTCCAACCTGTGAATTTTGCCAACCTCCCTGCCAGTGCCCGGAATGAGAAGGTTAGTGTCCTCTTGGCTGAAGAATCTATGAGGCCTTCCCCCAATGTGGGGTCTTTGCAAGGAAAGAATTGTGCTTGTTCAGCCATACTTTTGTCACCTCTCTTTGCTTCTAGAACTACAGCCACACTTCAGTCCAACAGGCCTCAGAGGATAAAGTGCAAAGTGCAGTCCAGGAAGAAGTGTGATACATACCAAAATCATCACATTATTTACCAATTTATGTGGACAAGAACATGGAGAAGATGTGTGGAATGGCTCCTGCTGGTGTGGGACCACTGGAAGGAAAATAAAGTTGCAGCAAGCCAAATATGTTGATATGGGCCTACTAGGCAAAGATGCCAGAATAGGTGAGTTATCTCAAGGGGCTGGGGGTGGTGCTAACAGTTTGCTTGGTGGGTTGACAGAAACCAGGACAAAAGTTGGCCAACACAACATGTGGTTAAAATGCCAGATTCCTTGGCATACTGTAGATAATTGTACCAAAAGCCTTAGAAGTCAAGAAAATAGCTACCTAAGAAGGCATTAGAAAGTGTGCAGAAACCTTGGACAGACACATCACCAAAGTGGATACGTGGATGACAATATGCACATGAAAAGAGGTTGAACATCACCAGTCATTAAGAAACTGCAAATTAAACCTAGGTAATGTCATTCAGGACATAGGCATGGGCAAAGACTTCATGACGAAAACACCAAAAACAATTGCAACAAAAGCCAAAATTGACAAATGGTATCTGATTAAACTAAAGAGCTGCTGCACAGCAAAAGAAACTAGCATCAGAGTGAACAGATAACCTACAGAATGGGAGAAAAATTTTGCAATCTACCCATCTGACGAAGGTCTAATATCCAGAATCTACATGGAACTTAAACAAGTTTGCAAGAAAAAAGCAAACAACCTCATGTAAAAGTGGGCAAAACAAATGAACAGACACTTCCCAGAAGACATTTATGCGACCAACAAACACACAAAAAAGCTCATCATCACTGGTCATTAGAGAAATGCAAATCAAAACCACAATAAGATACCATCTCACACCATTAAAAAGTCAAGAAACAATAGATGCTGATGAGGCTGCAGAGAAATAGGAACGCTTTTACACTGTTGGTAGGAATGTAAATTAGTTCCACCATTGTGATAGACAGTGTGGTGATTCATCAAGGATCTAGAACCAGAAATACCATTTGACCCAGCAATCCCAATTACTGGGTATATACCCAAAGGAATATAAATCATTCAACTCTAAAGACACATGCACATGTATGTTTATTGCAGCACTACTTACAATAGCAAAGACAAGGAACCAACCCAAATGCCCATCAATAATAAACTGAATAAAGAAAATGTGGTACATATACACCATGGAATACTATGCAGCCATAAAAATAATGAGATCTTGTCCTTTGCAGGGACATAGATGAAGCTGGAAGCCATCATCCTCAGCAAACTAACAGAGGAACAGAAAACCAAATACTGCATGCTTTTATTCATAAGTGGGAGTTGAACAACGAAAACATATGGACACAGGGAGGGGAACAATACATACCAGGGCCTGTCAGGGGTTGGGGGGCAAGAGGAAGGAGAACATTGAGACAAATAACTAATGCATGTGTGGGGCTTAAAACCAAGATGACGGGTTGATAGGTACAACAAACCACCATGGCACATGTATACCTGTGTAATAAACCTGCACATTCCGCACATGTATCGTAGAACTTAAAGTAAAAGAAGAAAAAAGTACAAACTAAAGCCACGAAGAGATAGCACCAGACAACTACTGGAATGATTAAAATTTTTAAATATATACTAAGTGTTGGAGAAGATACAGAGAAACTAAATCTCTCTTATAGCCACTCTAAAAAATAGGTTGGTTGTTCTTTGTAAAGTTAAATAAATACTCCTGATTATTTGCCTTAGAGAAATGAAAACTTATATCCACACAAAAACCTGTACACAAATGTTCATAACAGCTTTATTTGTGATAGCTAAAAACTGGGAATAACCCAAATCCCCCTCAATGGGTGAGTGGATAAACTAACAAACAAAATATATATAAAATGGAATTTTTGTCATGTGTATTCCTTTTTAATTGACAGAATTTGTACATACTTGTTGTATATACGATGCGTACATGTCACTTGGGAATGTATATGTGTATGTTGTGGAACGGCCAAGTCAAGCTAATTAACATATGTATTACCTCACACGTGTATTTTTTGTGATTAGAACACTTAAAATCTACTCTCAGCAACCTTCAAGAATAAAATACATTGTTACTAACAATAGTCGCCATGGTATATAGTAGATCTCCTGAGCTTATTCCTTCTTTCTGACTTTTCAGTTGTTAAAAAGAAGGAAATCTGGTAATTTGCAACAACATGGATGAAACTGGAGGATATTACAATATTTCCCTCTTTCTAAAGGCTGACCAATATTCCTTTATATCTATGTACCACATTTTCTGTATTCACTCATTTGTTGATGGATAGTTAGGTTGATTCCATATCTTGGCTCTTGTGAATAATTCTGCAATGAACATGAGAGTACAGAGATTTCTTTCCTTTTTTTTTTTTTTTTTTTT
>NW_016107841.1:811896-833054 GCF_001604975.1 Cebus imitator
CTGCAGCCTCAACCTCAGAAGCTCAAGTGATCCTCCGACTTCAGCCTCCTGAATAGTTGGGACTACAGGCACACAACATTACCACGCCCAGCTTTTTTTTTTTTTTAAGTTTTTGTAGAGACAGAGTCTTGCTTTGTTGCTCACGTTGGTCTAAAACTCCTGAGCTGAAAAGATCCTCCCACCTCAGCCTCCCTAGTGCTGAAATTACAGGCATGAGCCACCATGCTCAGTCCAGATAGCTCTTTAACAAACTGACTTCATTTCCTTTGGATAAATACCCAGAGGTGGAATTGCTGGAGCCTCACAATAAAATATTACTCAGCAATAAAAAGGAACAAACTATCAATATACATAATACATTAGATGGGTCTCAAGGTCATTATGCTGAGGAAAAAAGCCCATTTCAAGAGGTTACATATTATCCGATTCAACTTATGTAACAGTCTCAAAATGACTAACAGTGACGGAGAAGAGGTCAGTGGTTGAGGGGGTTAGGTTTGGAGGAGGGTGACTGTGCAGAGCAGCATGTAGGATTTTCTTTGAGATACAGAACAGTTCTATATCCTGACTTTAGCAGTCATTATGCAATTCTGTGCATGTAATAAAATTTTGTGGAACTACACGACAGCAACAAAGTCACCACGTAAAGAAGATTTAGCAGGATAAGTAAATCAATGGAATTTTGGCTCAGGTCTAAGTGTGTCTTTAAAGCCTCAAAATACTCGGTTGCTATTCCCTCTGTTTGGGAACTGGAATACATAAACTCAGCGAGGGGAAAATCCCCACATTCCACCCTGAACCACAGAGTGAGGGCTGTTATGGCAGGAAAGCCAAGGAGAAGCCAGGACACCTGCCTCCACCTCCTGAAGTATGACACGAAAGGCAACATCCCATTTCCAGAGGGACTGAAAGATTCATATCACAACTAAGACCTTGACAGAGGGAGGAGTGGTGACTTCCACTGCATCATTGTCAGCTCACCTGTTTGACCTGTGCAGAAGCCGGATCTTCACAATGACAGTGAATTATCATCAACTTAATTAGATGGTGGTTTCAATGGCAGCTGCTGCTCCTGATACGTTTTCACTGATGGAGAAAATCAATAGTCCCATGGGATCCACATGCGGCCACTGATCGGGTGAATGATTTTTTCTGTAATTCTGTGCTAGCTTCCTAAGCCGCCGTAGTAGAGCACCACAAATTGTGTGTCTTAAAACAACAGAAATTTATCACCTCACAGTTCTGGGGCTGGGCCTTCACCATCAAGGCATCAACAAGGCCGTGCTCCCCATGAAGGCTCCAGGGAAGAGCGTTCTCACCTCTTCCAGCCCCTGGTGGCTGCCGGCAGTCCTCAGCGTTCCTTGGCCTGTAGCTGCATCTCCAGTGTCTTCCTCCATCTTTACATGATGTTCTCCACCATGTGTCTCTTCTCTTCTTTTTCAAATCTTTATAAATATTTTATTTTATTTTAGAGACAGGGTCTCACTCTGTCAAGCAGGCTGGAGTGTAGTGATGCAAACATAGCTCACTGCAGCCTCAAACTTCTGGGCTCAAGCCATCCTCCTGCCTCGGCTTCCTGAGTAGCTGGCGCTATAGGAAGGCACGTGCCACCACACCTGGTTAATTTTATTTATTTATTTTGTAGAGACAGGGTCTCTCTCTGTTTTTCCTGGGCTGGTCTTGAACTCCTGGCCTTAAGCAATGCTTTTGCCTCAGACTCCCAAAATGCTGGAATTATAGGTGTGAGCCACCAAACCTGGTCTCTTTTCTCACTGGACCAGAAGTATACCTTCACTGTCCTATTTCAGAGCTAATCCACCCTCCAGCCTTCTGTAATCATCTACTCCATAGGGACCTTAGTAAGTCTCTCCATTCTGCAGGATAGCATACTGACCATTAAATGGATAATATCATATTAATTGGTCCTGGTGAACAGGAAGTAGCGACTACATTAGACACATTGGTAAGACACATGAATGCCAGACTGTGAGAGATTAATTTCCCACAAAAATTCAGAGGCCTTCCATCTGGGTGAACTTTCTTGGGATCCAGTGGTCTGGGACATGTTGAAATATCACTTCCAAATTGAAGGCGAAGTTGCTGTATCTGATTCCTCTTACCACTGAGAAAGAGACACAGTGCCTAACAGGCTTCTTTGGATTTTAAGGCAGTATACACCTCATTTAATATTCTGACATATTTACTGAGAAGCCCAAAAAGCTACCAGCAAAACAAGAGAAGGCTCGGCAACAGATCCAGGCTATGTGGGCTACACGGCTGAGGGCATTAATGGTGCTTGAAGCACTTGCAGCAGATTCAAAAGCCATATGATGGAAACTTTCACAGGTCCCTCTGGAGAAATAAATCATGGCACAGACTGCTGGGATCTGGGAGCAAAGCAATGCCATCCTCTGTGGTGAGCCATTGTCTCTTTGAGGAGCATCTCCCAGGGTGCTACATGGCCTTTGTAGATTGGACACTTAACCATGTACCACTAAGTCATTGTGGAACTTGCACTGTCTATCATCAACTGTGTGTTGTCTGATCCACCAAGCCCCATAAATCTGGGTGTGCACAGAGGCACTCTGTCAGTCACTACTTGCAGGGGTCTGTCTTGCGGACCTCAACTCAGTGACAGATGAATAAAGTACACTGACACACAGATATTATTCCTTGCTAGTTCCACTAAGTGTGA
Source organism: Cebus imitator (assembly GCF_001604975.1). Lineage (NCBI taxonomy): Eukaryota > Metazoa > Chordata > Mammalia > Primates > Cebidae > Cebus > Cebus imitator. Next base: position 814,592 of record NW_016107841.1, read on the forward strand.
CTGGGAAGCTTACAGACTCCTTAGAGAATGCTGAAAAGAGATAGCAGCCACTGGCCTTTACTACTTAGTGAGACTTGCATTTATTTAGTAAAGTTTAATTGACAAAGACTTGAGTTAACACCACTAGAGTGAATATTAAAGCACAGGTTATGATGCTCAAAGCAAACACTATTAGAGGATAATATCCTTGGTCAACCTCTCCTTGAGAGGACCATCTGGCTTAAAGTTTAGTTTTAAGACTACATGAGTAAACAAGCTGTTCAGATAAACTCTTCTGCATACTTTAGCTATTTGCTTTTCTTATTAACTAAATGTAAAGGGGATTTAGGCTGTGTTCAGCCAAAACTTTTACTGAAACTATGAAAAAACTTTTAGGCCTTCTAAAAGGGTTGGAGACTGTATTCTATAACTTTCTCTATTTTTCCCTTAACATTTTTTCCACCACCCTGAGTGAGTTCCTACAGCATTCCATCATCAGCTGGCAGTGACAGTCATGCTGTTGGACTTGAGCATATCCTGAAGGCACAGCAAGTGGCATGAAGCAGTGGGGCAGATGCTTGTGGTCCCTTCACCTATTCCATTGCCTCCTTTCACTTATCCTACACTGAGGATCTCATCTGGAAATCCCTAAGACTTACTGTCTAAGAAAGAAAACCTTTGGGTCTCATTCACAGATGTCCTTCTAAAAAATTCCAACACTACCTGCAAATGAATGACTGTAGCACTATAGCCCAACTACAGATGGCCCAAAAGAACTGTCATGAAGCGGCATCCTCACAGAGGGCAGAACCATGAAGAGAGCATGTGTTGTTCACTTTGCCTGTAAGAGGGTTAGCCAGAGATATGAGCACAGGCAGTAGCTAATGATTCGACAGGATAGTTGGGGATTTGTCAATAACATGAGTGGAAAATTGGTGACAAGGTAGTCTAGAAAAGAGACAGGTAATAGATCTCCTGAATGGGCACCACATGTGAAGGTATGTGGCTCTTGTGAAAGCTCTTAGAAAAGCAAGCTCAGCAGAGAAGAAATGTAATGATCATATGGACAAAATGACCTGTCCTGTGAATAAAATGAGTCAATGTCATTTTCCAACCACAGCTGTCCTTGCTTACTGGGCTCATGAACAAAGAGACAACATGGATGGCAACATGGATGGAAGTCTTGCATGGGCTCAGCATAGAATTCTCACCATGGCTGATCTGACTGCAGCCACAGCTGAGAGTCCAGTCTGCCAACAGTGGACACCAACATGGAACACTTGTTATGGTGCCATTCCCTGGGAGAATCGGCCAGTCACCACTTTAGTCATGGAGGGGGCAGCAATTTGATCTCACTGAAATAATCCCTTACTCTGGACATGATTTGCCTTTCCTGCCCACAGCTCTCTGTCAGCACCACCAATGAACTTTGCCATATTCACTGCCATGGTACGCCATGCAGCATTGTGTCTTACTGAGGAACTCATTTTACAGCAAATGAAGCATGGCAATGTGCTAGTGCCCATGAAACTTGCTAGTCTTACCATGATCCAATAGTCTTGAAGCAGCTGACGTCACCAGTGGCTTTTTGAAGGCTCCATCAGGGCACCAGCTGGAGGGCAACACCTTGTAGGGTGGAGGAATAAAATAATAAGATTTGTGTAGTCTGTCCCTGCAACTTTGGGTTCTGCTGGTCTATAAGTCTTAATCCCCATAGAAGGAATGCTTCCATCAGGGGACAAAGTGATGGTTCCATTAAAATGCAAGTTCACACTGCCACCCACCCACCTTGGGCTCCTCACGTCAGTAAATCAAGAGGCCATGGAGGGGTGACTGTACTGGCTGGGGTGACTAATCCTGATTATAAAGGGAAAGCTGGGTTATTATTACACAATGAGGATAAGAACTGTTGTAATGGAATAAAGATGATAAAATATGAGGAGTATAGAGGATCTCCTGCAAGAGATCCCTAGGGGTGTGCATTTTCCCCCTGGTGCTGCCCTAACAAAACATCATAAACCGAGTGGCTTGAAACAGCAGAAATTTATTCTCTCACAGTTTTAGGGGCTGAAAGTCTGAAAACAAGGTTCTCTCTCCAAAATCTCTGGGGAAGGATTCCTCCTTGCCTTTTCTGTCTTCTGGTTGCTCAAGGAATTCCTTGGCTGGAGGCAGCATCCCTCCAACCTCTGCTTCCATCGCCACCTGACTTTCTTCTCTCTGTGTCCACATCGTCCATGGTGTTCACCTTCATGTACGTGTCTGTGTCCAAATCTCCCTCTTCTTATAAGGCCACCAGTCATATCTGAGTAAAGCCCATCCTAATGACCTCATCTTAACTTGATACTGTCTGCAAAGATACCATTTCCAAAGAAGGTCACACTCACAGGTACCAGGGGTCAGAAGGTATCTTTTGGGATGACGCAATTCAGCTAGTAACACGGTACCTCCTAGTACTCCCATGCCCTGTGATTACATTAGTAGAATTAATTATTGTAGAATTTTAATTATAATGGAATAAAGTAATGGACAACTACAGATAGGACCACAGGCTTGGGTCACCCCATCAGGCAGGGAACTACAATGACCCAAACTGATTGCTAAAAGCAAATGAAATAAATATGGAATGAGAAGTGCAAGAAGATACTTACTAATAATAGAACTGTAATAGATATGAGTATCTTCTTATTTTGATAAGAACACATTTGTGTACATATTAAGCTATTTTCTCTCTTACCTTCTTCTAATTTACAACCATCTCATGTAAGATGTGTCAATAGTAGTTAACCTTACATCTCAGTGTTTGAGTCAGATAATATCAATGGGAGAATGTATCTCAGCTAGAGATGGAATGATCCTCATCCACAGATGGATAAAGGGACTTTGTGCCTTTTACGAAGAAGGCTAGGGTGCTTTCAGTTGTATGGACAGCTGCATTATTTTAGGTGAAAACACAAGTTCGATATTGCCTTTTTCAGGCAATTAAGTACGTTAAAATAGTTGTATGTGGATGCAAAGGTTACAAGGGGTAGATAGTTGTAAATATGTATCAAATCAACTTTGCTTGACTGCGGGATCATGGTAAGACCAGTTCTAGCCAAACTGGAACTATGGTTCCTGGAAGTCCTGGGTTACTGTCAGTCACAAGACATATTTAGTGTGAGGTCTAGACAGCAAAAGTGAAGCCAAAGCCACGTCCTTTTTATATTCAAAAGTTGGTGCAGGGTACCAGGCCCTGCTGCGGCTCGCCTCACGGCCCCTCCTCTGAAGGCTTGCCTTGTTAGCGTGGTGACTCCACCTCCAACCTCGCCCATCTCCCCCTGAGCTCGTCCATCTCCTAGGAGTTTGAGCTCCGTGCCAGCGGCTGCCAGCTTCTCCTGCCCTTCACCACCAGTCTTCAAAGTTGAGGCATGGAGAGGATGAGAGGCCGCTGCAGGTTCTCATCCACGCTCACAGCATCTGTGTCACCTGTGTGGATGCTGGTCCTCCCTTCCCCCATTTAGGTACATCCTTGACTCCCAACAGCTGCTTTTTTTTTTTTTTTTTTTTTTTTTTCTCTGTTGCTCAGGCTGAGGTGCAGTGACACGATCATGGCGCACTGCAGCCTCAAACTCCTGGGCTCAAGCAATCCTCCCGCCATGGCCTACAAAGTAGCTGGGAATACAGGCATGAGCCACCACACCTGGCCATCGGTCATAAATCCTTTAACTCCCACAGTTGTGTAAAGTCAAGTCCCTATAACAAATTCTTTATTATATAACCTACTGGTCCTGCTTCTCTGACTGAACCATAGCCAAGTCAGGGCCACCGCAGGCCCTTGCTGGGCTGGCCTTTCCAGACACTGACGGCTGCCTTAGCCAGGAGCCCTGCTAGAAGCTTTCGATGGGGTCAGACCTGCAAGTCATCCTGCCAGCAGAGTGCCTGAAGATCCTGGATCACTGTAACTCACAGTGTGTTGTTCACAGGCCCATTGATTCATGTTTACTGTGTGGATATCCTCTTTTAAATGTCATCTATCCAAAAACGTGCTTATTAACCACCAATTAAATTGTGTTCTCATATTTTATGACTCACAGATAGTAAAAGCTGCTCATCAGCCCAGGAAAGCCAACATTTGTCTCCTGCACTGACATAATTCCAGCCAAAGGAAAGAAACTTGACATGTGGTCAGCTCTTCAAAGGCCACAGCAAAGGGAAAGTGTCACATCTTTCAGTTTGCCTCAGAAAAGCCTGTGGGAAGCAAGGAGGGGGTCGCAGTCTGCAGATGGGAGAGCCACGACAAAGCATTCCAGCGATGCTATTAATGAGATCGTGACCCAGTCTTCAGCAGAGCCAGGGATGCAAGGAAAAGCGGGAGAATAGGTGGAGAGGTAGAGAGCACATGGACTCGCCCACATGGGGAGGCGCGTTGTGTGATACTCTGACTGTGTCTGATCCTTCCTAAAGCCCTGAAAGAAGAACAGCACACAACTCAACAGAGAAGAGAGGTGCACTAGAAAGCTTTGGGGTGGTGACATCAGGGATAGGTCCTGCTCTTCTCTGTCCAGTTGGTGATGTCAGCAACATTTGGGCAACATGACAGAAAACCTAAAGAAGACAGTCGGCCGGGTGTGGTGGCTCATGCCTGTAATCTCAGCACTTTGGGAGGCCGAAGCGGGGGAATCACCTGAGGTTGGGAGTTCAAGAAGACAGTCACCCCAGCCTTGGTTGGTCAGGACTCTCTCGTGAGAAGTGAACAAAAAAGAGTTTACCTCATGGCTCGGCTCCTAGGAATAACCACAGAGATGATGATACAATGGGGACATTGGCATGAGGCAGGAGACTTCCATGCCTGATTTTACTCTGTTGTTTATCAGGTTTGTAATTCTGAGTCCACGGTGTCACCTTTCTTGGCTTAATTTGCATCTTGTAAAAGAAGGATGCTGAAGCATAAGGTGTCCTTGGTGACGATGTCGATGTCCATTGAGGTCTGCATGCCCCTTCCCCTCTGTGGACTTGCTGTTGCCCAGCGAGGGACAATACTTCCCAGACCCCCCTGCAATCCGTTCTCAGTGATGGAATGATGAGCGGGAGTCACTGGAGCACTTCCAGACCAAAAGGGACGAAAAACAGATCGCCTTTTCCAAACTCTCCTCTCCTATATCTTGGCAGGATGTTGGTGTCCACAGCAACCTTGGAAACCACATGTCCAGAGTTCCCATCCTTCAGCCTATGTCCCCAAACGCCTATACAGAGAGAGTGCAGACCAGGAGTTGACATGAATGAGAAATAGCCACTCATTATGTTCAGCTGGTGACATTCTATGGTTTCTCCATCAAAGCAGCCTTTAAGCTTTAAATTTATGACTAACAATTTACAAATATTTTCTTGTTACTATTTTTAACTTAACTTGACCTAGAGAATGACAACCATGTGAAATAAGTCAGATACTTTTCTCATTTTACAAATGAAAACCTGAAGCGAAAATACTGGAGTTGTTCTTCAAAGTCACTGACAAGCAGCAGGGCCAGGAGGCAGCAGGACCTTGGACTAGGTCTGAGTGTAAGAAGTAGGTGGTGCCGACATTCACACCACAGGGCTCTGGGTGCCATCCTGGGCCTACCCGGGACTGCCTCTGTGGTTTTAAGGAATTCTTTAATTTCCCTCAGGAGCCATTTCTTGGATGATAAACAGGGAACCATAGGCCATGTCAACCCTGTAACGTTGTTGTAAAGATAAAGGGAAGCTGGGCATGATGGCTTGTCCTGTAATCCCAACACTTTGGGAGGCCAAGGCGAAAGGATAACTAGAGCCCAGGAGTTGAAGGCTGCAGTGAGCTGTGACTATACCACTCCACTCCAGCCTGGCGACAGAGCGAGGCTTACTCTTACTGCCCATCTACCACAGACCAAGCACTTTCCGCCGTCTTGAATCTATGGGCTCATTGGCCCATCCAACCACCCTACAAGTTATATAGAGTTATATCCTCCCTATTTTCAAGATGATGAAATTCAATAAAGGTAAGTAATTTCTTCAACATTATGTATTGTCAGCCTGGATTCTCCAGAAAGCAGAATCAGGGGAAAGAGAGGGTGGGATCTGCTCCAAGCTGGTTGTTACTAAATGCAGCTTCTTGACCTCATCAGACCGTCTTCCTAGAAACTTCTTAAGGTATGACTCATGACTGTGCGTCTGCGACAGGAGGGCGCCTAGGTACAAGGACTGAGTAGGGTCCCCAGGAAGCCCTAGGGCAGAAGGCAAGAGGAGCCCAAGTGAGCCTGAGGCAGGGCACGGCCACTCTGACTGCTGGAGTCGGTGGGAGTCTGCACATTGCTGGACACACCTCTGAGGCTGGCACAAGAGGCAGGTGAGCTGGAAAAAGCGTGCAGTGGGGCAAGGTCAGATATGTTACAAACCTGCGATGTCATGGGGCTAGTCTGAGTTCTCTCCTTGTGTGAAAGACGTGGTTCCCATTCCTGACCCACCACAGGGAGGCATGCATTGTGAGCTAGTTAGCTCCTGGTGGGAACAGGCTTACGAAGACACACATGTGTTCTGTTCCAGTCTGCAGCCAATGCCTGTCTTGGAGGAAGGAATAGCCCAAGTATAGGGAAGTGCAACTTTCTGCTCAGGATAGCCAGCATGTGGAGCTTCCGGGTCCAGGGTGGACAAGATACTTCCCCAGGGAACTCCCTCCTGCTGGATGATTGAAGATGTGAACGGTGCATCTAGTTGCACCCAGCCACGCTCACCAAGGGAGAAAAACGCTGCTGCCTCCACCAAGCAAGTGTCCTTCAAGGAGCTCCCAGTCAGGCTTGTGCTTTCAAATCTGGCACCAAAAAAAAAAAAAAAAAAAGGGCCAGGCACGGTGGCTCATGCCTGTAATCCCAGCACTTTGGGAGGCCAAGGTGGGCGGACCATTTGAGGTCAGGAGTTTGAGACCAGCCTGGCCAACATGGCGAAACCCCAACTCTACTAAAAATATAAAAATTAGGTGGGCGTGGTGGCGGGTGCCTGTAATCCCAGCTACATGGGAGGCTGAGGCATGAGAATTGCTTGAGACTGGGAGGCGGAGGTTGAAGTGAGCCGAGATTGTGCCACTGTAGTCCAGCCTAGCAACAGAGCAAGACTCCTTCTCAAAAAAAAAAAAAAAAAAGCAAAAGTTTACTTCTTTGATTATAGAAGTAAATACTTCTCCATTAAAAGTAACTTATGCTGTTGTAGAAAATTTGGAGGTATAAATACACTTAGAAGTTTGAAGAAGAGGACTATTATCACCTAAAATCTTTCTGCTCCCCAAGATAACCACTGCTAACATTGTGGTATATTCCTTTCCAGGCCTTTCTGTGTAGACATATTAAATATAAACTGCATTTTTAAAATAAAATTGAGTCACATGATACAAGTATTTTATTACCCTGCTTTGTTCCCTTAACATGTTATGATAAATATTTTATTGCCATTAAGAATGCTTCCAAAGCACAATATTTATAGCTGAACAATATTTTCTGGACATTCGGGCTGTTTATAGTCTTTCACTGTGATATATGGTGCTGGGATGAACATCCCTAAACATAAGTCTCTGATCACATTTCCGATTACTGCATTTAGAAGATACTTAAAAGTGGAATTACGGGGACAAATGATACAAATATTTTAATGAAAATTTGTATTGCCAAATTTCCAGAAATGGTCCAATTTACAGTTTTATCTGCAATGTATCAGTGCAGACGCATTGCAAAAACAAGTCAGATCCCAGCACTTTGGGAGGCCGATGTGGGCAGATCATGAGGTCGTGAGATAGAGACCATCCTGGCCAACATGGTGAAATCTCGTCTCTGCTAAAATACAAAACATTAGCCAGGCATGGTGGTGCATGCCTGTAGTCCCAGCTACTCAGGAGGCTGAGGCAGGCGAATCGCTTGAACCCGGGAGGCAGAGGTTGCAGTGAGTTGAGATTGTGCCACTGCACTCCAGCCTGGCAACAAAGCAAGTCTCCATCTCAAAAAAAAAAAAAAAAAAAAATCCAATATAAAAAAAAAAAAAAAAAAAAAAAAAAAATTCAATATTTTTAAATGCTTTTCAGAGCATCAGGGGGAAATGATATCTCAGACTTTTGACTCCTGTTTCTTTGATTAATGGTTCTATTGACCAATTCTTGCTTTGTTGACCATTTGGATTTCTTCTTTTAAGAACTGCTTGTTCATTTCCTTTGGTAAATTTTAAGTTGGAATTTAGAATTTTTTATTGCGTTGATAGAATTAGGAGCTGCTTATTTATCATACTCATTGCAAATATTTTCATTTTACTTTTTACAATGTTTTAAATTTTTTTATTTTTAAAAGCCAGTCAAATTTGGCAGTGGAAGTTATTTCACTTTTAACTTTTATTATACAGAGATAAGTATAGATGGTTTGGGGGCTTTTCTTTGTTTTATGTGGTTAGATCTAACAAGAGTTAACCTTTGTGATTCCTCCTATGATCTCATGCTTATAAAGCTCTCCCCATCCCAAGATCAGTTATACGTGTTCCTATTTTCTTCTAGATAATTAAGAAAAGATATAAAATCACAACACATTAGAATCGGAAGAGTTGGTAAAGTCCTTTTCAGAGATGATGAAACTCAGGCTTAAGGGGTAAAGTAACTCAAAAACCAGATCACGCAGCCAGTAAGTGACAAAGCCAAGATTTTCTTTTTGATTGAAGCCTAATTAGCACACAATAAGATACACACCATCTGAAGTCATCAATTTGATGGGTTTTGATAATTGCAGACGCTCTTGTAATCACCTCCCAAATCAAGATACAGAATGTTTCCACCATCATCAGCAACCACTGTCTGATATCTTTCACTATAGGGTATATTCACCTAGATTTGGATTTTATAAAAGCAGAATCATAAAGTACTTTTTAGTGAATGACTTCATTCACTTAGCTTAATGTATTTGAGATTCAACCATGCTGTTGTGTCTCTAAGCAGCTCATTCGTTTTTCTTCCTGCGTAGGGTTCGTATGAATACACTATACTAAGAAAGTATTTCAGATACGAATATAGCGTAATATGCTTATCCATCCTCCTGTTAAGGCACGCTTCTGTTGCTTCCAATTTGGGGCTATTATGAAAAAGGCTGATATGAATACCCTTGCAAAAGTATTTATTTGGACATGTGATTTCATTTCACTTGGGAGTGAAATTGCTGGGACGCTGAACGGATGTGTGTTTAACTTTATAACAAAGTAGGGCTAAGGTTTGCTATCGGATCATAGAGACCATGCCCTAAACCACCAGACACTGTCCGTCACAGACCCAAGCACTGGGAGACAAATCCCAGCTATTCCCTTTCCTCGCTGTGAAAACTTGGGCAAGGTCCCTAACCTCTCAGTGCCTGGTTTGTTCTTCGGCACCACCGCACCCTCCCCCGCCAGCCCTCAGGGGTTGTTGTGAAAATTAAAAGAGTTCATACAAATAAAGCCCTCAGAATGAGATCTTGCACCTGGTTGGTTTATTATTATTATGTAAGAATGTGTGTATATTTAGTTTGTCGGATACTGGACTTAGAGAATATTTCTCTTCAAAGTAGCCAGGAAAGTCCTCTGTGATGGTGGAGCCACCCTATAAGACTGCTTACGGCAGAACGCTGTCCCTTCCCACAAAGCCAGCTGAGCGTGCCACAACCGTCCCGATGCTCCGATGTGCTGCCTCAGGTGCACCTGCCCTTCTGCAGTGCCCGTTCTCCAGGTCTTGTACTTGTCCTTGTGGGGCTTAGCACACACAGCTATCCTGATCAGAAGGTGGCCCCAACCAGTCCCTGAGGACTCACTGCTTTTGTGTTTGTGTGTGTGTGAGATGGAGTCTTGCTCTGTTGCCCAGGCTGGAGTGTAGTGGTGTGATCTCAGCTCACTGCAACCTCCGCCTCCCAGGTTCTTGCAATTCTCCTGCCTCAGCCTTCTGGGTACAGTAGCTGGGACTACAGGCACACACCACCATGCCCGGCTAATTTTTTGTGTTTTAGTAGAGACGGGGTTTCACCGTGTTGCCCAGGCTGGTTCTCACTGCTTTTAAATACTCCTTAACATCTGAGCAGGATCCCACGCCTGGCTCTACCTCTCCTCCTTGGGCACCAACCAAATTGCACAAGACTCGATTGGCTGTGGCTAATTCCCGACATCCCAGCCTGCAGTCCATTTGGAGGCAGGTCCTCGGAAAGAACACATTTGCACCCTGGTGTAGTGTTGCTGGCACTGAATGGCAGAGCACCTTTCCCATCCTGAGTGCAGTTGTCCCTCGGAATCCATGGAGGATTAGTTCCAGAACCCCAGGATTACCCAAATCCATGGATGCTCAAGTCTCAAGTTTCAGATATGGATGGCCTATAGCCTATGCAGATCCTCCTGAAGACTGTAAAAATACAAAGCCAACACATCGTTTCATGTGCATAAAATCAACATAGTCCTCAGCACGCAACAAAAATTCAAGTTTTGCTTTTTGCAGCTGTGAAATATTCCTTCCCAAATATTTTCAGCCCTCAGTTCATTGAATCCATGGACGCAGAAGCCATGAATATGGAGGGTTGATGATACTTCCAAATTCCTTCTAGAGCATCACCTACTCTGCCCTTCCTCCATGCCAATCTTTCCCACTGGATGAGAATCTTCATAAGGGCAGAGTCTAAGGTAATTTTGTGCATGGAGCCCAGGCACATCATTAGTCAGGCATCCAGTAAGCACTGTTGATGGATAAGGCAAAAATACATGTATGTATAAGTATTCAAAGCCTATCCTCTCCTCTGACCCTTGGAGGAGATTTCTGCCTTCCCTCATAGTTCAACTTCTGGGCTTTTATTGTAAAGATAAGAAAAGAGTTGAAGAACAGAGCCCAAAGAGGTTTTTTCAATTTCTTTGGAAAACAGAAGCAAACTGTTAATCCACCAACAGGAGTACTTATAAATAAATGATGACTGTACATATAATAGTGTATATAGTGAAAATGCAAAATCTAACACACACTTATCCATGGACTCTATTTGTGCACCTATCAACATGCGTAAATCACACAAAGTTCAGTTTTTAAAATTTGAAAAGTGATACATACATACATATATATGTGATACCATTGAAATAAAATTTGAAAAATGCAAAATGTTGCTATTATTACTATGATATCTAGTTATGAATATATACTATGTAGGAGTACACAAACATGTATATAAAATAATGTGAGAGTGATAAACACCAAATTCAGGATGAAGGTTATCTAACTTGGGACCAAATTATGTAGATAAATTATTTGTGAAGAGTAACTGAACATTTTGGAGCCACAACTGACTTGATCAGAGTTGCAGTTTAGGATGGCAAATCTTACCAGAGAAATGGAGGAAACATGGACTCATTCAATATTTATCAAGAGTCCATTATCAGCCAGGTGCAGTGGCTCACACTTGTAATCCCAATGCTTTGGGAGGCTAACGCAGGAGGACTGGCTGAGCCCAGGCGATTGAGACCAGCCTAGGCAGCATGATGAGACTCCACTTCTCCAAAAAACAAAAAAAATTAGCCAGGCATGCTAGCCTGCACCTGTGGTCCTAGCTACTCAGGAAGCTAAGGCAGGAGGATTGCTTGAGCCCGTGAGTTCAAGGCTGCAGTGAGCAATGATCACGTCACTGCACACTGCACTCCAGCCTGGGTGACAGAGTGAGATGTCATCTCAAAAAAAAAGGAAAGCAGAAAAATCCATGACGTGTGAAACACTGTTACAGGCACTTGTGAATTGACAGAAACCCTGCCCTCAATTGCATTCTTGCTGCTTTCCAGCCCTAAGGCCGAAAAGCTTGTTTCACAGCAGTCCAGCTGCAGCTAGTGAGGGCCTGGAGCAGCAGGACTGGAAATGAGGAGGACGGATTGCCCAAGTAGAAGGCACAGCCTGTTCAAATGTGCAAGGCACTGCATCAGGTATGAAAATGGGGTTTGGCATCTTGGTGGCCTGAAGGATGGGTGTCCCTGGGTGAAACCAGGAACACGGAAGTGAAAAAGAATGAGCACTTGTTGTGTGCCCAGCCCTGCAGCAGGGCCCAAGCTCTCCCAAGATGAAGGTCACATTCCTTGCTCCCAAGCAGCTCAAATTAGTTCTGACAACCATCCATTCAGTAGCTCATTCGGCAAATACTTTCTGAATAAGTGTGCGGAAATCTGTACTGGATAACTGTCATCCTAGCAACCTAACAAGAATGTAATCTACAGCTCCACAGCAGAATGTGTCTGGGGTTTGGGGGGTCCGGTGCAAAGGTGAGAGGCGCCCTGATTCCAGGCAGGAAGGAGAGCAGGAGAGTTATGACATGCACTTGTCTCTCGCCGGTTCAAGTACCTGCTCCTCTCCTCCTTAAACACTGCTCATTCCCAGTCCTAGTCCCTCAGGGGCTCAGCCTCTGGCCCCACAGGCCACAGCCATAACTCTCCAAACTCAAAACATCCACTCAGGGAAGATAAATCTCCGCTTCTGGAAAGACTCTCTCTGGGAAGGAGGTTTAGAAAGGCCACCTGAGGCAGCTGATCGCTCTTGTGGCCCGAATGTCAGTCTGGTGAAGCAGAAAGCATCTGTCAGTGAGTCAAAGACCGGGGTTTCAGTGTCAGCTCTGCACTAAAAGCTGGGTGGCCTTGTGCAACCGCTTCACGTCTCTGGGCCTTCGCTTCTTCATTGGTATGAGGGCGCACTTCGATCTCTCGGAGCGACCCCTACTATAACCACCGTGTTTCGTTTCTGAGGGCTGCCCTAACAAAGTACCATGAGCCAGGTTGCTTAGAGCAAGGAATACGTTTCGTGCAATCGCGCTGGAGGTGAATAGGAGCAAGATGGCAGTAAGGCTGATGCCTTCTGAGGACCGTGTGGGGGAATCTGTTTCATGTCCCTTTCCTGTCTTCTCTGGGTTTGCTGGCACACTGTTTTTTCTGGGCTTAGGGACACATCATCTGGATTTCTGTCTTGATGTTCACATCATGTTCTCCCTGTACGTGTGTGTGTCGTATGCATGTGGAAGATGAGGAATGGTGTCTCCAACTTTTTTTTTTTTTGAGACAGTTTTGGTCTGTCACCTAGTGTGGAGTGCAATAGCATGATCTCAGCTCACTGCAATCTCTGCCTCCCAGGTTAAGTAATTTTCACCTCAACTTCCCAAGGAGCTGGAACCACAGGTGTGCACCACCACAACCAGCTAATTTTTGTATTTTTAGTAGAGACAGGGTTTCAACATGTTGCCCAGGCCAGTCCCCAACTCCTGGCCTCAAGTGATTCCCCTGCCTTGAACTCCCAAAGTGCTGGGCTTACAGGAGTGAGCCACCACACCCAGCCTGGTGTTCTTCTTATAGGACATCAGTTATACTGGACTGGGGCCCACCCTACCTGTTCCAGTATGACCTAATCCTAACTCATTATACCTACACCTATTTCCAAATAAGGTCATATTCTGAGGTACGGTGGGTTAGGAGTTCAACACAGATTTTGTAGGGAGACACAATTTAACCCATAATAGCCATCCCAACCTTCTAATTTCTCCTCCCAGGGACCTGTAGGGTGACCATAACATTTATCGTTCAAACAGGGGATTTTGAGAATGGAACGGGGAAATAGTAACAATTGTGGCAAACAGGTATCACTGGGGACTGGCCCAGGTGAGCAGGGATACAGGTCCCCTAAAGGGCCTGGAGAAGACACTGGGGCTCCTTTCTCTCTCCCATCCTGAAAGCATGAAGAAATTTTTCTCCAGTATTTACCGTGAGAACCTGGTTGATATCTTGAAGACAAAACTCACATAAGTGTTGGGGGCCCCCTAACACCGAGTCTCCCTAGAGCTTTTAATTCTCAGACTTGTCCAGGCTTAGACTCCAGCACCTTGTCGAATACAGTTCCGGTTTTCCCAGGCAGCACTGGTTCCTGGAGAGGTTGCTGCTCTACTGTACCGTGACGCTCTGTATTTGCTTGTCTGTCTCTTTAACTTAGGGGCAGCAGTTTCCCCTATGACCTCATTTCTCTCATACATCTAAGAAAAGCTGTTGATTTTTCAGCTTGTTCAGCTCTCGTTGTTAGGACACGGTGGCAACTTCCAAGTTCCTTATATGGAGAACAGAAAGCCAGGAGCTGCATTTTTCATTTCAGGTACTATATTTTTCCACTCTAGAATTTCTGTTTGGTTCTTTTTATACTTTCCATTTCTCTCTCTATTATCTTTGTATTTTCCACTAGATTTTTTTTAGCATGTTCATAATGGATGTTTTTTAAATAAATGTTTATTTAGAATAATTTTAGATTTGTAGGGAAGCAGCAAAAGATGGTATAAAGTTACTGTATACCATTACCCTAGATTCCTTTAATGTTAACATCCTGCATAACTGTGGCACATCTGTTAAAAGTATGTGTTGTGGCCGAGCACGGTGGCTCACATCTGTAATCCCAGCACTTTGGGAGGTCCTCAAAGCAGGTAGATCACTTGAAGTCAGGAGTTTGAAATCAGCCTGGCCAGCATGGTGAAACCCTGTCTCTATTAAAAATACAAAAATTAGCCTGGTGTGGTGGCACATATCTGCAGTCCCAGCTACTTGGGAGGCTGAGGTGGGAAAATCTCTTGAACCTGGGAGGTAGAGGTTGCAGTGAGTGGCCACTGCACTCTAGCCTAGGTGATAGAGTGAGACCCTGTCTTAAAAAAAAAAAAAAAAGTATGTGTTGTGAGTTAAAGTGAATTTCCCCCAAAATTATATTGAAGTCCTAACCCCTGGTACCTGTGAATGTGACCTTATTTGCAAACAGGGTTTTTGCAGATGCAGTTAGTTAGCTTAAGATGAGGTCACACTAGAAGGGACCGTAACTCTAGTACGACTGGAATCCTTGTAAGAAGACAGACACCAGGAGAAGGCCGTGTTTTGAAGGAGTTGGAGACAGGAGTGATGCATCTGCAAGCCACGGAATCACAGGGTTTGCCAGTGACCACCAGAAGGCAGAGGAGGTGGGAATGTTTCTCCCTAAGGCCCGTCAGAAAACGCACCTCCCCGCAACGTCTTCCCGTGAAACTCCGGGCTCCAGAACTGTGAGAAATCCATTTCTGTTATTTTAAGCCATCCAGTTTGTGATACTTTGTTACACAGTCCTAGAAGAATATAAGGAAGATATTAAGGTTTGTACACTACCGTACACAAAACTCCAGACTTCATTCAGCCTTTCCTACTTTTTCCCGTAATGTCCTTTTTCTGTTCCGGAATCCAATCCAGGAGACTGCGCTGCATTCAGACATGCATTTCTCCTGTCTCCTCTGGACTGCGACGCTTTCTAAACTTTGTTTTCCATGATCTTAAAAGCACTGGTCAGCATTTTGTATGTGTTTCTCAATTAGAGTTTCTTTGATATTTAGCCCCATGTTAGGCTAGAGATATATGGGGCTGTGTTTTTTCTTTTTAATACCAGAGAGGTAAAGTGCCCTGTCAAGACATCGTATGGGGGATAAATGATATTAACCGGTTATATCAAGACTTCAATATATCTTGATCTGTTGGTGAAGATCGTATCTGTCAGGTCTCTTGCTGTGAAGTTTCCATGTTCCTCCTTTCATCCTCTATTCTTTGCAAGTGAGTCACTAAGCCCAGCCACACTCTAAGGGAATGGAAATAGGGAAAATTAAACTACTTTTCTGCTCATTCCACATGTCTGTCATTTCTGGGTTTGTTTCTTTTGAGTCATTTTTTCTCTCCTGGCTATGGGTCACATTTTCCTGCTTCTTTGCAAACCTAGTAATTTTGTGAATGTTGCATTCTTGAGTGGTAGATTTTGTTACATTTCTTTCAAGAGTGTTGGGCTTTATTCTGGCCTTCAGGTAAGTTATTCAGATATTAGTTGAGTGGTTTGGGCTTAAAAAAAAAAAAAAAAAAAAAAAAGGAAACCTTTTTATCAGGCAGGAGGTCCAGAGGAGTGTGACTCTATATTGCTTAAGTACACTGCCAAGGTGTGTACCTTCTGTGGCCGTTCTAGTATTAAACTCGGTTTCTCCAAGCTACCTGGTGGAATTGAATGAGTCCCAGTCCTGTGTAAGCTCTGGGGATTCTTGGCCAGCAGCCTCTCAGCAATTGTTCTTTCCCTAGTGGTTGTTCTTTGCCCAATCTCAAGGATGCCATCCTGCTCAACCCCCGACTCAAGAGGACCCTTCTGCACATTTCTGGAGTCACTTTCTGAGTAGTATTCACATCTATTCTCTGTCTCAAAAGGCCCAGCTTTCTCAGCCTCCAGAACTCCAAATCTCTGCCTCAACAGGACCACTGGGTTCTGTTGGGGTTCACTCTCCCTGCACCCTGGTTCAGAAATCCCCAGCAAGCAGACAGCCAGAACAATTGTAGAGCTTGCTCGCTTCATGTTCCTTCCTCCAGCAATCACAGTCTCGGGCTGCCCACTACCCAGCAGCTGGCGATCGTCATTACACATGTCATTCTTGTCCAGTTCTCCAGCTGTGCATGACAGGGACACAACTAACTGCAGATGCTGTTACCACTCATGACAGTAGTGCTTCTAAGTTTTCTTTCCTTTTCTTTCTCTTTAGACAGAGTTTCACTCTTATTGCCCAGGCTGGAGTGCAGTGGCGCAACCTTGGCTCACTGCAACTTCTGACTCCTGGGTTCAAGCAATTCTCCTGCCTCAGCCTCCCGAGTAGCTGAAGTTTCCATAGTTCTTCTCTGCCTTTCATTCCCCGAGAGGGGTAACAGCTTGCTACAGTTCCTGCCTCGTAATACTTTAGGAGTCGGTTGAGCCTTTTCAGTTCTCCAGTTATACTGGAGAACTGTGTTGCTGTCAGTGATTTAACTGTGATTACACTCTCTCCATGGCAGTAATGTGTGTTTCCATACCCCGTCAGGACCATGGAGTGGAAAAGCGAGAGATGGAGGGGAGGGCTGGTGGCTTGGTGATGGGTGAAACGATGGTCACCTTTTTCTGCCCAGAGCAAAGGGGGCCTAGAACTAGATGGGAGCCTCAGGAACAGTTCCCAGGGAGCCCATACGGTGTTCCCTGGAGTTGAGAGACACAGGTCAGGTGTCCAACGCTTATAGTAGAGCCAGGCGGCCAGCGCATGGGTGGTCATGTGGAAGGGCCAGCAATGAGAGGGTTGTCCTGGAGCGCCTCTCAGGGACTCGCAGGGCCACGGAACCAGGTGCTTCCTCTAGGCAGAGCCAGTAGCTGGGCTGCAGCCACCTAAAGACCATGCTAGCCAGGCACGGTGTCTCATGCCTGCAATCCCAGCACTTTGGGAGGCCAGGTCAGGGGGATCAATTGAGGTCAGGAGTTTGAGGACAGCCTGGGCTGTAGAGCCAGACCCCATCTCTACAAAATATAAAAATAAATTACCTGGGCCTAATGGTGCCCCAGTGTGGTCCCAGCTACTCAGGAGGCTGAGGCAGAAGGATCACTTGAACCAGGGAGATCAAAGCTGCCAAGAGCCATGATCTCACCACTGCACTCCAGTCTGGGTGACAGAGCGAGGCCCTGTCTCATAAATAAACTAAATAAAATAAAACAAAAAATAAAGCTCATGTTCACAAGAGTCCCCTCCAGGACCAGATGGCCCCAGCAGACAGGACAGGCTGGGCCTCCAGGAGCAGTAACTGAGGGAACCGTGTCACACTGAAAATGGGAGGTCCCCAAGGGGAGGGGAGAGAGTGCCCAATAATTCCTAAAAGTCCCCAAAGAGAAAGCCTCGCCTAGGACACCAACCAGCCCAGTTAGAAGGCACCTACTCGGTTCCTACAGCCAGCCAAGGATGACCGCTTCACCCCTGTATAGCACCCTACCTCCCTCTCGCCCACCTCCCAACAAGCAAGAGGTCAGGGGTTGGGGGGGCGCGCTGAACTAAGTCTGGCCTGAAGCTGCCGCTTTGACTATTTTAAGTTTGGCCTAAACTTTTTTCCGCACATGGTGAGCTGTAAGCTACCTGCAGGCTAAGACTGCAGCCTAGTCTTGTGCCAATCACCAAGTTTCCGAAAATCGAAGGCGGCCAACTGTTCAAACCCTGTTCCCGCCAGGCAAGAGCCCCGCTGCAACCACCGCGCTGCTTCTGCACCTCACTTCCGAGGTCCTCTCCTCGCTTTCCGTTTTTTAGCCATAAACCCTCCTCCACCAGGCGGCTATGCCGGAGCCTCTCGGAGCCCTCTGTTCTGCTTCTGAGTCTGCCCAGTGTGTGGATCGTTCTTTGTTCGATTAAACTCTGTTAAATTTAATGTTTCTTTTAAATTTAATATTGTTTAAGGTTTTTCTTTTATCATGGAGAAGGAAGACGCGCGCAGAGAGGGAAAAGACACACCCCTCCCTCTACTGCAGGTTTAGGAGGCTGTGGGGCAGGGGGAGACGGAAGTTTTCTTTTTTTTTTTGAGACGGAGTTTCGCTCTTGTTACCCAGGCTGGAGTGCAATGGCACGATCTCGGCTCACCGCAGCCTCCGCCTCCTGGGTTCAGGCAATTATCCTGCCTCAGCCTCCTGAGTAGCTGGGAT
>NW_016107841.1:833437-856960 GCF_001604975.1 Cebus imitator
GACCAGGTTGGTCTCGATCTCTTGACCTCGTGATCCACCCGCCTCAGCCTCCCAAAGTGCTGGGATTACAGGCTTGAGCCACCGCGCCCGGCCGGAAGTTTAACTTCAGTAAGAACTTTAGGCCGGGCATGGTGGCTCACACCTGGAAATCCCAACACTTTGGGAGGCCTAAGCCGGCAGATCACTTGAGGCCAGAAGTTCAAGACCAGCCATGACCAACATGGTGAAATCCTGTCTCTACTAAAAATACAAAAATAAGCTGGGCATGGTGGTCCACGCCTGTGGTCCCAGCCACTCAGGAGGCTGAGGCAGGAGCATGCTTGAACCGGGGAGGAGGAGGTTGCAGTGAGCTGAGATCACACCACTGTCCTCCAGGCTGGACAACAGACTCCATCTCAAACAAACAAACAAACAAAAAATAACAAAATAAAAACGCACTAAGATTACTCTGGACTATTTGGTACAGGAATATGAGAGAGTGTTTTAGTAGCTGCAAGGGACCAGAAAGCAATAAAATCTAAATGAGGCCCCCAGGACAGGGATCCAGTGGAGCAGGTGGGTAAGGCAATCAGGTGGAAATCAGAAAACGATTTCATTAGTTTAGCCCCAGCCTAGCTCCTTCAGGAAACCAGCTACAAATATTAGATGCATGAAAATAGTTCATAAGAAAAGATATAAGAGCCCAGAGTCCCGGATGAAGAGCAGGCTGTTGCTCGCAGTGCCCCGAAACCCCTGGCTTCCCCTGCAGGCCAGCCTGAATCCCCCCACCTCACCCCATGGCTTCCCCTGCAGGCCACCCTGAGTCCCCCCACCTCAGCCCATGGCTTCCTCTGCAGGCCACCCTGAGTCCCCCCACCTCAGCCCATGGCTTCCCCTGCAGGCTTCCCTGAATCCCCCCACTCCACCCATGGCTTCCCCTGCAGGCTGCCCTGAGTCCCCCTTCCACTCCACTCCACTCCATGGCTTCACCTGTAGGCTGTCGTGAGTCCCCCCGCCATCCCTATGGCTTCCCCTGCAGGCTGTCATGAGTCCCCCCACCCCATGGTTTCCCCTGCAGGCCACCCTGAGTCCTCCCACCCCACCCCATGGCTTCTCCTGCAGGCCACCCTGAATCCCCCCACCTCACCCCATGGCTTCCCCTGCAGGCCACCCTGAGTCCCCCTACCTCACCCCATGGCTTCCCCTGCAGGCTATTCTGTCTTCCCTGAGTCCCCCACCTTGTGGCCTTGCCTGCACGCTGGTGGCAGTCCTCAGCTCCAGATTTTCCCCATGACCTAAGGGTATTCTCAAGGTGGAGCCAGAACCACCAGCCCTGGCTTTCACACACATCTGAACACCTGTGGTCCCTGCCTGACCATGTGGGACCCCAGCACAGGTATGACAGGCCACCTGCACTCCAGCTGGAATGAGGAAATAGACCAGACGTCAGTCAGCAGCCCTCAGCAAACCATGTGAGGCTGGAGCACACGTCACCCTAAGGAAATGGAGCCTCTTCCAGGAAGAACATCTTCTTAAACCACCTGTCGGGAGAGACCAGTTGCTGTTTCTGTCCAATCTGTCACAGATCTATATTTTGTAAAATGCAATACAAATGAGTTATTAGGAAAAACTGAATAAAAACAAAGCACACAAAATACAAGCTGAAAATTTATATTATTAGATTATACGGACATAAAATTACTCCATCAAATTGCAACTTTGCACTTATTTCTTCCTGAATCAGCCACAACCAGTCCACAGACCATGCTGTGAGCAGCCCCAGCTCAGCCAGGGACAGTTCGTGGCAGCCAGCCCTGGCCACTGCACTGCCCAGGCAGCCAGTCATTCAAACTTGCAGGCCATTTGGCGGGCCTAGGCCATGCCTACATGTCTCCCTGCTGGCCTCTCCAGCCTCCTTAAAGCCACTTCTGATTAGGTCAGTCGCCCTGGCTTCGGCCTTCAGCGGACCCCCAGCATGGATCCATGTCCTCCTTCTCTGCTTCCTGGGCCCTCTTCCTGACCTCGCATTTCCAGCTCCGTTTCCCTGCCCCACCTTGCGAGTCCTCCCAGTACCATCACTCTGAGGATTTTCAGGGGAGTTCATCCATGCTTATTTCTCATTTCACTTCCTACACAGCGCTGGGGTTCTTATGCCAGCCTCTTACCTTCCCCGTGATACTGTAAAATCCTTGGGGGCACGATTCATTTCTGACTTGTCTTTGCGACCTTCATAAGAGCTGGTACAGTGGCTACCTCCAAACCACTGACTTTTATCGTGATTGAAAACAATGGTACCAGGCGCAATGGCTCACGCCTGAAACCTTAATATTTTGGGAGCCCAAGGCAGGTGGATCACTTGAGGTCAGGAGTTTGAGACCAGTCTGGCCAACGTGGTAAAACCTATCTCCACCAAAAAATACAAAAATTGGCCAGGTGTAGTGGCACCACCTGTAGCGCTGGCTACTCAGGAGGCTGAGGCAGGAGAATCACTTGAACCCAGGAGACAGAGGCTGCAGTGAGCCAAGATCACACCACTGTACTCCAGCCTGGGTGATAGAGGGAGACCCTGTCTCAAAAAAAAAAAAAAAAGGAAGGAAGAAAGGACCCTCTCCCTGAGTCTGGATGGAGCCATTTGGGCAGAGAGAAACAGCTGCTTGTCTGTTCTTCTTACCTCAATTGCCAGGAAGGTCCAGGCCCTAAAAGCCCCCAGCCCAGGAAGTTCCCTTAGCACTGGGGAAAAGGGTCGGTTGCTAAGTGGACACTTTGACAGGCTCTGTGCCTTCTGAGCCCTTCAGAAAATGAGGACACCAGCTGTCCCCTGTCTCAGTAGAGCAGGACGTCTCCTTTCATCCCTCCTGGGCCCCTTACTCCCTAGCAGGGTGTCAGAGCCCACTGCCAGTTGTCCCAAGATGAGGAAGTGGCCCGACAGATGGAAGATAGCTCAGTGCTATGTGAAGGGAGACGGCTTTTGTTCCAGCCCCGGTGTGCGAGGCAGGCACGAGGCTTGGTGACAGAGTGATGAGCTGTGGAAGGAATGCACTGCAAGGCTGCAACACAATCGTGCTTTGTTTTTATTCCTGCATCTGAGAATGCCTTGGACCGATGGCAGCGAGCATGCCCAGTGTGCCACATTTCATACCTACAGGCACCAGTCCCATCCCCCACCACAGAGAGGCGGCTCTTCCTGCAATCCAGCCATGCTGCGCCTGCTGTAAATCATGTGGCTTCCCCCAAGTCAAAGTCCATCTGAACAAGGCGACAGAGAAATGCGGGAAGACGGACGGCCTGGTCTGGCTCTACCTTGGAGGGGGAGGCTGCCTGGCCTCTCACAGCCAGAACAGCTTCCCTGTGTGCCTCGAAGCCTGTGAGTGGGTCCCCAGCATGAACTCCTGCTGTGACACCCCTCAGAGCAGGAGTCCTGTGCCAAGGACAGTGTCTTTAGCTATGAAGGGGGGTCAAGAAAGAGAGAAAAACGGAGAAAGCAAGAAAAACAGAAAGACTGAGAACAGGGAGGGGCATGGAAGGGGCCAGAGGGAGGAAATGAAGGAAGAGGATTTTAAAAAATAAAGAAAGAATGGACGCAGCAAACCACCATGGCCCATGTATACCTATGTGACAAACCTGCACGTTCTGCACATGTATCCCAGAACTTAAAGCATAAAAAGAGAGAGAGTGTGTGTGCAGGGCTCCCCCGCCCCGCTTTACAAAACCATCAGGAAAAAAAAGGAACAAAAAGAACGGACAAGAAAGAAAAGATTTGGAAAAAAGTAACGACATTTTTAAAGCGGGGAGAAGAGATGACAAATAAGAAATGATGTTGGCAGTAACGGCTTTTGAGAGCCTCACTGATTGATAGAAAATATTTCTTAGATTGGCTTCCCTTCCAGGATGGAACCCTTGGTCCAAGCTCCCTCCTCTCATGCCGGCCAGGAGCAGGGCTGCAGATGAAGCTGTGGGTTTTTCAGAGAAGCCCAGAACTCCTTTCTCTTCCATCTAGGCAGCCAAGGTCCTGGGATCCCCAAGAAAGCGAGTTCCGAGTTCCACTCTATCCCACAGGGAGGCTGCAAAGTGGTGTCACCTCTTGGAGGAAGTCGGCTGAGCTGACTGGAAAATGTGTGTGTGTGTGTGTGTGTGTGTGTGTGTGTACGCGCCACACTCGCAGCTTGTCTGCAGACATTGGGAAATCAGAGGTCTGATCACTTTTGACTCTGGTGTAGCTGTTTTCCTCTCGTAATCCTCAGTGTGGTGAGCAGAAGGCGGTGGAAAACACACCCCGTGAAGTTCGTTTTCCATTTGGAGGTCACTAAACCGTGTAACTCAGAAATAAGGTTGTGCTGCACACATAGCCTTCAACTTCCATATTCCTGGACTTTGGACAACATCTTTTGTCCCAGAAAGGAGAGAAGCAAAAATACTTTTTAATTACTTTTTATTTTTTATTGTGATAAAATACACATACCATAATATTTACCATCTTAATCCCTTCAAGTGCACAGTTTTTTTTTAATTGCATTTTAGATTTTGGGGTACATGTGAAGAACATGCAAGATTGTTGCAAGGACACATACACACGAATGTTCATTGCAGAAATGTTTACAATAGCAAAGACCAGGAACCAACCCAAATGCCCATCAATGATAGACTGGACAGGAAAAATGTGGCACATATACAACATGGAATACTATGCAGCCATCAAAAACGATGAGTTCGTGTCCTTTGTAGGGACATGGATGAACCTGGAAACCATCATTCTCAACAAACTGACACAATAACAGAAAATCAAACACCGCATGTTCTCACTCATAGGCGGGAGTTGAACAATGAGAACACGTGGACACAGGGAAGGGAGCACTACACACAAGTGTACAGTTTTGTGGCATTAAGTACATTCATATTATTGTACCACTGTTGTATCGGACCGAGCGTAGAAAGTTAGCACCAAGACAAAAGTATGCCAGATTGCAGGGTCATTTATTATGCCAGCGACCACAGAGGACTCACGTCTCTCCAACCTGTGGTGTCAAAAGGAGGGTGCCACGACTTTTTATACCCAAAAAATCACCTTGGATGTGGGGGTGAGGAGCGAGGATGGGGATGAAAAGGTTTCGGACATTCCAAGGGCTTGGGAATTCTGTGATTCACCTCCTGGGCGGAGACAAGGGCGGGGGTCTCCGGACATTCCAAGGGCCAGGGGACTTTTGTCATTCTGTTTGTTACTTCAGTGGTTTACAGAAGTCAAGATATACATTTGTTTACACATCGTCTGGGTGGTGATAGAAGTCACAGATTTTAGCAGTTACTGATAAGAAAAGGTAAGCAGCTTTACATAGTTTTGCAGAACAAACTGGCAGTTCTATTTACAGAGGCCAAGGACAGTAGTTATTGTGAGGAGAATGGGGCAGCCATTTCAACTTATTTAAAAAACAGTTTTGCATTTTATAAAATAGTGTTGCTCAGGTTCTGGCTCCAGGCCAGCACAATATCACACCACCATCACCACTGTCTCTCCACAGAACTCTCGCAGAACTGACACTCTGCCCATTAAACAATAACTTCTCATTTCTCCTTCCCCGAGACCCTGGCAACTTCAACCTGTTTTCTGTCTCTATGACTTTCACTACTGCAGACACCTCACGTAGTGGAATTATATACTATTTCTTTTGAGACTGGCTCATTTCACTTAACATCATGTCCTCAAGATGCATCCGTACTGTAGCGTGTCAGAAATTCCTTCATTCTTGGAAAGAGCAAATACTCTTCTGGAGTACGTATACGGCACATTTTGTTTTTCCACTTGTCCACCTTTTGGCTATTATGAATAATGCTGCTCTGAACGTAGATGTACACATGTCTCTTTTAGTCCCTGATTTCAATTGTTTTAGGTATACACTCAGAAGTGGAATTGCTGGATCTTACGGTAATTCTATTTTGAAGCTTTTGAGAAACTGCTATACTGTTTTCCACAGTAGCCACAGCATTTTACATTCCCACCAACAGCACACGAGGGCTCCAATTTCTCCACATCCTTATCAACACTTGTTATTTTCTGTTGTTTATTTAAGAGACTGGGTCTCACAATGTTGCCTGGGCTGGCCTCGAATTTCTGGGCTTAAATGATCCTCCTCCCTCGGCCTCCTTAATAGCTAGGATTATAGGCACAGGCCACCACACTCAGCTAATTTCTGTTTTGATAGTTGCCATTCTAATGGGCAGGAAGTCATGCCCCACTGTGGTTTTGATTTACATTTCTCTACTGATTAGTAACGTTGAACATCTTTTACTGGTTTATCGGCCATTTGTATATCTTCTTTAGAGAACTGTCTATTCAGGTTCTTTGTGAATTTTTTAATCAGGCCATTTGGTTTTTGTGATTGTTGCAGAGTTGTAGGAGTTCTTTATATACTCTGGGTATTAATTCCTTGTGAAAAGCATGATTCTGAAATATTTTCTCCCATGCTGTGGGTTGCCTTTTCACTCTGTTGATTGTGTCTTTTGATGCAAAGGAGCAATATTTTAAGTCAACTGCAATACTATGGCACTTCTCAAGATGCCATGAAATGTGAGAAAGAACAAGATAAAACCCTGCCCTGATGACTGCAAAGTGTGTGCAATCCACCAGTATCTCAGCCTACCTCACCAGAGCTCCTTGACCAAGTTAGGACATAACCCTCCTCTTGCATGACCTTCCCTATCAGAGGCTGTATGTAAGGTTCCCAGAAACCCTTTCTTTGCAGACCTATGCTAAATAGAAGGTTTTATGTTTGGGCTTTTTTATTGTTTTGTTGTCTGGGTTTTGTTTTGATGCTGGTGGTGTTGTGGTTTGTATCTCTGCCTTCTGACTATGGTTTTTCAAAGTCCTGCAGCAAGGAATCTTGCAGAATTAGCTTCACATAAAAGATTCAAATGAACCACTTACTCAAAAGAAAACATCCCAGGTTTGCTGGCCAGCTCAGCTCTCAGCCCTGCACCAGCAGGGATCATTCTGAAAAGTCAGTAAGTGATCCCAAGGGGAGTGAGCCAGATGCAGACATTTAACAGTTCTGCAAGATAAGGACTTGAAAGCATCTCACAAGTGAGCGCTCAGCATTCAAGGTCGTGGCTCTAAGTTTTATGAGCCCTAATTCTGTTCCAGTATCAGCCGCTGGATTCTCTGCCAAAGAAATACTGGAAAACCAGCTTTTCTTCAATTTCATTGGTATGTCAGCTGCTGATGGACATCGTCTGTGAAGTCAGACCAACCTTTACAACATCCAAATCTACTGGAATGAGTGCATCATTTTTCTTTCATAATGGAAAAACAAAGCTAGTTTAATGGAAGACGACGTCAACCCAATAGTGCCAACAGAGGGTGGGGGAGAGGCTCCCAGGCAGTGACAGGAAAGGTCCTGGAGTGCTGCCCAACCCTCCTCACTTTAGAGTCACTTTCCTTTCCCCAGGGAGCCCCATCAGCCATGCTGTGCCACACTCTGAAGTCCAATTGGTTCAATACATTCCTCTTCTTTCTTAACCACCCTGTACAAGTTTCTTGAGTTTAAGGCATGTACAAGGCACTGTACTGAGGGCAATGGCAGTGGGGAGGGAGACATAGCACTCATATGATACGCAGCCACTGTCCTCATGGTGCTGACAGACATGTGGAAGTGATGAAGAGACATTCAAGAAAAAGAGTGATCAATACAGGCCAGATGTGGTGGCTCACACCTGTAATCCCAGCACTTTGAGAGGCCAAGTCAGGCAGATCACCTGAGGTCAGGAGTTCAAGACCAGGCTGGCCAACATGACGAAACCCCTGTCTCTACTAAAAATACAAAATATTAGCCGGGTGTAGTGGTGGGCGCCTGTAGTCCCAGCTACTCAGGAGGCTGAGGCAGGAGAATCGCTTGAACCCGGGAGGCGGAAGTTGCAGTGGGCCGAGATCATGCCACTGTACTCCAGCCTGGCGACAGAGTGAGACTCCATCTCAAAAAAAAAAAAAGAAAAGAAAAGGTGGTTAATACAAAGCAGGCTTGGTACCACAATTTAACATTCCACTGGACACCAAGGAAGGTCGGGGCTTGTAGGAGAGGGGCCAGTGAGGAGGCGAAGTCCCCGTGGCCTGGTGCTGGAGCCACATTGCACACCCACACACCAGCACAAACACAAGCACACATCCCAATGCCAACACCCACACACGCTGACACCGATACGCACACACACATACACACATCCCTAAAAAAGGGATGTGCTCTTCCCACACCAGTTCAGGGATACATTTTTTTTTTTTACATTCCTCTCCTAAACGAAATGATAAATGGGTTGGGCATGGTGGCTCAGGCAGGAAGATTGCTTGAGTTGGAGACCAGCCCGGGCAATATTGTAAGATGCCATCTCTACAAAAAATGCAAAAATTAGCTAGGCATGGTGATGCCTGGAGTCCCAGCTGCTTGGGAGGCTGAGATGGGAGGACTGCTTGAGCCCAGGGGTTTGAGGCTGCAGTGAGCTATGATCACACCACTGCACTCCAGCCCAGGGCAACAGAGCAAGACCCGGTTTCTTAAATAAATAAATAAATAAATAAGAAATGATTAATGGGCAAAAGCCCAGAGCCTCCTAAAGCAGTTTGGAGGCCCAAGAAGACACCACGGCTGAATTTATAACATGTCACCAATGTCACCATCCCTTGCCCCATTCCAGACAGGTTTCATGTGCACCATATGAAAAGTATACCCCAAGTTCCTGGAGGGGTTTGTAAAGGAGTAGATTAATGTTCATGGTAGGTAGTTGTTAGAATTTCAGGTGAAGAAGAGAAGCGCCAAGCTCAGGGTGTTTTTTGCAGAATTCGAAGTCCTCTCTGCAGATGTACATTTATTCCTGTAAGTGGATGCTGGGCTTTCGTTTTATGTACCCTGGCTCAATTTCAACACAGGTCAAGTTCAAATACTTCGTGCAGCATGGACGGTGATGAGCCTTGAGGAAATCCAGGTGGTTCTGATTAGGTCTGGAAGCACATAACTCGTGCAATAGAGAACCCAATCAATTCCAAAGGTCTGGGTCCCTGTTACTGCCTGCTGGGTCCAAGTTTCATTCCTATTGGAATGTAACTTCCCAATCAAAGACAAAATCTTTGATTCCTTCTCTCTACCTACCCTCCCCACAAAAAGTCACCAAGAAAAAGAAAAGGCTGGCTTGGATTTGAGGCTCCAGAGATTTGTTTGGACATCACCCACCCTTTGTAAATCAACATTTTAACGAGTTAAGTGCACATGAATCAGAAACACAAGGGTCACATTTCCTCTGAAATACTTGGGGGTGGGGGTGCAAAATGCACTCCAAATTTAGTCTCGTCCAGCATCAGGAGTCAAGCCAGGCCCTTGTCAAGTCTCTCTCGTCCCGATGTTTGGCCCAGCAGCCAGGACCAGCTCCCTCAGCCGTCCTCAGCTGGATCAGGACTGAGCAGAGTGATGCTCACATGCCCTGCCAGCCGCACTGCTAGGATAATCCATGCCAACCCCACTGAATGGGAGGCAACAGATACTGAGAACAATGAAAGGGTCTGACATGGAAATTTCAGTAGGAAACAAGCAATTACGTGAGAACAAACATTTCCAGCGCCACTTACAACAACTGGAACACAACAGTGATTATAAAAATGAGAGCAACAAATTCAGACCCGGGGCAGCTTGCACCTTAAAACAAACTGTCCTCCTGGGACAGAGTTGTGACCCTCTCCCTGGGCAACTATGTGGCTGTGTGTGTGTGTGTGTGTGTGTGTGTGTGTGTGTGTGTGTGTGTAACACATGATTTTGACTTGACCTAGAAGCCGGATCTCTTATCCCTGCAGTGGAAACCACTTCTCCTGAGCAAACTGGTTTCCATCCACTAGGCAGGGGGGAAACCCCTGGCCCTGCTGGAGGTTCAGTCTCAGGATTGTGGGATAACATACACAGCAGGGGAAAAGACCCGTCTTCTCCAACGTAGGGCAGAGGCAGTTTTCTAATAAAGAGGGCCTAAGAAACAAATATTTTGCGGGGAGCCAAATGGACCAGGACACACCAGCTTTCCCTGTTTTCCTCATCAAGATCCACGGCACAGTCAAGCTGGTTTCTAGGGTTTGAAAGGTAAATCGTTTCCTTCCCTCGGCTGAGTGAAAACCAGTGCAAATCTCTGGGTCCTTGTGCACACCTCCTCAGGCTCCATTATGGGATGCCTTCCTCGTCCGTCTCCAGCCTGTGTTTCTCATACGTAGCTGTCAGTTCTAGCACTGCTGAGAGGAGGCATCTGAAAATAAGGCGGCAGCCTGGGGAAATCTGGAGAGGATGCAGGGAGTTTCCACGGGCAGTGGCTGGCAACGGAGGAGCAGAGCTAGCAAGGCTTCATGCTGACATACATTGCAATTCACAGGCTGGTGCTTATTTTTTTCTCTAGCCAACTGCTGGCTGCCTCCTGCTCCTCCTCTTCTGTAGGGGCCTTAGGGCCTCTTTGAAGCCTGGCCCAGCTCGGAGCCTGATTTGCACTGCTAGGAGTCACAGAGTAACCTGCTGAGCCTAGCAGCCAAATTTGGATTCCCATGGCCTCAGCCCTTGGGAGGCAGCACTGACCCCAGGGGAATCCAGCTAATTTTGTGGAACTCACCCTGTGGTCCTTGGGCCACATTGTGAAATAGGCACCTGGGTTGTGGGTAGGCTTGTGGCATGTGATCTCTTTATTCCTTCAGATGACAGGCCTACTCATCTAATTGATGGGGCAGGATTACCCAGATCTGCATAAGCTCCCCAGAGAACTAGGCGGCAAAAATGGAAACTGAGGCCCCTACACCACCCTTCCACCCTCCATCCATTCCCAGGTACAAACAATGACAGCAGATGCTAGTGTAAATCATTAAAAAGTGCAATAGTTGGCCGAGGAGGGTGGCTCATGCCTGTAATCCCAACACTTTGGGAGGTGGAGGCGGGAGGATTGCTGGAGCCCAGGAGCTCGAGACTAGCCTGAGCAACATAATGAGACTTGTCTTTACAAAAAAATTTTAAAAATTAGCCAGGCTCAGTGGCTCATGCCTGTAGTACCTGTTAATCAGAAGGCTGAGGTGGAAGGATTTTCTGAGCCCGGAAGGTTAAGGCTGCAGTGAGCCAAGACCACACCACTGCAC
This sequence comes from Cebus imitator, assembly GCF_001604975.1. Lineage (NCBI taxonomy): Eukaryota > Metazoa > Chordata > Mammalia > Primates > Cebidae > Cebus > Cebus imitator. The sequence goes on from NW_016107841.1 coordinate 844,542, forward strand.
TCCAGCCTGGGTGACAGATCAAAACCCTGACTCAAAACAAATAAATAAATCAAACTAAAATAAAAAATGTAATAGAGATGGGATCATGTGCAAAGCATTTTAGCAGAACCTCCTGTTTTCTCTCTAATTCTCTTCCATAGAAGGAAATTTAATGTGCAGTTTGGGTTTTTTTTTTTAATTTCAACAGATGTAGGGGTACAGATAGTTTTTGGTGACATGGATGATTGTATAGTGAAGCCTGGCCTTTTAGTGTAACTGTCACCCACACAGTGTACACTGTACCCAGTAGGTATTTTCTCATTCCTCAACCCACTCCCACCCTCTGCTCTTGTGAGTCTCCAATGTCCATTATACCACTCTGGGCCGGCCACGGTGGCTCACACCTATAATCCAAGCCCTTTGGGAGGCTGAGGCAGGCAGACTGCTTGAGCTCAGGAGTTCGAGACCATTATGCCACTCTGGTGCCCCTGTGTGCCCACAGCACAGCTGCCACTTATAAGTGAGAATATGCCAGCATTTGCTTTTCTATTCCTCAGTTACTTAGGATAGTGGCCTCTAGCTCCATGCAAGTTGCTGCAAAAGACATGATTTCATTGTTCATGGCTGAGTAGTATTCCATGGTATATATATACCACATTTTCTATATTCACTCATTGGTTGATGGACACTTAGGTTGTGAATTGTGCTGTAATGAACATACAGGTGCAGGTGTTTTTTGATATAATGCCTTCTTTTCCTTTAGGTAGATGCCCAGCAGTAGGATTGCTAGATCAGATGGTGGTTCTATTTTTAGTTCATTGAGACATCTCCATACTGTTTTCCACAGAGGTTATACTAATTTACATTCCCATCAACGGTATATAAGCATTCCCTTTTCACTGCATCCATGCCAACAAGCTCTAGGTTCTGATTGCATTATTTATATGTGAGCCCTGACACCCAGGGATCTCAGAGAAGCTGGAGCCCTGGATCCCACCCAGCCAGCCAATGAGCAGGCTTCCTGAGGGTACATAGCTGTAAGGCTGTGGACTCAGGCACTCCAGGGAAGGGGGAGGTAAGAACTCCTTAGGGCTTGCAACTGCCACATCAAAATTTAGCTGAAATCTTGGGATTTGGATCCTGACTTCTTCCTCACCAGCCCCCATCCGCCAGTCGTGTAGCTCAGGTGATGGGAAGGTCATCCTAATGATAACCGCATGTGGGGTTGAGCTGTGAAAAAATTCCTGGCCCCTTTCTTCTTCTTCCCACCTCCTCCTTCTCCCCTTAAACACACACACGTGCAGCTTTCCCTTCCTTTATTTAAGCAAACAACTCTCTCCATGATTAGGTACAACCCCTTCGTATCTAAATAGTCCACAGATGTATGAAGACACGGGAGCTTTTGGCCCCTATTCAGAACTTGTTCTGGTGCCCATCTTCTCCAAACCTGCAAAAAGTGACCTCCCTTAGACCTTGCTGACAGCAATTCCTACCTTCTGCTCCCCTAGTAAATCAGCCCAAGCGACAGGCTGTCCTCAATGCATTAGGGGTGGGATTTTCCCTCCAAAGACTTCAATTTTCCCCTCTCTTTCATGGCTCCTCCCATAACCTGAGTTTGAAACTGCCCAGACATGAGCAAATGGAACAGGAAAAGTCCTAGTTATGTTGATCAAATTCCTGTATAACTTCAGCTGTCCAGGTAAATACCACCAGTTGGTTAACTCCACCAACCCTTGGTGGGTCTGGGGATGCCGGCTGGGCACTGGAAAGTTTGGTAAAGGGCACAGTCCAGAATGCTAATAGGCGAGGGGGGGCGGGCACGGGGTGAGGAAGGAACCTGTGAGTTCCCACAATGAGCACAGTCTAAGGGAAAAGAATCAACCCTTAAGTCTGGGACAAGAATGAAATCTAATGGGTGGGTTGAGAAGATCGGACCCAACTTTGGATTTATAAGCATGACTCTGGTTCGATTTTCTTCCCATTCCAAAGCATGTGAACATTTAGAGTCCCTAGGAGATGGGCTGTGCTGACCCTAGAGATGGTGATGATGTAACAGGGGTGAGGATCCCCCTGAAACCATCAGCCATTCTCACTTTCCTGTTAGAGCTCCCTACCCAAAGTACACTCTGCACACTGGCAGTTTCACAGCTTCAGCCTCACCTGGATACCCAAGGAAACCTGGTACATATATGCTATGGAATACTACACAGCCATAAAAAAGAACAAAATCATGTTCTTTGCAGTCACATCCAAATGCCACGTTCTTACTTATAAGTGGGAGCTAAATAATGGGTCCACATGGACATAAAGATAGAATAGACTCTGGGGACTCCAAAAAGGGGAAGGGAGATGAGGGCAAGAACTGGAACTCTTCCTATTAGGTACTATGTTCATTATCTGAGTGACAGGACCAATAGAAGCCCAAATCTCAGCATCATACACTATACCCTTGTAACAAAGCTGCACATGTGACCCCAAATCCAAAATTCATATTCAAAAATTTTTAAAGATTATTCAAGTTTTAATATGACCAACTAGTAGTTTGCAAAAAGAATAATTCTATAAAGTGATCTTTGAATTAAGAAAAATAAGCTTTTTTGTTATTAAAAGCATTGTGAGTCATGTGTACTTTAGATACTTATGGATTATTTGACAAAGCCCCATTGGATAGGCCATGTTTGTCTTTATACAAATAAAACCAGAAAAAAAAAATGAGGGAAAAAAAAAAGAAAAGAAATGCAGAATTCAAGCCCACCTCAGACCTACTCAACACAATCAGCATTTTAACGCTGGTCCTCTAGTGACTCACATACATATTAAAATATGAGAAACACTTCCTGGACAGCCAATGTACCCAGCTATCAGGAAAGAGGGTTCATTCCCCCTGCATTTAACTTGCCTCTATTAACTGATGCCAGGTAAGACAAACTCACGGAGCTTCAGAAAGGACTGCGGCAATATGAAGTGTGGGTGTGGGGGGAAGGAAACAACAAAATGACCTCCTGCCTCTCATCCCCAAGCCACACAGGTCCTATGAGAATGTTTTGCAAAGTAAGCGCCCGTGGGCTGCTGGCATCAGAGAAGCCTGGCGCCTTGGTTCTAGAGCCCCTTTACCAACCGTCCCAAACTTTCCCCATCGGGATGTCTGGGGGTGGGAGCCAAGACCTGCATGTCAGCAAGCTCCCCTTGGTGATACTCACATAGGCTGAAATTTAAGAACGATTCTCCCTCTGCCCTTCAATTCCTGTTGGATGATTAGTGCAGTGTCCCTCCCTCAGGAGCAAAGGTGAATTGCTAGACTTCTGGACCCAAGGTGAAGAGATAGCCTTCGAAGTGAAGACCAACCCTAAGTCTGTATCCCTTCGTCTTTTATACCTCCTGCCTAGGGGAGCACCGAAATTGCTCATTAAAGAGGTGTAGGTGCCATGCAGCTTGAGGACAAGCCTGTGGTTCCAAGTGCTGCCAGCATCTCTGAGGTACAAGCCTCAAGCAGGACTGACTCCTGGGTACCCCAAACTCCATGGTGACTCCAACAGCTGGAGCTGAGATACCTTTGTACACACTTCATCATCCTTTTGCAGACATTAAAAAAATGGGAAATGGTGATCATGGTGGTAGGCTTCAGTGGGGGGTGACAATGACATCTCCACCCAGCCTAACTAAATGTCCTTTCTTATTAACCACAGGGGATCTAAAAGGAAAAATACAGACATTTTCCTTGGCTGGGCTAGCATCTCACTATCTCACCAGTCAGGTACATTAGTATGTGAGAATCTTTCTGGACTAAAGCATCACTTTGATAGAATGTTTACAAGTTTTCATAACACACCTTAAAAAAATGGTGTATCCCTGTGCTTGGATGTGGATTTGGGTAACTTGGGAATATTTTATCACTTCTGGGTAAAACTGTCAGTTGTCTGTGGTTTGGAGGTGACTTATTGATCAGGGAACTACGTTCACTGAAGTCGTCACTGTAATTGTTTGCAGAATTAGAAGTCACATGGAAGAATTCCTTAGGCAAGAAGTACAGAACCTAATATGAAACAGCTTGGGCTGGGCACAGAGCAGCACTCTGAGTTCAAAGGGAAGCTTGGTGGGGAGTGCAGACGTCATACCCACGCAATTGGGATGCAGGAGCCCCCGGTTCTCATTCCAACCAGGCGAGTGGCCTGGGAGTCCCACATTAGCTGGGAAATCCCAGCCATATCCCCATCTTATGTTAACAGGGTGGATGGATGTGTTCCTCTCCAAGGCCTCCTGTGGGTCTAAGACTCCAGATACAAACAAGTTTTCCAATTCTAGCTGGTAATTCTAACATTGAGTTGAGCCGGAGGGGAAAGAGCATGTTTCCACGAGAAACATGGAAAAAAATTCAGGCAGGGCTGAACACTACATTCTTGTAGAGCAAGCATTTAACCTTCTTTCTGATCTGAAACACACACAGCCAGGAGAAACACTTCTGGAAGTTATTTCTAGGAGCAGATGGTAAATGGGAGTGTGGGGGCCACCAGTAGCCTGTGGTGCCTCCCAAGGTCTCCTTCAGCCCACCCACACCCAGTTACCATTTGCAAGCTGTTGAACTGGGACCAGAAAGCATCGTTGAAGAAACTCAAGAGGAAGAAGATACGTGTGCTTCCCTGGAGAGGGTGAGGAGTGTATGACTGGCTGGGGAAAAAAAGTCACGGCTCACAGTATCGTTGATTAATTGAGTGATTTTAGTCAAGTGAATATTGATACATGGCTGAAAAAGCATGAAGATAAAATGAACACATACGGGAATTACTACTAACATAAGCAATAACATCAAACATCTGGTAAAATGCAGTTAAAAAAACAACACAAGTGAAATGGAATGTAAAACATTTTCACAGTATTCAAAGCTTTTGTAAGAGACTTAGGCTCTAAAAGAGGAGTACTACAGAAAGAAACTAGAGGAAACGGGAATTTCATCCGTGTCCTGTGTATCTGCTGGTAACAGGTCAGAATGGTCAATACATTATTCCCTGCAGGCTGCCTAGGGTGCTCCCCTGAAACAGACGCCTGAGCCTCCTGCATCTATGAAATTACAACACAGCAAATGGTTACTCAGAGTCTGATGAGAAAAACAGATTTTAGGTTTGGGAAAGGGAATTGCTGTAATTTATACATCCAAATGCAAACTGGAGCTCTGATTGAATTCTGCCCTGGGGAGAACTTGCTGCTAACCCACAGGCACCAAGAGCCAAGTGTTACACAGGATATTTTAAAAATAAAATGTTCTTGGAATCCTCGCCTCCCATGCTATCTTCTAAGATAACTACAAATACTCTTCTAAGATTTAACTGAGTTCTGCCAAGGACCTCCCAGGACTCTATCCAGAATGATTATTGTAAAGCTTTACAAAACCCACCTTGGCCCTAGTGATAATTGGCAAATCACATGCAGACATCCTTCTCGGAAACCAATGACCAGGCTGATGAGTCTGCACATTGGTTTTGTTAGATACTTTATGGAAAAAAACAAAGGTTCGTGATAGTGTAGCTCTGGGCCTACAGAGAGCCTCCCTTTTGGTTCTGAAATTGCTGATGTGACTGAGACAAAGCAGCTATGGGTCTAAAATCTTCATTAAAGTAACTAATGAAACTCAAAGTCCTAGGTCTCTGAGGCGGTAATAAAATCCACAGCTGTGATTCACATTTCCAATTCATTTTGAGCTTTCTGAAGCTGTCACTTCCTACCTGAGAATTCCCATTTAGAGAGCTACACAGCACAGTGACCTGCCCTTCCATACCCTGTGATAATTGCTAACGTCCCAGATAAACCCCTCCACTAAGGACTCTGCCACTAAGGACTCTGCCGCAGAGAGAGGGCCTGGTTGCATGAGGCACTTTGTCAAAATGGGCAGATACATACGAGCACTAAACACTTGAGTGAAATCAACCAGAACTAATACCCAGATCCATGCACTCAAGAACTTGCTCTGAATTTGTTTGACAACACAAAAGTAGAATATTTCTAATTAGCTAATATATATACACATTTTTTAATCATCCAAAATTACAGGCAAATCACTTAAGGTCCCCAGCACTTTACAACGAAAGGTCAGACAGAACCCCACAAAAAAAGCATTAAAAGGATCACTAATTGTGAGAGGTTAATTATATCAGGATAACTCTCAGGTAGGTAACTAGGTGGGCATGCTGATTTCATATTGGAATCTTCAACAGTTAACAGAACCTACCATCCCTTCCTCCAGGTCAGTCCAGGGCCACAGGGAGCCACTTTACAGCCTCACTGCAGCATCCTCATTGGGTATAAGCATTGGCCCAGACGGACAATCACAAAGGTCCTCAAAGAGTTGCAGAGAATTAAGAATCCGGCTTTGGGGGAAAAATCAATATGAATTTTTTTAGAACTACTTCCTGTACACTGGACAAGAGGGGTAAATTTGCCGAAGTGAACTGGCTTATGTACATCGCTGATAAAACATAAGGGATTCGAGAAATATCTCAGGGCACTTGGGAAAAGCTGCAGAGATGTTTTGTCTTTGAAACTCTCTCCCTGGATAGGGACACCCCACACTTGTCAACTTTCCATCTGCCGAAGTGAAAAAAACATATGTAAAAAGTGCAGGGGGACAGACAGGCAGGCTGTTCCAAACTTCTTTGATCTATAGGCAATCAAGTTCAAAGGATTGTTTCTTTACTGGAAAGGAAAGAACGGAAAGCACTGTGAGTTTTGCCTGGGAGCCTTAGGTTCTAGGGCAACCAAGGACTCTTCAGGAAGGAGAGCCACATGGCTCCGGCTGCGCCACCAGGGAAATCCGCCTCCCTTGGCAAATGCCTGGGGAGAGCTGCTCTTCGGGAAAGCAGCCTGGGATGGATCAGGAGAGCTTGTTCTAGCATAATGTTCAAATGCTCAATGTAGACATTTTTAAAACCTTGAAAAATCAGTGAGTGTTTGTCGTTGTTCTTTTAAAAATGTGAAAAGGAACAAACATGAGATTAGAATCCTAAGCTTTTCACCCAATTTCACAATTCTCCCTGACTAGCAATTTGCTGGACTGTTCTAAAAAATTTTTTTCATTTGTTTCTTTTTTAACTATGTGTTTTGAAAACTACCAGACATTGCCTTCTCAGCCCAAAAATTGCCGTCTCTCTCAGGTTCACTGTGGTTTCCTTTTTCTGACACAAAGGCAGGCACAGGCTGCCCCTCCACATGTCTGGGGGATAAGATTGTGCCCTGGGCTCATAGAAACTGAACTTTCAGAGCATCTGAGACTGGCTGATTTGGATCCAAAGACAATCACAAGGAAAGACAGTGGGCAGAGCCAGCGATGCCTCTCCCGGGTCCCTTTGCTGTCACTATTACGTAATGGATTTGCACTTTTCCTCCCTGCGCTTATCACTTTCTGTGCTTGACCTTAATTGTAAGTATGGAATGGGTCTGTTTCCATCTAAAGCAGACAGAAAGAAACTACTCGACCTGAAATCAACATGACTTGCCAATTACTAGAATGTTCTAGCTGAAAGGCATAGACCAGCCAGTAGACCAACACCAGCAAGTTGCAAAACAGGTTGTTCTGCTGGCTTTCACTTTCTGCCCAGTCCCCCTTTTTGTACTTTAGTGGCTGCGTCGCTGGTGGAAATGGTCTGTCACCTCCTCCTGTGCGGTGGCTGCTGCTCTGCCTTGTGGATCTTAAAAGCCTTCCTAATCTAAATGACCCTTGCCTTACCCGGCCGTGGCTACCCCGGAGTCTGGAGCGTGGCTATGGAGGGAAGGGAGCAGGATGCTGCAAGAACAAGCCGACTGGATTACAATGTCCACTACTGACAGGCGCAGTGCGTGTGTGTGACCCACCGGGTTCCTGGGGTGCTGTCCCCCCGCCCCCCCGCCTGAGGCTCCCTCCCCACCCCGCCCCCGTGAGAATCACTTAAACACCGACTGAAAGGTGGGGCACTCGTGGTTTTTCATTTTCTTCATGAAGTTTTTGAACTCCTTGTTTTTCTTGTCCCACTTGTGGATGGCCGTCAGCAAGTACTGGCTCTTCACCTTGCGGCCCATGATGAGGAAGTGGTGGCTGAGATTGTCCAGCTGGTGGCAGGGACAGTCGGCCCCGTTCTTCAGGTACAGCACGAGCTTCTTCAGGTCCTTCTTCTTGATGGGCCCCAACTTCAGGGGCTTCTTCTTCTTGGGGACAATCTTTTTGTCGCCGTTTTCTTTTTTCACTTCTTTTATTTTCATCCTCAGTGCTAGAGATGGAGAGGACAGAAGAAAAGGGGGGAAGAGAAAGCATTTAGAATGCAGCTTTTTTTTTGATCCTCCAAGTGATTGCATTTTATTATTTTATTGTTTTGCTTACACTTTCTTCTTTTATTTTTTTTTTAAATTTTAGATTCAGGGGCACACATGCAGAGTTGGTTTCATGGGTATACTGCATGATGCTGAGATTTGAGCTTCTGATAATCCCGTCGCCCAAGTAGCAAACCCAGTGTCTGCCACCCTCCCGCATGTCTTTTGGAATCTCCAGTGTTTCCTGTAGAACACAGTTTTTCATCTAAAACAATGACCCAAGCGTACAGCTAAAGTGGAGAAGAAAATGAAAGGCAAGTAACAAGTCAAGAAAGAGGCAGTTTGATCCATAAAATCCAAGGTCTGTAATCCCAGCACTTTGGGAAGCCAAGGCGGGTGGATCACCTGAGGTCAGGAGTTTGAGACCAGCCTGGCCTACACGGTAAAACCCCATCTCTACTAAAAATACAAAAATTAGCCAGGCGTGGTGGTGGGCACTCATAATCCCAGCTACTCAGGAGGCTGAGGCAGGAGGATCGCTTGAACCTGGGCGGTGGATGTTGCAGTGAGCCGAGACCACCACTGCACTCTAGCCTGAGCAAGACTCCATCTCAAAAAAAAAAAAAAAAAAAAAAAAGAAAGAAAAAAGAAGGTCTAGGAAGCAGAGAACAAGGCACTGCACTCCAGGCTGGGCAACAGAGCAAGACTCCATCTCAAAAAAAAAAAAAAAAAAAAAGAAAGAAAAAAGAAGGTCTCAGTTACTCATTCTGCCGCTCCTGTGGTGTCCAATGGTATCTCTGTAATGGCCACCAGTGCCAGAAGATCCTCAAATAAATTTCAAAACTAAATCACATTGCTCTTTTCAAAAACCCAGTGACTCAGAATATCATGCACTGCTTTAAGAGAAGAAAGTGTCCTATAACCCAGTTTAATCCCCATGATCTGATGCTATTGATCTCAGCATTCAGAGAAAAAAAAAATCCTGAGTGTTTTTGTTTTTTGTTGATGTCGTCGTGGAGGCAGGGTCTCACTCTATTGCCCAGGCTTGAGTGCAGTGTCTCGATCTCGGCTCACTGCAGCCTCAAACTCCCAGGCTCAAGCAATTCTCCCACCTCAGCCTCACAAGTTACAGGGATGACAGGCACACATCATCACGCCTGCCTAATTTTTTTTTTTAAGAGATGGGTCTCACTATGTTGCCCAGAACTCCTGGACTCAATAAATCTTCCCTCCTCAGCCTCCTAAAGTGTTGGGATTACAGGCATGAGCCACCATGCAGAGCCATGAGGGTTTCTTTTTGTTTGGTTTTAAGAGCAAGTTATTAGTATTTTAACATTGAAAGACCTACAATTCCTTGAAAGTTGGGTCCTATAAAATGACAGGCAGAACTATGTGTGTGCACTCAGCAAGCGAAAGTTCAAGATTGTTTCAAGTTGTCATGCTTGCTGCATTAAACATCAATGTCCAACTGCAGCATGGGAAAAATCAGTTTCTACTACTGGGTCTCCATGGCAGTAAGATAGCAGGTACTGCTAATATCAGTCAGTTGCTAGTCAACCACTAATCTCCACTGTTCTACCAACTGAGGAGACCCATGCAAAATCCAAATCTATTTTGACGTCCTGGCAGATTAGAGCAAATCCAGATGATGAGCTCTCTTCAAATCCAATATGGCACCCGAGCTGCTTCTCCTCTCAACCCCCAGCAGAAAGGGAAAACCAGCCCACCCACCAACTCTGCTTTCTTTTTCCTCTGTCCCAATGGATGCTGAACGAAAAGTTTCAACCCGTGGGTCACATCCTGTAGTGATGACTCCACAGGGGCTACTGGTGAAGATAAGTGAGCGTGGGACGCACTCCGTGAACGAAGCACACTGAACACATGGTGTCGCTGGTACAATCAATTCGCCAATAACACTGGCCAGCCCCAGATATTCCCAAAGGAGCTGGAAATCACTTTTTAGGTACCAGTCAACACATAATTTGTCTATCCTCTGAATCCCTTTTAATACAAAATTACTAAGCCCCCTCTTTTTAATAACGCAAGGCTTCCTCCCACACACGCTGAGGAAAGTCTTGAACCTGAGCTCAATCACAGTGGCTAACAATTGTGAAAGCATGTGACCTGCCAGGACATGAGCTAAGTATTTTCCGTGCCCTTCCTCATCTAACAACTCCAGAAGGAAGGTATAATTATTTTCCCATCTAATTGATGAGAAAACTGAGGCATAGGGGGTTAAGTTGACTTGCCTAAAGTCACTAATCATAAGTTGAAACCTATGCCTAAATGAGCACTTTTAATCTGCATGGTATCCATGCTAACTCTATGCTTCCAAAATTCTTTAGACTGAACCCCAAACTTGGAGTACTGATTGAACGGACCAAGAAAATCAGGGGGAGGAGCTCAGACCCTCCTCCCAGTTTTACCTACGTTTCAAAATGACTTCACTTACAAAATGGCAAAAGAGTACCTCCTGGTTGAAAGAGACTTCTCTGGCAAAGGAGAAACTGTATTTGTGAAAGTGTTATTATGTAATATTTTATTTTACTTTTTAGAGACGGTCCCACTCTGTTGCCCAAGCTGGAGGGCATGGTGCAGCCTTGAATTCCTGGGTTCAAGAGATCCTCCTGGCTCAGCCAGGACTACAGGTGCATGCCACCATGCCCAGCTAATTTTTTCACTTTCATTTTTTGTAGAGACAGAGTCTTGCTATGTTGCCCAGGCTGATCTCAAACTTCTGGCCTCTAGCAATCCTCCTGCCTTGGCCTCCCAAATTGCTGGGATTACAGGTGTGAGCCATGACTGGCCTATTATTTAATACCGAGTTGACTAGAAAGGCATTCCTTTGACTAACCCAAGAATATGGAAGAGAGTGCTAGGAAGAAATCTTTCATGAATGTGTCAAAGTCAGTAAATCAGACCGTCTCCCTCTGCTTTCTTACCGTAAGAGTTCCTCATGCTGAGGCCCACTATGACCCCAGGCCTGCAATGTCTCACCCCAAGGGTGGCAGAGGGGATGGGAATGAGGCCCCAGTGAGCAGAATTCTCCAGGTAAAAATGAGCACTGCCCTCCCAGGCTACTTCCCAGCACACACGGGAGCGCTCTCCCGAGCGAGCGCCTTCCTTACACCCCTCCCCCAGCCCAGACCAGCCGCGTTGCATCCCAGTCTCCCAGTCTCCCGATTAGGCTGGACCCCACCCCTACTGAGGACAGAGCACAGTGGGGACCGGCAAGTGGGAGTGCCATCCATGGAAAGCAGCACAGACCCCTCCACAGCCTCGCCCCAACGCGCCCACACAGGCCCACTCCTGGTTCAGCTTCCACGGCTGGCTCACAAATCTTGTACCTGGGAGTTCACATGGGAAAAGACTGCCCCTGCTCTAGTCTGTGGCTTGCTGAATGAGAAAAGTTCTCAGTGGGGTGGAGTGAGAGACCAGTAAGAAGACTCTCACTGCCCAGGCCTAGGGAAAGGCAGGCTGGCTCCCTCTCTGCCATCCCTCTGCAAAACAGAGCCAGTGGGAATGGTAGAAACCACATCTCAAAGACAGGCTGCAAAGAGCACTGCACAGTTTCAAAAGAGGAAGAACAATTTTGCTCCTTTCACAAGACTCTCCAAGATGTGGCCTCAGGTCGTCAGAAAAGCGCCAACCTCCTTCCCAAAGTCTAAGGCTAGAACCAAGCATTGCTATAAGAGCGTACAAGGACATCACCAGGAGAAATTAATGCATGCTCCAGGTGACAAGGTGGAAGCCCTCTTTTCTGCAGAGAAGTGAGCCATCGTAATACAGTACCCCCCAAGTGCTGGGCTCTGCAGATGAGAACGGGATACGTCTATCTATGACTCCTTATTTAATACTCCCCACAACCATCTTAAGAAGGCATCAATAGGCCAGGTGTAGTGGCTCATGCCTGTAATCCCAGCACTTTGGGAGGACAAGGCATGTGGAACGCCTGAAGTCGCAAGTTCGAGACCAGCCTGGAGAAACCCCATCACTACTAAAAACACAAAATCAGCTGGGCATAGTGGCGCATCCCTGCAATCCCACAATCCCAGCTACTCAGAAGGCTGAGGCAGGAGAATCGCTGGAACCCAGGAGGCAGAGGTAGTAGTGAGCAGAGATCCCGCCATTGCACTCCAGCCTGGGTAACAGGAGAGAAACTCTGTCTC
>NW_016107841.1:856996-866129 GCF_001604975.1 Cebus imitator
AAAAAAAAAAAAAAAAAAAAAAGGCATCAATAGTACCTTATTACAATCAAGGAGAAGGACTCAGGTTAAGTAACAACAGCATGAGGCCACCGTTTGTAAGAGACAGAATCAGGATCAGAACCCACACCTAACCCCAAAACCACACTCTTTCCTGCCATACATACCACGACTCGGTTAGAAATGATATTGCTTCAGTGGAAACTATTTCACTCTTCTGATTGTGTTGCCTTTAATCACAACTCAAATCAAAAATTAATGTTCCTTTGCCATGACCGTGTAAAGGAATGCAGTTTACATAGGTGGGGGAGCAGCGAGGGAAGAGAAATCAGATGATGGGAATGTGTTACACATTAGACTTTACTTCTTGTCTTGCCACTTGGCCCCCTTTCTTTTTTTGAGGTGGGGAGAGCAGGGAAGAAGGCACATATGGCCAGAAATTACTAACATCTTTCCGTCTTTTAAGGGTTTGTTTTTGGGGTGCAGATTACCGACAATGTTGAAGAGATCAAAAGCTGTCCCGGGCGGATTTTCCCTTGTGGGTGTGTGTACAGACCCCCATCACACTGCATCCCAGGGCTGTAAGGGCGAGGGTGGGTGCTGGCCTGGGAACAGCCCCGAGCTGATCACCACCACCCCACACCACCCCATCCCATCGTGCTTACAGTGCCTGGACCCCAGCGATGTCGCCCATTGGCTGAATTTGCAATGCAAATGGTGGTGGTGGGCAAACAGGAGGAGTCCCAGAAGGTAGCACTGAGGCAACAGCTGGATAGAGACCCGGGTCCTGGGTTCTACTCTGAGCCTCAGTTCTCTGTCTGTAGAGTACAGAGCACTGTCCGATTGCAGGCCTCGTGGACTGACCATCTGAAGAGCCCCTGCTGGGTACTTCTGGGAGATGGCAAAGCTTGTCTCCAGCACTGTTCCTACCTGGTGCTCCCTCCATGCTTCCCTACTGTGCCTGGGGGATACGGCCACAACTAAGCTACCACCTCGGCCCCTGGATCTCAGCTCCCTGTAACAGCTAGACCCTGAACTAAAACCAAACAAAAAAACAAAATTTAACAATATTGGGTTTATATTTTTTCTTAAGCAACAATTTAACATCCTCCAAGGGTAGGACATGACTCCCACCTAGGCATTGATGCAGCAAGAATCCAGAGCCCCAGAAACTTTGAAAACTCAGAATTCGAGGCTGCAACAAGGGCCTCTCTGGACCTTTCTCAGGAAACCTTAAAATAATCCATTACACTTGAGTAGGCCATTAAGCTTTCATTCTACTTGCAGTCACCCAAACCATTTTTGCACACAAAATATACTTCCTTGGTAGGCTCCACAAGAAGGCTGGCCCTATTTGGGAAGCTGAAATGAGAAGTCATCACACACCATCCCAACCCTCACATTCTTCAAAGCTGTCTCTTCCGGCTGACTCCCTGGCTTCTCTGAATGGTGCCTCCAACCCTCCCAAGCCCAAGACATCTGACCCATGACTTTGAACGTAAGGCAACCATCGGCCCGGAGCCGGTCGTTTCATAACCAGTCCTGTGCAACAGCTGTAGGAGTCCAGGAAGGGTCTGTGGGGAAAGGCGGGCATGAGGTTGCATTAGGAATCAATCTTGTAACTCCTCTGATTGCAGATGACAGTAGTAATGAAAGGTAAAGTACAGAGAGCAAGAGGAACACCAGAGAGAACCTTCGTGGGGTAAAAGGAAGAGTTACTATAAAAGCCATGAGAGGCCCAGCTGGGAAACCAGGCAGCCCAGTGTCATGAAAACCACAGGGTACATTTAAATGCAGGAAACGCCTTCAACCCTAAGTGCTAAAGAGTTTAACAATGAGTCTGGCTGGGTGCAGTGGCTCATGCCTGTAATCCCAACACTTTGGGAGGCCGAGGCAGGCAGATCACCTGAGGTTCGAAGTTCGGGACCCGCCTGACCAACATGGAGAAACCCCGTCTCTACTAAAAATACAAAATTAGCCAGGTGTGATGGCACATGCCCATAATCCCAAACCCTACTTGGGAGGCTGAGGCAGGAGAGTCGCTTGAACCCAGAAGGTGGAGGTTACAGTGAGCCAAGATCATGCCATTGCATTGCATCCTGAGCAGTAAGAGCAAAACTCCGTCTCAAAAAAAAAAAAGAAAAAGAAATAATAGCGAGTCTGAAACTAGAGCACTTCACTGAGTGAGTAAGGGAGCACACCAACACATAGGAGGTCAGGATCCAGAGTGGTGAGGGTGAATTCCAGAGAGCTAAAATCCAATAAGAAGGGAAAAGAAGAGAGAAGCCATACCACCAAGCTTCTGGACCGAATGAGAAGGGGCACCCCTGGGCACACAAGCCACGCATATTAGACTGGGCACATGCAATCATCCCCACTCTTCTTGAAGTCAGTTTAAAATTATAGTCAAAAACAAGTCATAAACACATGCAACAAAGCGGCAAAGGAAACAAGAACAAATCAACGTTAATAGAAAGCAAATGGATGGTAGAATCTGGCTTGAAAGGGGGAATAAAACCTAAAATGCAGACAGGGATGCCAGTAAAGTGCAGAGAAAAGAAGAAAAAAAGGGACAGACAGGGACGCCAGTAAGAAACAGCCCATCTGCCTGGCAGGTCCCAGGAATGCTCCTGAACTGGGAGCCCCAGACGCTCCATCGCAGAGCCTGTCAATGTTGGGACTGGCATCAAGTTTACAAAGGGATACTCAGACCCATTCTCCTGGGCCATGAGTCCAGGTGGCTGCCCTCACCAACTCCAGCAGTAGCCATGGGCTTCATCCCATACAGAAGGCCTATAGTCCCAGCTACTCGAGAGGCTGAGGCAGGAGAATCGCTTGACCCTGGGAAGTGGAGGTTGCAGTGAGCTGAGATTGCGCCACTGCACTCCAGTCTGGGTGGCAGAGCAAGATTCCATCTCAAAAAAAAAGAAGGCTTGAACCTGCAGACAGCCTGCAGCTGGGGTACACCAGACACAGAGGAGGACAGGGTGCTGCTGCGTGAACACCAAAGGCTTACATGAAAGTCTGCAAAGTGAAGGATGAGACACTTGGGTATTAGAACACTACACGTATATGCCTGTTTCAGAGGATTGAGTGGTTTTTCTCTAAAACTATTAGGTTGTTGCAAAAGGAATCGCAGTTTTTGCCATTACTTTCAACTGCAAAAACCATAGTTACTTCTGCATCAACCTAATAATAATTCGAAAGAAAAGGCCTATGGGCCTTCCGCAAAATTCTCAAGTGAGGCCCAACAAATCACAGGCCCTTCATGTACACAAAGAGCTTCCAAAGTCCTATCTCACTGTTAAATTCAAATGGACAGTCAAGGACTGGCAGGTATTTAAGGAAAGCCTCCAAACGTGAATGACAGAGACTGTAACATACAAAACAGAAAAGGAAGAAAAGGAATTCGGATGACAGAGGCAATGCAGGGAGTATTTAAAAAGGTTTTCACTTTTTGCCTTGTTGCACCCCTAAAAGCAAGATGGGTCACCAGCAGCTCTCCTGGAGCCACCCAAAAAAATTCGGCCAGGCTTCTCGCTCTTGTCATTACGGTCTCCACATGTGCTACCAGTGTTTCCATCAGTACGCACAGGAAATAGGTTTCCTTAAGTTAGACTAAGTGAGCTTCCTTGAATGGATTAGCCAAGGCATCCACCAAGTGAAGGAAACCATGCCAGCTCTCTGTACATAAAATAGTATTTTTTAAAAGCTTTAAAATATAATATGGCCAGCCGTGGTGGCCCACACCTGTAATCTCAGCACTTTGGGAGGCTGAGGCAGGCAGATCACTTGGACCCAAGAGTTAGCGACCAGCCTGGGCAACACAGTGAGACCCCATCTCTACCAAAAACAAATTAGCCAGGCATGGTTGTACATGCCTGTAGTCCCAGCTACTCAGGAAGCCATGGTGAGAAGGTTGCCTGAGTCCGGGGAGATTGAGGCTGCAGTGAGCTATGACTGTTCCCCTGCACTCCAGCCTGGGTAAGAGAGTAAGACCTTGCCTTAAAAAAATGGTTTTAAATGATAATAAATTAGATAACACCTTTGTATTCCTAAAACAAGAGCAAAAAGCTATTAAAAGGAATGTTCAGAGATCAGGAAAGATTACTCGGAAATTTAAAATATAAGACAGGAAATATAAAATGCAATACAAGTAAAAAGAGGTAAGAAAAGGAAATAAACATGCAGTATACTACATGGCTCAGCTGCAAATAATATTTACATAATTCTAATAAATTAAACATTCAATATTAACCAAAAGTGTGATATAACTATATTGGAAAGAGAGTGTAAAAGAGATAAATCTTTAACTTCAGTAACAGAAAATCAATTGGTTTTAAGATAATGTTGAAGAGGTGGGGCACAGTGGCTCATGTCTGTGACCCCAGCACTTTGGGAGGCTGAGGCAGGCGGATCACTTAGGGCCAAGAGTTCAAGACCAGACCAGCCTGACAAGCATGGCAAAACCTCATCTCTACTGAAAATACAAAAATTAGCCAGTGTGGTGGCACATGCCTATAACTCTAGCTACTTGGGAGGCTAAGGAAGGAGAATCACTTGAACTCAGGAGACAGAGGTTGCAGTGAGCTGGGATCAGGCCACTGCACTGCAGCCTAGGTGACAGAGCCAGTCTGCCTCCAAAAAATTTTTTTTCAAGAATATTAAAAAAAAAATTTTTAAAGATAAGGTTGAAGTAATTTCCCGAAAAGATGAACAAAATAACAAAGAGATGGGAAAGAGAGGAAAGAAAAATATAAAGTATCAATCCAAGACTTTAATGTCTGAGAAAAGGGTATTATAGCAAGAGAAAACCAAGAAAACAAATGGGAGAAAATATCGAAGAAATGATACGAGAAAACTTTCCAGAAATGAAGAACATGAGTCCTCAGGTTAAACAACACCCAGCTCAAAGAATCATGGCATTTAGAAATATGAAGGACAAAGAGAACTTTTAAAATCTTCAAGAGAAAAGAGTAGACATCTAATACAAAGGATCAGTATAATTGCACTGAATTTATCCATAGTGACACCAGAAGCTGGAGGGTAATGAATCAATGCCTTTAAAATTCCCAAATTTGATACTGAGACAAGCTATCAAGCAGCATGCAGGAGTAGAATAAAAACATCTTCAGGCATTAAACAGTTTTAAAACATCATCTCCCATGTATCTTTTCTTAGGAAGCTACTCAATGATGTGTTCTACAAAAATGCAGAATTTTTTTATTTATAAAATGTATTATTAGCCAGGTGCAGTGGCTCACACCTGTAATCCTAGCACTTAAGGCCGAGGCAGGCAGATTGCCTGAGCTCAGGAGTTCCAGACTAGCCTGGGCAACATGGCAAAACTCTGTCCCTACTAAAAACACAAAAAATTAGCCAGGCATGGTGGCACGTACCTGTGGACCCATCTAATAGGGAGGCCAAGGCAAGAGAATTGCTTGAACTTGGAAGGCAGAGGTTGCAATGAGCTGAAATCACACCACTGCACTCCAGCCTGGGCAACAGAGTAAGACTCTGTCTCAAAAAAGAAAAGAAAAGGAAGAAAGCATTATTAATGTTACTTTTGATTGAAAAGTAGTAATTGTATACACTTATGGGTTACAATGTGATACTGTGATACGTGTATATGAGAAGGAATGATAAATCAAGCTAATTAGCATGTCCATCATTTCACTTACCTATTTTTTAAAAATGCAGAATTAAGACATAGGATTCAGGAAACCAAAAGTCTAACCTAAGAAAAAAAATGAATGTTTGGTCTAACCTAAGAAAGGAAAAGCAAAGGATGTTTTTTCCAGAACAACTGTGCAGCAGGCTGTGATGGTTAATTTTAGGTGTCAGCTTGGTTTGAGGGATGCCGGGAAGGCTGGAGATGAATGTCTGTCCAAGAGGGTATTTCAGGGTGTGTCTAGGAGGGTGTTTCAGAGGAGACTGACATGTCAGATGGTGGGCTGGGAAAGGAAGACCCAGCCCTCAATGTGGGCCGGCACCACCCAATCTGACTGCAAGGGCAGTGGGAGTAAAGCAAGGAGAGGATAATGGCTGTTTCTCTCCTCCTGCCCTTGCAGGTCAGTCTCCATATTTTGCAACTCTGGGACTTTGGGGCTTGCACCAGTGGCCTCCTGGGGGCTCTGAGGCTTTCAGCCTCAGGCTGGGGGCTGCATTGTTCTGAGGCTTCTCTGGTTCTCCAGCTTACAGACAGCCTATCGTGAGAGACTTCTCTGATCCTGTGAACCAATGGCCCTAATGAAGCTCCTCTCCCATCTCCTATTGGTTCTGTTTCTCTGAAGAACCCTGTCTAACAAACAGGCCTAAAGCTCCATCAGCCCAGACCAAGGGCAGGAAAGAACTCAGGCCGATTTCCTGATCCATATCTGCCAGAAAGTTTGGGGCTGAATTCATAATACGAACCTAAGTAACTGGGCAAATAAAATGGGGCAGTTACTATCTCAAGGAAAAACAAAAAGATATAAAAGAAAGGAAATAAATATGCAGTACACTACATGGCTCAGCTGCAAATAATATTTACATAATTATAATAAACACTGAATATTAATCAAAATGTGATATAACTATATTGGAAAGACAGTGTAAGAGATAAATCTTTAACCAATAACAGAAAATCAAAGAATGTCTAAATATTAAAAATAAGGAATCAAATTATAAGCATGTTATTCATTTGCCCCAGTTTGCTGAATATGAAGAAATCACTAAAAATACTTGAAAATTACTACTTCCAGGTCATAAGAACTAGAGGTAGGAAGGAACTGCAGTTTTTGTTTAAAACCTTTCATTCCTATTTACCTTTCAAATTGTACTTATTTTGAATCAAAAATTTAAAATGTAACAAACTTACAGTCTAATACAGAATGTTAGTAAATGTAAAATATAAATACAAAATGTCAGATTATGAGGGCAATACAGAGACTGAACATGACCACACTCTTCACCTTCCATTCAGCTGGAGCAACTTGGCTATAGTTAGGGATTCTTAAGGGTTTTGTTTGAGTAAGAATTCTGCTCTCTCAAGCAGCTTTTTGTTGTTTCCTTTTTTTTTTTTTCTTTTTTGAGGAGGAGGGAGGCAGTCTGCTGATTTCGTCAATCTCCACCATTTTTCAGATAAGATTAAAAAATCAATTGGGTTAGAATGCAAATTATTTACTTAGAACTAGAAGAGACATTAAACCTGATTCAACCGATGCTCAGAAGTGAAGCCACTTGTCCCAGGCCATTCAGCTCTGCCTGGAACCTGCTCCCTGACTCTCTGCCCAGAGCTTTGTGTTTTACGCCACAGTCCCTCCAGTAGGATAGCAAGAAGGGATGAACAGGGGCCTAGCCA
The DNA here is from genome assembly GCF_001604975.1 of Cebus imitator. Lineage (NCBI taxonomy): Eukaryota > Metazoa > Chordata > Mammalia > Primates > Cebidae > Cebus > Cebus imitator. Next base: position 864,336 of record NW_016107841.1, read on the forward strand.
TCTAGGATGATGGGGCAAGCAGTTGGATCCATTTTTTCCAAAAGGTACTGATAGAAAAAAAAAATCACCAAGAGGCAGATACCAGACCACACACTCTGATTCCTAAAAGAGTTGCTCTTTCCCTAAATTGCTTTCTCTTTCAGAGGGGCCTGAAGTTCCCAAAGAGATGACCTGAGAAATAGAGGACAAGCTAGTCACAGTGAGACAGGCAAACTCTTTCAGACACAGGGTCTCACTGTGTCAGCCAGGCTGGAGTGTAGTGGTGGCATCATAGTTCACTGCAGCCCTGATCTTCTGGGTTCAAGTGATCCTTCAGCCTCAGTCTCCTGAGTAGCTGTGACTACAAGCATTCAGTACCACGGCCAGCTAATTTTTTAATTTTGTGTAGAAGCAGGATCTTTCCATCTTTCCCAGGTTGGTCTCAAACTCCTGAGCTCAAGTGATCCTCCCACCTCAGCCTCTCAAAGTGCTCTCAAAGATGTGAGCCACCACACCAGTCTGTAAACTCTATAAAAGTAGCTTAGCCCAGCTTGATTGATCAGGAAGGGCCCACAGACGGGCACCCCAATGCACCAGTCTCGTGGGTCTGCTCCACCCCTCCTATCCCACAGAGCCTCCAGGTGGAAAAGTCTGTTCAGATACCAAAGCCTCACTAAACCGTGAAGACAGAGCACTGATTTCCTGCCTCCCAGCTCCAGATCACACATGTCTTGGGTAAGCAACCCTGAAGCCCGAGGCAGAAAGCACCTCCCGAAGTCTAACCGTGCAAATGAGATTCGTGACAGCGCTGGGTATGGTGTTTGGCTGCGAGCAACCACAGCCTCCTTCCAACAGTCAGCAGAGGTCTGGGCACCGTGGTGAGCTGACTTTGCAGCGCTAGGGCCCAGATAAGTCCTACTGACAATGGCCTTGCAGTGGGAGCTTAACAGACCCCTCTGTTCCCAGCAGGAGCCGACGTCTGGCATCATTAATTCGTTTAGCAGAGAAAGGGGCTTGTGCCGTGTCACAATAATTCAGCCTCTCTGCCCTGACCACAAGCCGCATGCTGCATACTTAGATGCATTTGCTGACTACAGGACATATGTTGCACACGAGAAAAACAAAACTAAAAAAACAAGATCCAAAGCAGATTTCTTTTTCTCTCATCTCCAAGAAAAACAAAAAAGACAGATGTGGAAAATGCTCCTGAGTGGCTCATTCGGGACAAATTATTTAACTGAAGTTGTCCTGTTTTCTGGACCCCAGACACCTTGGAACAGTAGCCAGGCAGGAGAGCAGAGACTGCAACTTTGCAGAGCCCTCTCCCGAGTACTGACATGTGAATGCACACACACACATAGGCTCACGTACACATGTGCACACACATATCGGCATCATCAATGCATGCACACCAGCATCATCAACGCATACACGCCAAAAGCGTCAACGCATACACGCCAGCAGCGTCAACGCATACATGCCAGCAGTGTCAACGCATACACACCAGTAGTGTCAGTGCATACACATGAGCGTCAGTGCATACACACCAGTAGCATCCGTGCATACAAACCAGCAGCACCAATGCATACACACCAGCAGCACCAATGCATACACACCAGCAGCGTCAATGCATACAAACCAGCAGCGTCAATGCATACACGCCAGCAGCATCAGTGCATACACGCCAGCAGCATCAGTGCATACACGCCAGCAGTGTCAGTGCATACACACCAGCAGCATCAATGCATACACACCAGCAGCACCAATGCATACACACCAGCAGCATCAATGCATACACACCAGCAGCACCAATGC
>NW_016107841.1:866389-946545 GCF_001604975.1 Cebus imitator
GCACCAATGCATACACACCAGCAGCATCAATGCCTACACACCAGCAGCTTCAATGCATACACACCAGCAGCATCAATGCATACACACCAGCAGCATCAATACATACACATCAGCAGTGTCAATGCCTACACACCAGCAGCATCAATACATACACATCAGCAGCGTCAATGCATACACACCAGCAGTGTCAATGCCTACACACCAGCATCTTCAATGCATACACCAGCATTGTCAATGCCTACACACCAGCAGCGTCAATGCATACACCAGCAGCGTCAATGCCTACATACCAGCAGCGTCCATCCATACAAACCAGCAGCATCAATACATACACACCAGCAGCATCAATGCATACACACCAGCAACATCAGTGTCAGCCACCTGGAATTCTGCTGTCTTACTGTTTGATTTCCTGGATTGTTAAATCCCAATTGAGTTAAGCTAATGGTGCAAAATGAAAGCCCTGCTCTGAGAGCAAAGAGTTGCCTGTCATGGTTTCATCTGGGAAGGCAGGTGCCTTGGGGAGCAAGGGTTTGGGCCTCAGAGTGGATCAGAGAAGAACTGTAGCCCCTCCACTTCACAGTATGCACCTTAGCCTCCTCCACCCCCAGCACCCCCCTCCATCCCCCAACCACCACCCTACACAGGAGGCAGAGAGAGAAGAATAGAAGAATCATTTAAATAAAGTCCATCACCAGGATTGATTGAATCTTGGCTCTGAGTTCTGGCAAACCCGCCAAGGCAAACAGCTTTTCCTACCATGGGGTCACTGGTTCTTCATTCCTCTCCAATCTACCCCTACTCCGTCCTTTTGCCCAAATGGCAAGCTGAAACATGGGATGGTCTCCTGGGAGGGAAAAGATGGGGAATGGGCTTCAGAAAAGCCACAAGCTATCCCTCACTCTGAGAGATGCTTAAGAGAGCAGCGCAAGAGTGAGCATCATCAGAAGTGCCTGGAGGACTGTTAAAAATGCTGACTGTGGGGCTCCACGCCCAAGTTTCTGAGTCAGCAGCCAAGAGACGGGGCCCAGGAATCTGCACTGCTTTTTGCTTTTACAGACTGGGTCTCACTCTGTCACCCAAGCCAGAGTGCGGTGGCGCGATCACAGCTCACTGCAGCCTTGAACTCCAGGGCTCAAGGGATCCTCCTGAATAAGTGGAACTGTAGGCATGAGCCACCACACCAGCTAATTTTTTTTTTTAATTGTTTTTAGTTTTGTACAGATGGTGTCTCACTATGTTTCCAAGGCTGATCTCAAACTTCTGGCCTCAAGAGATCCTCCCGCCTTGGCCTCTCAAAGTGCTGGAATTACAGGCATGAGCCACTATGCCTGGCCAGGAATGTGCATTTCTAACAAGTCCCCAAGTGAGGTTACTGCTGCTGGCCTAAGGATCACACCTGAGAACCACATGTTTAAAGAGCCTGAAGGTTGGGACAGGATGGGTTGTTTGATTTGTCACCTTGGTTATTCACAGTAGTACATTCTAAGGACTCTTTCTTGGATGACATCTAAGCATCCTAGAGGCTCAGGGCAGCCCCCCAGACCTACTGGAGTTCAGGTGGAAGCCAGCAAAATTGGCACAGGCTTGTCCAAGACACAGCAAAGCTAGGGCAAGGTGGTCAGCACCGTTTACAGAATTGCTGAGGTCTATTCCAGAGCTGTGGGTACTTGCAAAGTCAAGAAAACACAAACTTGGATAGCAAAAGGCAGCACATTTCATAGGAAATGACCCCAAGTTCAGAGTCTGCAGACCCCAGCTGACCAACCCTCCCCCCCGACCCATGGTTCAGTGGATTAGACTCCACCATTAATCTCTTGCATAAACTGGGGTAAAATCACTTTACTTCTCTGGCTCCCAGCATAGTAATTTGCAAGATGAATGTGTTCATTCATTGAGATGGACCCATTCATCTCAATCTATGGAGACTGTACTGGCTGTCTACATCGGAATCTTCCTATTTCCCTTCCCTGTCTCTGAAATCCAACAGGGAAGCCCAGACCACGGCAATTGGAACATCTTACATCTCGGATGGCAGCACTGCCCAAGCCACTCTACCCAGGAGCTTTGCTTCCATGTGCCCCAGGCCCACCCTGCAGGGCAGACAGCAGCACCAGAGCACCATCTTGGTCGCAGAGCTGCCTAAGCATGAAGACAGCCCTCACAAAACACCTGACACACTCCACACATGATGATCAGCTGGACTTTGTGCCATTCCATGTGACAGATGGGGAGCAGAGGCCTAGCGGGTGCTGGCTCCTTCGCTGAGAGACCCCCTAATGAAGTTAGTCAACTGCCTCTGCAAAACGGCAGCAGGTGCACCTCACTCTTCGCCCTTTATCACATTCTCAGTTTGTCCCCTCTGAAGGCAGGGGATGCAGGTCACCGTGCTTCAAGCCAAGCTACAGACCATCTTCTTCCTGATGCCTCCCCAGCCCAGTCTAGCCTTGGCCCTCCTGGCTCTCTTGGCCTCAGCCGTGATGCAGCAACAGCTCTGCATGAGAATGACCTATGAGTGTTCCTACCTCTCCTCTTCCCCTCTGTGAGCTCATGTAGGACATGGCCCACAACTCATCCATCTCTATTCAATGCCTGATGCATTGGAGGGCTCAGCTAAACACTCGTGGGGCACATGAATGAACAGAGAGATGGAAAGAGCTCAGTCCCTGCCCGATGTTCACAGACTCACTCGCGAGACTGGAGCTCTCTGCACAGACCTCCACGTCAGCACTAACAGCAACAGCAAGAGCCAGTGGGCACCGAGTGCTTGCCCAGGCCAGGGTCTGCTCTGCCCATCTTCCAGCAGATGCACTCAAGGCTCCTCTAACAGCCAGAAGGCAGATACTCCAGTAATGACATCCAGTTTCTACATAAAGAAACTAGACGGAAAGGTTCAAGTCCCACAACTAGTCCATGGCAGAGCGGGACTTTGATCACAGAAGCCTGGCTCACAACATATAAATTCTATCAGAAGCAAAACAAACCGCACAAGCAGAACAAGAGACCTCTGTCTTGGCGGTCCCCTTTCTACTGGGGATAGATGCTTTTCAGGCCTAGGGGCAGAGAAGAGTCTCACTGGCCCCTTTTCTTTCCGAAGCTTTCTAGGTATAAAGGGATTTAGAGAAGGAAGCAGCCCTTTGATTCATCATAGACATCTCCAAAGCACAAAGCTAAGAAAGCACCAAAAAAGAAGGCTATGTCCAAAATCCTTCATCCTCATCCCACGATTCTCTCCAAAGCCAAAACAGAGGCCTGTCTCTCTAAACCTGATGGTGTCACAATCACAGTTCAAGGTGCTTGCTTATTCTCATTTCTCACCCTCCCTATTTATCCCGCTTTCTATGCCTGAACAGTCTTTTTTTTTTTTTTTTTCAGCTTTCTAGGCTTTACGTCAACAGCAGAAAGGCTTGAAGATAGCAGGCCTGGCGGCCTGCTCGCACTCCAGTCCTTGGCAGGCACGAGGTCCAGTCCGAGCCTGGGCCCAAGCCACACACCTTCCCTGGCATCAGATGGGCAGCGCCCGGCTTCACTCCCAAGTCCAGGGTGGGTAGGGGAGGACTGATGGAGCTCACACTCTTCTCCTCTGTGGAGTGGGTGGCGGGGGTGGCAAAGACCCCCAGAGGCACACAATCATCCAGTGAGATGACAGCATACACCACACAGGACGCAGAGGAACGCCGTCCTCTCAAAGCTGACAAGCTTCCTGGCCTGAGACAGGTGTGGCTGAAGCCAAAAATCTAAAAAGCCAAGAGGAATCACCACCCATCCTGTCTCAAAGCCAGTCTCATCTCTATTTTCTAGAATTCACACTCCCTGCCCTACTCTGCTGGCATGCATTCAGGGCAGCCAGGTGACACTGGCTTCAAGCTGAATGCCCTGACTCCGGTTTCCAGGTCCTGGAACCCTTCCTGGCTCTTTCATTTCTCTCAACCCATCTGGAGCCGACATGCAAGTCATGGGGCAGAGGTTCTAAGAACTGAAGGGAGCAAGTGGCAAGAAACGTACACCCCCAGCTCTGCACACCCTTTCGGCTTTTTCAGGAAGCCACTTCTTGAGAAGAAACAAATATGAAAAGCTTCCCAGTGGCTGTAGGGTCTGTCAACCCATGGGGCCAAATCAGCGCCCACAGAGGGACAAACACCCCCCAGCCTTAGAGGAGACCACAGGAAGGCTGCCAAAGACTCGGGGCACACAGAGACAGAGCTTTGCAGGAACGGGTGCTCAGGCCGCATTGTGGGGTGCCTTCCCCAACTCCCAGATATACTCCTAGCATGCAGAAGGCAAATGCTTTCTAAGTATATCTACCAAGTAGCACCACAATGGAAAGATTCTTCTGACATTCCAAGTACTCTTGGGACCATGCTTCTCTTCCTACTGAAAGCAGTCAAGATCCAGGTTTGGGAGCCCAGGCTGGGTCCTGCCAGGCAGACCTGTGAGCTCCCAGCTCCCCAGCAGGCATGCCCACCTCTAATGTATACAGCCAGCCCACTCTCTTTCCTCCAGTTCCTTTTCGTGCCTCTCCTGCCACCTGCCAAGTGCTCCTACCTCGTTCACAGCTTTCCACCGCCTGCAGGGAGGGATCGGGAGTTCTCTCTCTTGTATCTCCTCCCCAAGGCCTCCAGCCTGTATCAGAGGTGCTGATCACAGCCCCACCTCACCAGTATTCACCAGCAAGCTATGCCCTGTTACACAGCTGGGCACATCCAGGGGACAGGCAGGCCCTTCAAGGATTTGCCAGTGGAGTGGGAGTACAGTGCCCTCACTCCCTCAGCATGGGGGGGATTGATGTTGCAGCCACAGGCAGGGGAAAATGAAAGACAAATGTCAGCTTGCACAGATCCACAGCTAGAACACAAGCAAACTCTCTTCAGAGCACAGAAGGGTTAAGCCCACAGCTGCCATCCAAAGAGTTCAGACACATCGAGGATGGAGAATAGCTGGTCAGCCCTCAGGTGCTATGCAAGCGCCCTTGTGGCTCCTATCTCTTGTGGATGGATGTGTGTACAGGGCCATGATGTAAACAACAGTCACAGGGTCAATCTGTCACCAACTGAGGACTCACTGTGAAACCATCCCTCACATACCATGCATATCCTGGCTAAGCACTATCAGTAACCTTAGTAGCTGCGAGCTGTGTGCAGGGGAAACCACCACAGCTTACGGGGTGACAAATTTCATTTAAGCGGCCAATTGGGAAAGGCACAGGCCTAAGATCTGAGATCCTGTCCCAACCTTGCTGACCGCCCTCTGGTATTCTCACCTACCCTAATCGTGATTCATCCAGAGTATGTCATACCTCGTGGTCAACAAATAAACAGGTTTCAAAGGGTCCTCATTTGTCTGAAGAGCTTGAAATGGGCTGCTAGGGCAATTCATGAGACAGCTGGAGACCTTCAGAGCACTCAGGGCCAGAAGCGCAAGAGGTAGCCCCCTCCGTCCTTCTCGTCACCCTCTAAGATGGGGTTGCTAAGGGCCTTTTGGGTAGCTGGTTGTTTGCCTTCCACATCTGCCTCTCACTCTCTCTGGTTTGCCTGTGTGGCAAATGGCCTCTCCTCCCAGGTGTTCAGATGTGTGCACCTTGTAGCTCTGTGTTTTGTAATGTTAGAAATTAGGTCTTGGCCGTGCACGGTGACGCATGCCTATAATCCCAGCACTCTGGGAGGCCAAGGTGGGAGCACGGCTTGAGCCCAGGAGTTTGAGACCAGCCCGGGCAACATAGCAAGACTCCATCTCTACAATTCTTTTTTTATTAGTCAGGGTTGGTGGCATGGGCCTGTAGTCTCAGCAACTCAGGAGGCAGAGGTGGGAGGATCACTTGCGCCTAGGAGGTCAAGACTGCAGTGAGCTATCATTGTGCCACTGTACTCCAGTCTGGGTGGCACAGCAAGACCGTGACTCCAAAAACAAACAAAAAAAAATGCGTTTAGAAATCTGAAATAGAAAAAATAAATAAATCAATTTTAAAATGAAATAAAAATAAGCTCAAGCATGGGAAAGCATTTTGAACATGGCAACCTGTTCCTCTTACTTTTAATTCTGTATTATTTGGACATTTTTTATTTTGTGCAATGTGAATACATTGCCTTTCTGAAACTAAGTTACATATTCAAAAGTAAACTATAAACGTAAATATATGTACAGAGTTATGTACATGTTTATCTATGTTTTATTCATCCATTCATTTATTGTATTTTCCTGGCTTTCTGTCCAGTTTTAAAGTACTGCTCTGCCTTCAGGGAAAGCAGAGATGGGCAAATAAAGTTTTTTTACCCTGATTTGTATCCAGCTCTACAAATTTTAATTCATTTCCCTATGTTCTTTCAAGAAGCTCTCTATGGCTGTCTACGATCTCATTCTTCATTCCACTCCAAAAGAATGAAGATTCCAAGTGCTCATAGATAAGAGCAATGCTGAATTTAGATTGTTGCTTTTATTACATGACCTTGGACAACATGAGTCTCCATCCTGTTTCTCCCTCTTTCTAGATGTAGATTTCAATATCTTTCTTTATTAAGTTTCAGGTCACTCATGTCTTTGTTTCTCCTTCCCTTTGCTACAATAAAAAGTACTTTTCCCTGACAGGTGTCAGAATCAGACCACCAGGCAGATGTCACATCTGTCTCCTCCTCGGAGTCCCCTTCAAAATGTGTGTGTCAGAATGAGAGTAGAATGATCTTTAGGCCTTGTCCTGTGAATGTGTCAAGTTCTCTGCATTAGACAGACCTGGTGGACAGACAGGAAACCCCGTGAGACCATCTAGAGAGACAATGTGCAGACCCCCGATTGCTGTTTCAGCCATGTTAAAGATTTACTTAAGGACGATCCAGTGAAGGGATCAGATGATCAGGCCAAAATCAGCAGCTGAGCTTGCAAAAAACATTCAGATCAACACTATTTTTTATGTAAACTTAAAAAAAAAAATCCCTCCAATTTTCTTCTTTTTTAGACAGAGTTTTGCTCTGTCGCCCAGGCTGGAGTGCTCTGACACAATCTTGGCTCACTGCAACCTCCACCTCCCAGGTTCAAGTGATTCTCCTGCCCCAGCCTCCCAAGAGTAGCTGGGATTACAGGCACCCACCACCACACCCTCCTAATTTTTGTATTTTTAGTAGAGACAAGGTTTCGCCATGTTGGTCAGACTGGTCTTGAACTCCTGACCTCTGGTGATCCACCTGCCTCGGCCTCCCAAAGTGCTGGGATTACAGGTGTGAGCCACCATGCCTGGCCAAACTCCTCCAATTGTCTTGTATCTACTGATGAGTTGGGCTAACACACAGAATTGATTAGAGTTTGTTTCTTTGCTCAGCCTGGATGTTCTGTCCAACCTACTCCTATACACAGACTGTCCTAGCTGGGCCAGGGGACCCTCTGGGGGACTCTGCCTACAGCCCCACCAGCATTACCTGCTTGCTATGGCAAACTCTACGATTGTCAGCGAGTAGGATCCAAACCGAGGCAGGCACATCTACAGTGGCTGACAGGAGCCTCATCACTGAGCGAGGATGGGAAGCTGGAGAATCCAAGAATAATAAGTCTGGTTCATTAGCACAGACTCAGAAGCAGGAAGGGGAGGAGAACGGCAGCTCCAGGCACAGCACAGCGGCTGTTGTGGAAACCGGCCATGCTGTGGGAAGGAAGTGCTGGGTAAACACACTGGAGAGCTCTTTCACTAGAGGCTGGGACACACCAGGGTCGGAGCAACCTTGCTGGAGGGCCCCTCCCACAGCGAACCCCCCTCATGCTCTGGGCACAGTGCTCTGGAGGCTCTGTGACAGCTGAGAGCATCCGCAGGGACCCCCAGGCTGGCAGAGGAGCTGCCGCTCAGGAGAAGCTGGGCTGCAAATGCCTGGGGACCTCCAGCATGGCTGACAGCAGCAAGGACAGCTGCTCAGGGCAGCAGCAAATGCAATGACTACTGCAGACGCCTCCAGGGACTGCACCTGCTCATTCCACAGAGCCCAGGGAAGGTGGCGCAGGGGGAGAGGTCTCCCCTGGGAGTGTGTGTAAAGCCTCTGGGAGCAGCTGGAAAGCGCAGGCATGTGCAGGCTGCCTGGTTTTCCATAACGGAGCTCAGGGTGAGATTTCCTCTGAAGAAAAATCATGCTTCTTGGTACATGAGTGTTTAAGGAACACAAACTTAAGACAAAGATGCACAGAATATTCAAGCACAATGGGATTTCAGAGGCTAGCCAACCAGTCTCATTATACAGATCAGAAAACTGAGGCCCAGAGAGAAAATGAGGCCCCAGCCCCTCAGCCGACAGCATCTGAGCCTCACCAGAACCAGGACTCCCGACTCCCCAGAGCCACCGCTGTCCCCCGCCCCTCATTCGTCACACACTATTCCTGAAGTGCCTGTCCTTCACACACATGTTTCCAGAAGGGTGATGCCCCGGCCCCTCGAATTCCAGCCCCACGGGCTCAATCAGCCTCCTTCCCACCTTCCATAAATGCAAGCAAGCTGTTCCACACTTCCCTGCCAAAACAAAATACCAAAAACCAGAGAACTCAGCCCCACTCCAGGCTGAAGAAGCGCAGCCCCAGCTCACTATCAGATAAGTCATTTCCTGAAAGAAACGTGGCTGCAGCGAGGCAGGAAAGCTGGGAGCCACTCACCCCAGGACCACAGTTGGATAAAACAGTGGGGCTGTGGCCCAGCTTCCTATTCAGGAAACGCTGAGCCCCCTGTACGCCCAGGAATACCCCTGCCCTGCCTCCTCTGAAGAGCATTCTGTGGTGAGGCAAGGACCTAGGACAGACATGCTCAGTTAACTCAAGCAGGACAGAGGCTCCACTGGATGAGATGGCCAGGCCAGGGCTGGGGCCAGGGGTGCCACTGATCCCTCCTGGCTGCTTCGGAAGTGGCCACCTTTTGGTGTCCTGCACTGAGCTTTGGGGGTGTGGGTCCCCAGGAAGTCTCAGGCTGGGGGCTCCATGGGAGGAACAAGCAACAGGTCCACTCCAACCCAGGGTCCTCATTCTATCGAACCGGGGGTTGGGGGACAAAGCAGAAGTGCAGAGATTCCAGCCAGCCAGACCAGATTCCTGGCACCACCCCACTCCCGAAAAGTATCGGGAATGGGGGACAAGGATGAGGAGGATGAACCCACGAGAGAGAAACACTCTGTGTTCTTCCCTAGGCTTGCCTGTTCCCGACTTCGAGTAATCATCCAAAACAAGGAAACCTGCCAGGAGATACATTAAGTCTGTAAGCGAAGAAGGCTCTGGGCAAAGAGCTGTCAGTCACCGGGAAAATCAACACAATGCATGGATTCTACTCCTGTTCCAGGGCAGGGGCAGTTCCTGCTCAACCTTCCCGCCGCCTCCCTCGCCGCGCGCACACACACACACACACACACACACACACACACACACACACACAGCGAGGCAACTGTGAAGGCAGAAAGGGATTTGTTTTTTAAAGTCACCAGGAAAATTGACACCAAGGGAGGCAGAGGGAGCGGGTGTGGGGCCAGTGGCTCCTTCCTGGATGCAGGAAGCGGGGGCGGGGGGAGGGGGTTCAGCCCTGGGCCCAGACGTCATTCCATGTCCATGGGGCCTCCATGCTGGCAACTGGAGGTCCGTTTCCCCAAGAGCCGCGGTCACTAGAATGCTCCAGGCCATCTGGCCTTCATCTCCAAGACACGCATCATGGAACGACTCCAGGAATCGGTCTTTACACACCCTGGAGTCATCCCTTTCCTCACTGAAGAGGGGGCCCACATATTTCAAGAGTGGGATTTGTACACTGCTGGTGACCTAAAGAAACTGGGGGCACTGGCTGGCTCCTCCACCTTCCTCAGGAAAATCATCTTACATCTCTACCAGAAGGAAGGTTCACCCACCAGCACAGCCAACTTCTAGGGAGAAGCCACTGCCAGAAGGAACACAGGGAGTGCCCCAAGAAACCATGATTCGTGGCATCTGAAGGACTGAAAAGGGTCCTGTGGGTCACACTTCTGGCTTCCTGCCCAATGCAGGCCTCCAGGTATCGCAGCTAAGGGGCCGCCCCGTCTCTCAATAATGTCTACAGTGGGAGCCTACCACAGAACAAGGCAGCCCATCCCTCTGCTGAGCAAGGTTTCATTCCCTCAGGCTCGGCTCACCTGGAGCTGTACAGAAGTCTTCCCTTTGCTGGACAACACGGCACTGGCCCTCCCATCTGTTTTCCCCGACATTTGCAGTCCTAAGAGGTGGACATCCTGAAACACACAGGCTTGTCCATTTGAAGGCAGAATATGAGGAAGAGAACGGCCAGGCCCCAGGAAAGCAGGAAATGTCCAACCTCACACTGCAGTGTCTAGGAGTGACAGGCATGCAGCTCATCCTCTCTCACCTCACAGCTGCTCTTACACAAGACCTCTGCCATCGGCCGCCATGGCCAAAGCGATGCTCGGCTCTAAACACTGGCATTGGCTAGAGGAATGTCACGGAGAGTGGGTAAGAGCACCAGGTCACGTGCTACCGCAGGCTGGTGGCTCCGATGCATCTATCCCACCTGCACCAGGGCCTGCTGTGGGCTCTGTTCCCTCTTTGGAGGGAGCTGGCTCTACAGCTGAAGCCTGGATTTTCCAAGCATCCTCTCTGATTTGATGCTTTCAATCTCGGGGTCTTCAGCTAATACTTGCTCCCCCTCTGAGTCTACAGAGAAGGTGAGGGATTAGACAGGTGTATATTATAATAACCTCTGAGGCTGTTTTTAAGCTCCTCTGAGAAATACATGACCATTACGATCCTGGCTTCAATTTGGTATAGCCAGAAAATGCATTCACCTGTTACAGTTTAAGGTAAGTGCAGCATGTGCCACAGACGCTTTGGGGGAAGCGACCACAGGGCATGCTGACAGCCTCCACATAAACAGGAAGCCCTTCCAGGGATGCCACACAGAGCTGTGAGAGGGCAGCGGGGACTGGCAGCCACCGTGTGAATGATAAGTTAGAGGAGAACTGCACTTTCTGCACTGGACATGGTAGCTCATGCCTATAGGCAAGAGGAGAGCATGAGGCCAGGAGTTCAAGACCAGCTGAGCAACATAGCAAGAACCAGTTTCTATATAAAAATTTAAAAAATTGTCTGGGCACAGTGGCTCATGCTTGTAATCCCAGCACTTTGGGAGGCCAAGGCAGGCAGATCACAAGGTCAGGAGTTCAAGTTCAAGGTCTGGCCAACATGGTGAAATCCTGTCTCTACTAAAAATGCAAAAATTTGCCAGGTGTGGTGGTGCGTGCCTGTAATCCCAACTACTCAGGAGGCTGAGGCAGGAGAATCGCTTGAACCTGGGAGGCAGAGGTTGCAGTGAGCTGAAATCGCACCATTGCACTCTAGCCTGGATGACAGAGTGAGACTCCATCTCAAAATAAAATAAAATAAAAATTAGCCAGGTGTGGTGGTAGGCACCTGTAGTCCCTGTATTTGGGAGGCTGAGGCAGAAGGATCACTTGAGCCCAGGAGTTCGAGGCTGCAGTGAGCCGTGATTGTGCCACTGCAGTCCAGTCTGGGCAACAGAGTAAAATCCTGTCCGAAAACAAAAGAACTACACCACACTTTGTGGTTTCTAGGACTGTTCGATACACTCTCATGGGGTCTACACACCAGCTCTGTGGGGGATGCACCATGGTCATCATTCAGCAGATGAGAAAACAGTTACTCTCAGTACTGCCCTTCACAAAGACATGTGACTGGTAAATTGTGGGGCAGGAATGAAAACTCAGTTCTGAGTTTTAGAAAGTACTTGCTCCACACTTCCAAACTGTTCCCCTGTAGCAGGCTCTCTCTTACCCTATGCAATGGAAGGGGCTCCTGTGCCATCCATCTCTGGATTTCTGAGTACACAAGAAGCAGCAGCTCAGAGACACATTCAGTAGAGCAGCTGCAAATGGGGGGACCAGCCCAAGAAGAGGGCACTGGGGCCAGAATGTCCAACAGCACCCAGCCCTGGTCAGAGACCACTGATCCACAGTGTATACAACACACTGCCCTTTGCGGTGGTCCTACGCCCTCACTGCACCCCCAACTCGACCCTTCAATGAATGCATCCAAGCCAGTTTTCATCCGCTCCACCCCCTCAGGCACCTGCAGGCTTCTTTTCCCCATCCTCCCAAAGTGAAAGCCAATGTTCCCAGTGGCCTTGCCTGGGGAGCAGGAGGTGCCAACCAAGGTATTACACCAAGATAGCAAGTCACAGAACAAAACCAGCCAACTGCAGAGCTGGGGGACACTCACAGATCGCCTATGGTGACCATTCAACTCACTTAAGGAAACAGGCTGGGAGATTTTATCTGACTGGCCAAAGTCACAAACAGTTCAGTAGCAGTGCAGAAATTAGGTGCCAGGACTCCAGAATCTGTGTTATTTTTTTCTTGCTTCATATTTTATCTTCTAACACAGAAGTCTTTTTGTTTTTTAACAAGTGGGTAAACTGAGCCACAGAGTGCGTCCATGACTTGCAGGCGCTGACACCGTAGGTGGTAGAATGAGGTGCTGGGCTCATGCCTATATAACTCCTAAGGCCACACGTGTTCTTTCCAACGCACTCTTTAAGTCCTAGGGATTACAGCACAGCCTTTGTGCCAATCCCTGCTAACCACTGGAATTTGCTAAGGAAGTGACTCCTGCCCAGAGAACCAGCAGTTCTAAATGGACTTGCTGCAAACACTGAAACCTAAACAAAAGAGGTCTATTTGGCACTCAAAGTCATAAACAAAATACCAGGACCATAGGGGTGCTCCCCATACTTACAAAGATGGCACTCAGTTTGCATAATGGCATCACTGCAGAGAAATCCCTCCCGGGCTTCTCAGAGCCCTTCTGGAGGATGGTGGATTAGCAGCATGCTGTAGACAGTCTCTCTCTCAAGCACTGCGGGGAGGAGGTGAGCCTCGGGCCTCACCAGTGGAAACCAAGTCCCTGGGAAGGCCAGGCCAGCTGGAAAAGGCAGCTGTCGGGCCTGGCCAGGTTGACCAGGCAGATGTGCTATGCACACACAGGCAGACGTGCAGGAGGACACATGCACACAGCCCATCACACCACCCACTACCCACATCTGTCTACCCCACACCTCACAGACTGACCCATACACAGGCACACATGTGTGCAGAGCAGGTGGCCCCTCGTGTCCCCCAACTACACACATGCATCGACAGACACCCGCGTCTCCAGGATATAGCCACACGTGCACAGACACCTAAACACACAAAAAACACGCACGCACCTCCCCTTGTCCCTTATGATCACTGCAGCCTTTCCTGCCTCTTTCTTTCAGGGAAGCTCCAGATACCTGAGCTACCCCAGCCCTGCAGGCCCTCATGAATGCCATTCCCAGTGCCATGCTTCAGGGCTGGCTCTGGAGACACTGTGCCTGCTGCCTGCCTGGTCAGTAACAAGGTGTGGAGAGAGGAGTCAGGCCCGTTTGTGACAGGTCCTAATGACGACTGCTCTTGGTAACAGCCAGCTCTGCGGTGACCCAAGTATGATTACAGGCTCTGGCTCCCACTCTGCACGCGCAGAACTCGGATGTCCCAGGGGCGCTGACCACAGCACATGGCCCCTTCCCTGACAGCTGGGGCAGCCGTGCTGACCTCATCAGCCACCTCCCAAGAGCTCCTTCAAGTGGGTGGCCCTGAACAGGCCCAGACCCAGCCGGCACCAGCCTGAGCCCTCTCCTAATGAACACGGCTACAAGACTCCGCTCTTCCTCCCACCCTCACTCAAGTCTCCCCTGTCCAAAATGTCTCACCACTGGTGCCTGCATTATTTGATTAATGATGTCTTCCTCTTCTTCTCCTCCTCTTCCTCCTCCTTTTCTTTTTGAGGTCCTTTTTAAAGATATAAGGCAGTCATCTTTTAAAACAGGTTCCCAGTATCTCTCCATTGCCAAAAAGGCAGATTCTCCATTCTGTAAAAAAGTCGTCAGGTGGCTGCACACCCTGGATTTTGCCTGTTTTGTCATCATTTCTAGACACTCACCACCACACCCCCAATAAACTACCCACAAAGAGATGTGCCACTCCCCAGTGCAGTGTTACAGCTCTGGGTCACATCTCCCTGGGGATTATCTTCCTAGGCCCACGTTTGCTGCCTGAGAAGTGCCCACCAGTCCCGTGGAGGACGGCACAGGGTCTCTTGTCTTTGCAGCTCCCCTTGACCACTTCCTGGAAGACCCGCTCCCTTTTCTTCGATTCCATGGCTCCTAGCTCTTCTCTATCACAAGCATCTCTGCATCCCCTGATCCCCCTTATTCTAGATGGTAAGGCCTGGCAGAGCAGAACCACCTCCCAGTCACACCCCATGACCACCCATGAACACTCACCAGCACGGAGCCCAGCACACGCACCACGCAATCAGCTTTGACTGGGTCTCTGATGCTACATGGGATTAAGTTAATCCAGGCATTTCCTTCCTGAGGCAGGAAACACCACGAGGAGCAGCACAGGCACTGTGAGCCAGGGCTGGAGCACTGACAGAGGCACCTTGGAGAAGCCCCTAACAAACCCAAACGTTCTGCCTCAAACCGGCCTCAGGAGTGGGGACAGCGAGATGCCATAGTGCCGCCAGGGGCTCCCCAGTACAGACGCCCGCCCCCTCTCCTCCAAGACTCACCAGCTCCTATCCGGCCAGCCCAAGGCTCTCTGCAGGGCTTCTCACTCATTACACAACTTTAAAGGCAATACGGCCCAGGCAGAATTACACCACTAAAAACTTCCCCTCCTGGACTCAGGTGTGCAGGGAAGGGCTATCTATGGCCAATAGAGTTTTCACCTTCATTACCAAGGGCTTAACTCAGATTCAGAGCACTTGGAGAGGGGAGGTGGCTACAGAATTCTTTGCAGGAAAGACCCCCACAGCAGCACTTTTGGCTTTAATTATCGATATGGTTAGGCTTTGTGTCCTCACCCAAATCTCAACTTCAACTGTAATCCCCAAGTGTTGAAAGAGAGACCTGGTGGGAGGTAACTGGAGCATGGGGGCAGTTTCCCCCATGCTGTTCTTGCGGTAGTGAGTGAGTTCTCACAAGATCTGATGGTTTTATAAGGGGCTCTTCCCCCTTCGCTTCCTTCACACACTCTCTCACCCGCCGCCATGTAAGACGTGCCCGCTTCCCCTTATGCCATGACTGTAAGTTTCCTGAGGCCTCCCCAGCCATGTGCAACTGTGAGTCAATTAAAACTCTTTTCTTTATAAATTATCCACTCTTGGGTAGTGTCTTTATAGCAGTGAGAGAACAAACTAATACAATTATGGAGACTTCCCTCTTCCCAGGCCCTGGGAAGAAATTATATCAACACTTCTGTCTACACAGCTAAAATCTCTTTGGATGTTGATTCTAGTCAACAGATGTGGCATAGACTAAGCAGGACTCAGTGAAAGCCCAACGATTGCTGAATTATCTCTGTAAGAGTGCATGCCTTCTGCGGGTGGTTAGATTTTCAAAAGAAAACACTTGCACAAACACACATCATGAGCCTGTTTTTAAATGAATGTGTGTTAAGAGTAAAGACCCTGTAACTGGAGAGGCTGGGTGCTGGCTGGCATTTGGCACTGTGCAGACAAAGGTCGGGACTCTTTCCAGCCAGCCCTGCATCCTGTGGGCGGAAGCAGCAGCTGCGGGTTACATGGAGGTGAGAGGCTGCGCCCAGGACTCAAGTCTTGCCTGTGCACTTCTGAGCACCTTGCCCAGGGCTGACAACAAGTACTTACCTGACTGAACTCCTTCCCCACACAGCTATGCACTCCTGGGTGTCATCTCTGACTCGGGCCCATGGCCACAGCCACATGAGGGACCCCTAAAACACACGGGCCATTCATTCCAACCGCTGGGACCTCATCACCCTTCGAGCTGGGTACACAGACAGCTGCGAATCGGAAGGAGCAACTCCCCCTCCCATTCCTCATCCAGCCTTTGTCTCCGCGCTGTGGGCTGGGGCTAACCAGAACACAGAAAGCGAAGTGAGTTGTTAGAACTGACAGGTGATAAACCAACATTCTCCTCTATATGTATTTACCTGGCTTAGGTTTTGTCAATTGAAGAATTACTACTTGTTTTGAGTGTTAACTCCCTTTCCCCAACCTCAACTCTGGACATGAGGAATGCCCTCCTCTACTTTCTCCATTAATCTTCAACCTGACAGTTAGACCGTCGTCTCCTCCAGGAAACCTCCCTGAATTTCTCCAGCCCCCATAGAGGACCCCTCCCTCCTTCAGACCTGAGCACTGGAACTATGCACAAAGGCATCTGAAGTTACCAAAGAACGGAGACAAAAAAGCATGGCACAGGCCTCTCGCCCACCAGATTCTTGGGGAGTTTGCAGGGGGTTGTTTTTGTTTTTGTTTTGAGACAAGGTCTTGCCCTGTCTCAAACCGAGGCTGGAGTACAGTGACCCAAACACAGCTCACTGCAGCCTCGACCTCCCAGGCTCCAACAAAGCTGGGACCACAGGCATGTGCCACCACCTCTGGCTAATTTTTTTACTTTTTGGAGAGATGGGGTCTTGAACTCCTGGGCTTAAGCAGTCTTCCCTCTTTACCCTCCGGAAGCACTGGGATTACAGGTATGAGCCACCACACTTGGCCATCAGATTTTAAATGTGTTGAGGGCCGGAACCGGGTCCTCTGTATGGAGCTGAGACCAAAGGAAAAGTGGAAGGTGCCTGGGCTGTCAACCAGCCTGCGAGGTGAGCACGGCGGGCTGGCACAGCCACCCTGTGGAGTCCTGCAGGAGGGGAGGCGCTCTCCAGGCACCAGCTGCTCTCAGGGTTTGAATTGCTTATCCAGGCTCGTTTCTAGCTCTGGTGCCACTGACACAGAGTAGGGGATTTCCTTCAGCCATAAGCCATTCCCCAAAGCCAAATGCATCCGCTGCGGAAGACACTGGTGTGAAATAATTTTCAAAGAGCTCACAAAGAGAAGGGAACACATCTGAGGTAGTCCCAAAAGGAAATGTCCTGCAGAGAAAGCTGATGGAAGGGCTAGAGAAAACAACAGAGAGAAAATCCCCCTCATAATCCTGCCTGAATGAGAAAGAACACCGTTTAGGGAAGCTGGTTTCTCGTTTTTTTTTTACCCACTGCCAAAGTACTATTTTGGCATCTCTTTACAACTCACAGACATCCTTTCAGAATTTGTAAATGATTTCCCTTAATTCCTGCCCTACAGAAAATGCCTCCTTTATTCCTCCAAGTATCTGCGAGCCAGGAAGCATCTATTACCTGCACATCAATCCCTAAGAGCTGTCACATAGCCTCGGCTCTCATGCTCACAGCCCCCCAAACCTAAAAGACCAACACCTTTTACATTCAAGACTCAAACACGCAGATGGAAGCTCTGCACGTGCACAGGGATCTCAACCCCAAAAGCCCAAACAGACACAAACGTCACCTTTTCTCAAGAGTCCCCAGTTCCCACTTCTGCCCCTTTGAGGAGCTGGGATGAGAAGGACTCAGGGTACAGCGTAAGTTATGGGGGCTACCCACAACATCTTTAAACTCAGCCCTGCAGGAAGAACCCCAAGGCCCGTGTGACACGGAAACTCCAGCATCCGGGGCTATCTGGGACTGTCAGAACAAGCAGTTTCTAATCCAGCAGTCTCCCTGAAAAACCACTATCAACAGTCACTACAGGCCGGTGCAGTGGCTCACTCCTAGAATCCCAGCTCTTTGGGAAGCCGAAGTGGGTGGATCACTTAAGCTAAGGAGTTCGAGACCAGCCTGGGCAACATGGTGAAACCCTATTTCTACTAAAAATACAATTAAAAAAAATTAGCCAAGCGTGATAGTATGAACCTGTAATCCCAGCTACTCGGGAGGCTGAGGCAGGAGAATCGCTTGAACCCAGGGGGCAGAAGTTGCAATAAGCTGAGATCACACCACGGCACTCCAGCCTGGGTGCCAAGAGCAAGAGGCTGTCTCAAAAAAAAAAAAAAAAAAAAAATTCCCCACAGTGTGTTACGTGGAAAGACCTGGAAGGCTTTATTTCATCTCATCCCCATCATCACCATTCATGTGTCCATCCACCCCCTCACTTAAACATGTGCTGCAGCGCTCACAGACTTGACCTGCCACCTCTTAATTCCCAAATGGGTCCCTTACAGCCACCCACGAGCAAAGCCAGAGACACTGGGGGAGTATCTGCAGCATTTTTTTTTTCACCACTGTCATTAACACTCAGCAAAATCCAGAAGGTAACTTCACCCCCTACCATCATGTTCTGGCCCCGGCTCCCGATTCAGTCAACATTTCCAGCCCCCTGCCAATGTGGTTCAACAAATGTCTATTTTTAAAGAAACCTAAGCTGGCTGCTTCTGGTTCACTTTCCTCGTAACTCATCACCAACTATTTGTGGGATGCAGAGGGGAGTCGTCCTGAGACTGCCCCCTCTGAATTAGGAAGTCCCCAGGTGCCAGCACTAAGGTGCACTCAAACCCAGGGAGGCTCACGCCACAGGCGGCTCCTGTAGACACTGACGATGGGGCGAGTCCCTCTTCCCGGTCGCCCAGCCAGACAGGCTGCGGTGCCAGGTCCTCTGGGCACAGTGGAAGTCACAAGCCCTAGTGGCAGGCCAGACTCCATACACAGCAAAGCTGTAGTTCAAATATTTATTGTATGTGTCTGGCTTTCACACGGAGTTTGCCAGTTAGTAGTGTTTACCTTGGTCAAAATTCACGGGAAATCTTAGTCTGTACAGGCCCACAGTTTATTTTACTGCCAGATAAACAACTTTCTTTGATAAATCATCCATGTGACAGTGTTCCTGAAAGACTAAACAAAGATTTCAAGCACAATCTATAGGCCTTTGAGAAGGCTTCCAAAGCAAACGCACATTTAATTGGCTGTTCCAAGGTCCGGGCAGGGCAAGGGTCTGACATTTCTTTGGCCATTTGTTCTTCTTTAAAAAAAAAAAAACAGATTGGGGCTTCTAGCATATTTCCACAAAACTGAGTGAAACTTACCAATATTTAAACGCTCATTTGCATTATAATGCATAGCCTATTTTTTGGTTAAAGGAAGTGACTATCACAAGGCAGATGTTCGGGTGGGAGAAGGGAAAACTGCCCTAGAGATATCCCTGGAGAAAAAGGGAGGGCAGAGGGAAGTAAAACAGTGTCAACGGGCTCTGGAGTCCCTAGTATATCAGCCCTGCTAAATTAGAAAGAGAACACGTTAGGTAGAGGGTTTCTAAAAAACACACACATGAAAACTTCAGTGGTCCTATCCTGGAACACCAGTCAGTCGCAGCTCCCGCATTCAGCCCTCGTCACTGTCTGGAAGCTTCCAGTTTTACATTGACGTAAGGATGCCATGTCACCAAAACCCAGGTCCTCCTAACTTCTAGTTAGGGCTTGGCATTCCGAGGGGGAGTTGTTTGTTATTGTTATTGTTATTGTTAACTACAGCCCCTCGAAGCTGCATAAAGCTTTTCTTTTCTTTTTTTTTGAGACAAAGTCTTGCTCTGTCACCCAGGCTGGAGTGCAGCAGTGCAATCTCAGCTCACTGCCACCTCCGCCTCTGTGTTCAAGCAATTCTCCTGCCTCAGCCTCTGAAGTAGCTGGGGTTACAGGCACCCCCACCATGCCTGGCTAATTTTTGTAGAGATGGCATTTCGCTATGTTGGCTAAGCTGGTCTTGAACACCTGACCTGAGGTGAGGAGTCCACCCACCTTGGCCTCCCAAAGTGCTGGGATTACAGGCCTGAGCTATCACGCCCAGCAGCCTAAAGCTTTTAAAGGTCTTCCAAATGGGTTTTTTTAAAAGACTTCTTCTGTAAAAAGACATTCTTTAACCAGAGAATTAACGAGTATATTCCATTCTTTTTCCTAAAAACTTTTCCCCCAAGAAGCTGATTTCATTCACGCTGGAATTTTCCTTCCTAAGCTAAATTTCACCCTAAAACAATTCTTTCCAATAAGAAGAGATAATAATTATTACAGATTGAACAGCCACCATATTCCAGGAACTGTCCACACTTGATTAAATCCAATTCTCCCAACACAGTCATGTAGGAATTCTCATCCATAATCTGCCAATGAGGAGCCAGGCCCAGGGAGGTTAAGAACTTTCTGGTGGTCGCTTAGCTTATAGGGTAGGGATTTAATCCACGTCTGTCTGGCCCAAAGCCTATGTTCTTTGCATTCTGTTACAATGCCTGTTTTCCCACCAAGAAGAGAGCCACTGATTGCTGAGCTCCTTCTGTGTGCTGGGCACAGACATCAGTCCATTTAAATTCTGAGGGTAAAGGAGCACCTGATGCCCCTGCCCAGGAAGCTCCTCAACCACTGTCCTGCATGATGGGTGTGAGACGAAGGGAAGGAGCAGAGTGTGTAGTCTGGCCTGGCTGCCAGGGAAGTGCTGGTGGGAAGTGCCAGGGATCTAGGTAGAGTGCTCTTGGGTCATCAAATGCCCAACTCCCTTTTTTTTTTGTCTTATTTCCTTCAGTCAGTAGGGTGAGGGTATGGACTGGCTGATCTTTGAGGTCCTACACAACACAGCTTTACAATGGCAAAGTGCTACAGGGGCTTGCTTCAGTAGCACACATGCTAAAACTGAAACAATACAGAGAAGATTCGCATGGCCCCCACGCAAGGATAACACGTGAGTTTGTGAAGTGTTCCGTATTTTTAAAGAATGAGATATAGTGTTCAGCAGCACAGCTAGGCAACTATAGTTAACAGTGATTTGTTGTGTATTTTAAATTAACTAGAGGACTAGATTTGGAATATTTCTAACACTAAGATTAGCGTTTTAGGTGGTAGATATCCCAATTACTCATATTTTTTTTTTTGAGACAGAGTCTTGCTCTGTCACCCAGGCTGGAGTACAGTGGTGTGATCATGGCTCACTGTAGCCTCAAATTCCTGGGTTCAAGCGATCCTCCCACCTCAGCCTCCCAAGTAGCTGGGACTACAGGTATGCACCACCATGCCCAGCTAATATTTAATTTTTAATGGGGATAGGGTTTTACTATGTTGTCTGGGGTCTCGAGGCTGGTCTAGAATGCCTAACCTCAGGCAATCCTCCTGTCTCACCCTCCCAAAGCATTGAGATTACAGATGTGAGCCAGCATACCCAGCCCCAATTACCCAGGTTTGATCATTGCACATTGTATGCTTTTATCAAAATATCAAATATACATCATAAATATGTGCAACTATTTGGTATCCATTAAAAAAATGTAAGTGGCACAGGTGAGCAACAGAGCACCCAAAGAAATGGACAGTTTGTATGGGCTGTGAACAGCCCCCTCGTCCCACTCACCCCTTGTCCCCTCTTTCTCTATCCACCTCCAGAAAAGCTTCAGAAAATAAACGTGAACTTGAGGGCAAATCCTCCTCCCCACTCCCCTTCTTGTGAGAGTTTAGAGTCACATCCAAAGATGAGGGCACGATGCGTAGGAAAATAAGCCAGACGCAAAAGGACAAACACTGGCTCGGCCTCCATCTCTGCACTGTCCCCGCTCCCCCGACTCCCATGCACAATAAGGCTGCTCAGAAAGAGACGCAGGCTCTGGGCTGGGAGTCACACCTCTGGTGTGCTGAGCAATGGGACAACCCAGGTTTTTGTGCACATGAAACATCCTAATAATTCGCTCCAAGCCTGTATGATCTGTGGATGGGATATGTATCTTCAGTAACAATAAAATCCAGTTGTTTTCCGCCTAGCAATTCCAGTCCCGGGGTAATGATTCCTTCCATGTCTAATTTTACTTTGACTGAATGAGATTTCTGGATGTTGGGGCTTCTTTTAAACATCAATACACTCAGTCACCCACAACGGAGCATGTAGTTTTCCTTGAACTTCCTACACAAGTTGCTAATATCCACCTTGAAAAGAGCCTTCTCTTTTATAAAAAATAAAAATAAATAAATAAAGAAGTCCATCAAGCCTGTAATCCCAGCACTTTGGGAGGCCGAGGCAGGTGAATCACATGAGGTCAGGAGTTCGAGACCAACCTGGCCAACATGGTGAAACCCCCCTCATCTCTACTAAAAATATAAAAATTAGCTGGTTGTGGTGGCGGGCACCTGTAATCACAGCTACTCAGGAGGCTGAGGCAAGAGAATTGCTTGAACCCAGGAGGTGGAAATTACAATGAACCAAGATGGTTCCACTGCACTCCAGCCCGGGTAGAGTGAGACTAAGCCTCAAAAAAAAAAAGAAGTCCAACGTCCACATCCCTGCCATCACCTATGATTCATACACTCAGCCGACAAACTTTCATTGTATGCCTACCATGTATAAGGCACTGTGCTGGGGACTATTTGAGAACAAACAGGTCTTATTTTGTTCATTCCAAGACACAGATTTTTCTGCACATTTCTGCAAGAAGTGTGTTGCTGTTGTTGTTGTTGTTTTGGTTTTTTGTCAGTAGCACAAACAGAACAGTGTGTCTCACAATTAAGAGGCATCTCCCATCACGTAAAACATGGCATCAGACACACAGCCTGCTCTCAGGCAGCCTGCAGGTGCTACAGTGACTGTGCTAGCAGCCTGCTTGCTTCGCCTTTGGGAGGAAACCGAAGGTTTAGTTTGGAAAGGATCAGCCTACTTTCTGCAAGAGCTCAAACTGTCCTTCAGAGCAAAACATTGTGCCAAACAGCGGCATAGCCAAAACACCTTGAAAGAAGTTGGAGGCAGAGTGAGAACGGATTAGTGGACGTGCAGGAACCTCTGAAAGTATTTCTACTAGGAAATACTCCCTAATGCTAACTGTGAAAGCTGATTTTCTTTTCCTTCCTATTTGACTAATCTTCGTGTCGCCGAGTACGGCTTTTCTCTTTATGAGGAAATATATAAATGGAAAAAAAGAATCCTCTCAGAAGGCAAGGAAAGTTTCTAGGGGCAAAGAAATTCTTTTCCACATGGAGAAAAAACTGAGGTAAACAAATTGTCACCTGAACTCTCAAGCTCAAAACACCGCAGAAAGCAGTGCAAGTGGAAGCTCTGAACTCCCCTAGCAGAAGTACATCACCGTGCAAATCTCCCCCAGGAAAGCTTACGGGTGTTTACAGACACTGCAGAGGAAGCCAGAGAAAGTGGCCAGAGGCGGGAATTCACCTCACCACAATTATAAATAAATCAGATCCTCATATCTCTGGGATAAACCAACCCAAACAGCAGACAGCTGTGGGTGCTGAGCTGTTAACAGCAGGATGATTAGCATGGCGGCTTGCAAATACTATGTTGGGCTATTTAAGAGGTAGGAGTGGCACCCTGTTGTCACAGAGCAGAAAAAGCAGAGAGAGAACAAAAAGCAGAGCCCTGCGAGCTGATGGAAGCCAGCAGGCAGGCTGGTCACCATGTTCAATGCGGTGACTTTGCCTGTCTAAGTCTTGGCTCCTACATCTGGTACTCGATTCAGGCTGATCAGCTGCGTTCCTGAGCATCAGCACACAAGCTTTTCTGCTCGTGGTTTCTTTTTTTTTCCTGTTGGGGAAAAACATGTGCCCTGAACTAAGGGGGTACAGTGCAGAGCTAGAGACACAAGTGACTAAGCAAACCTGCCAAGGGGTTAAAGCGCACTGCCTGGGAAGGTCAGAGGTCATGCCCAGCTCCACGGAGGCTGCCGGGATCCACAGATACAGTGGCAGGGGAACGAGGGTACTGCTTACCCAGGGAAACGCACCCCTCATTCCCGGAGCTCACAGAGAGCCTTCCAGCAACCTGATGTCTTCCCACTGGGAAGGGCCACTTAATGCAAAGTTTGATCCCTGGAGGAGGGAGTCAAGCATTCTCTTTCTTCTCTGCCGTGTGTCAGCTTGCATTGTTCAATTTCTTTGTTTCCTAACGGAATCCCATCAGCGTGGCTGACTGCCTCACTTACTTGAAGTGAACTGAGCTAGGAAACACGTTTCTCGACAAGGCTGCATTCTCTGAGGTGCTAAGAAGGGCAGAGCTAAGCTCAGCCCCTGCAGAGAGAGAGAAAAAAAATCTTATACATTGTTTTATGAGAACATTACAGACAAAAAAACAAAAAGGTTTCTCCTGCAACCGGCTCAAAGAAGCCTGCCATACGCACACTAAGGAGGTCAGTGCCTCCATGTCAAAGCCCAGCGGCTGTGCGTCGACTCTCTCTTCAGTGAGAAAGTGTTCGTCTCTTAAGTGAGGAGGGCAGGTGGCAGAGTGCAGAAGGACTCTGGTTGGAAAAGTCAAATTCCTTCTTTATCAAATAAGAGGACTGGATAAGATGACCTCTGAGGTCCAGAAAGAACTCAAAAGTTCTGTGAATCCAAGAAGAAAATTTTGTCAGGGCTAAAAGAATCCAGTCCCAAACAGCTACTCACTCAGACTCCACAAACCCTGATGGGTTATCGACGTGAGCTCCTCCATCCTCTTCGGGGTGCAGGACGCTGGCTGACTCAGCAGGTGCCTGCTGCCCTGGGAAGATGTCCATCCCAGGTGAGTTACCTGAGTGCCCTCAAGACCCCTGCCCTACACCTTAAGGTCAACCTTGTCAGATTCAAATTCTTTCCCAAGGCTTACCTCTTCAGCCCATGTGGCAAAGGGTCTGAATCCTGAATCCTCCAACTTCTGTTTATTTTTTTTAAATAATGCTTATGTATTACATTTATTTAGAGGATGAGTTCTACCCTAAATCTGTATCTATAGAACTCAGAAAGCACTTGATATTCAGGGAATCCTCACTGACAAACTTGAGTTAACGCAGAAACAGACAAGTAATTCACACTGCTGCATCATAGAGAACACGTCAATCTTCCCCATGCATGGAATGAGGATATGCGCTCTCCAGTTCAGCTCTGGTGGCCATCTGCATCCAGCTTCCATCTTCATCCACAATTGCAATACCCTGAGAATGGCCCTGTCTTGATGCACGATTCCCTCTGATTTGTGTGTGTTCTCCCACGTGTGTGCAGCTTACTTCAACAGGGCTCCTTACAGGAACAAGACCCTTCCATGTACTTTACCATGAAAACATGAGCTGGGATGCCTCTGAACGGACTCACATCACCTATCCTTAAGCTCTTACAGATAAGAATTCTGCAAGAAATCCGATCTCAGGGACGCAATGCAGGACTTATGAGAAACACATTGTTCAGCATGACGTTGATCCTTCCGAAAGCGTGGCTTGGCCCCAGCCACTGCTCTGCATCCATGTCAGGTAGAGGAGAGAGAGAGGGAGCTGAGCCTCCAAAGGGATGCTGTTTACATTTACTTTTCCCAGAGGAGAGACTATCAGGCTCTTGGGAATTCGGGTCTTCTGCAGGTCAGACTATAACAGACCATCCCTGAAAGGACCCAAGGCTCCTGGCATCTTCCCCACCGACCCCTGACCCCTACCAGCTCCTCCTGGAGGTACGAGTGCTGGTTCGGAATTCTCTTTTGACAGAAAGCGACTTGGGAAGAAAAGAGAAAAACCACACTACTGTGGGGAAGTCTGTTTTCTTTGCCTCACAGAACCTGATGAGAATCCTTCTCTGAATCCCCTAAGCACTGAAATCTCCCCTCCCTGGGAAGGCACCCGTAGGTCAGCCATTTAAATCCTGGACAGAGTCATGCTGACACCTAGGGGTAGATGTTAAAAAAAGGAGCCAGTCCAGAAAAAGCCGGGCCCTACCAGCCACCAGAGCAAGTGGCAACTTGTACCTCCTGCAGCTTCCGAGAAGGAGCTGCTGTCCTTCCCTGCTCCTCTTGACCTGTCCCCAGATCAACCTCCCTGCACGCCTAGAGAAGATCCCCAAAACTCTGTCCAGTGATCCCCCACAAAGGAGGGCAAAGTATGGCCTTCATAAAAACTGGCTGGTTCCCGACCTTGTCTAGTCTCTCATCTGCCTGAGAAAAGCAGCCATTTGGAGAGGAATAAGGTAGAGAATGTGGAAAGCTGCAACGAGATACAGCAGCAGGGCCTCCCTCCAGCAGGGACGCACACCAGGACGTTCCAAACCTTCCAGAAGCAGCTAGAAACGCTTTCTTACCAAACTCGCTGGCGCAGAGATGTTCAATGATGGCCTCGGATTTCAACTCGTTGTCACATGGAGGACACACAGTTGTGCCTGGGAAGGGAATTGAGGAGACACAGAACTTTAAGTTACAGGGCAGGAAGGCAGCAGCCCCCTGGGGAAGAGATCGGCCCTGGGTCCAGGCCGAAAGTGGTAATGGTCTTCTGGAACTTCTGAAGGGGACCTGAGAATTGAAAAGCAGCAGCCTTGAGCCCGGGGTCTACAGCCAGAGCAGGCACAGGTTTCTTGAACATTTTGACCCAGAGCTTGCCAAATGTGCCACAGTTATTTAAGGTAGCATGACCTGAGGCTGGGTGGGGGCAGGTCATGTGAATGATGACTTGTGGGCGTTGTGAATGCCAGGAAAAGCTGGCTTACAAACCCACAGAGATCTCTTCCTGGTGGTTGCTTCCCATCTTCTCCCTTCTCCTTTCAATTCCACCCTCCGATTCCTGTCCCCTTCCCATTTCCGTACTCCCAGCTAGCCTGCTGATCCCTCTGACCAGGTCACCAGGAGTCAAGAGAGAAAAAACTCAGCCAGACTCACAAACCCCAGCCCTCGGCCCCTGAACACCCCCCTCCAAAAGGGCCACCGCAGCAGGAGGCTGGGGCAGGCGGGGCGGGGCGGAGCGGAGCGGGGCAGGGCAGAGCACTAGCAGGGGCTGCCAAATGGGAGGACGGGGCTGGATGCGAAGGGGCCCTTTGGAGGCTCTTTCCTGGGCAACTGTGAAGTGCTTTGAAGGGGAGGTGTCCAGGGGGAAACATGCCTGTCACGGGGAGGCAGCTCCACTGCCTGAACGGAGATGTCTGAGGCCAGGGCAGAAGCCTCCTCCTCCAAGTCAATATTCTGCTGAAATCAAAAAGTCCAGTGCAGGAAAAGAACCCCGCTTCCCAGGGCAGA
Organism: Cebus imitator; assembly: GCF_001604975.1. Taxonomy (NCBI): domain Eukaryota; kingdom Metazoa; phylum Chordata; class Mammalia; order Primates; family Cebidae; genus Cebus; species Cebus imitator. Next base: position 893,236 of record NW_016107841.1, read on the forward strand.
GAGAGAGAGCAGGACGGTGCTTTCCTCCAGGGGCTGAAGGGGCAAATCCTCACTGTCGTCATCCTCACCTATCAAGCAGCCTGGAGCTTATCGACTGTCTAGGAAAACATCATGAGCACATTCCAGGGGCACCCCACCCCGGACACAGCACAGGACGCCAAGCCAGGCTGGAGACAAATGAAGAGCACAGGAAAGTCACCCTGATACTGCACTCGGGGGAGGAAGTGGAGGTTGGTGTGCATGGAGCCCACTGCTCTTCGTCCTTCTCCACCGTGGCAGCATCTCCCTCCCCAGCAGCCACCACTATGGCTGACAATGAAATAGGTAAATGCTCCGCAAATGGAGGAGAAGGGGGGACCTGGAGAGCACCCCCAGCTCGAGGCTGCCCTCCGGACACTGGTGGCCCACAGACTACTCCCTGCCTCCAAGCAGGGTCCCCACAGGGTCCAGCAGAGACTCCACCCTTAGTTTTTATTGACACATTCCTCTCCCACCTTTACTCTGCACCCAGGAGCAAGCACCTTCCAGATTATCAGTGTAGTTAAGGAACACACTCCAAGGGCCAGGCACGGTGGCTCACGCCTATAATCCCAGCACTTTGGGAAGCCGAGGCGGGTGGATCACGAGGTCAGAAAATCAAGACCATCCTGGCTAACACAGTGAAACCCCAACTCTACTAAAAATGCAAAAAAGTTAGCCAGGCGTGGTGGCACATGTCTGTGTTCCCAGCTACTTGGGAGGCGGAGGCAGGAGAATCTCTTGAACCTGGGAGGTGGAATTTGTAGTTTGCCATTGCACTCCAGCCTGGGCGACAGTGAGAGTCTGTCACAAAAAAAAAAAAAAAAAGGCAAGAAAGAAAGACGCTCCAAGCAGATGATGAAAGGACTGTCCTTAGCCCCAACTGTGGAAATTTGCTTTGCACCCGGAACTTGAGATTGGGTTCTAGAGGTGGTGATTCTCACAAAGGAGGCAACTCACCCAGAATTTGGCATTACGGCTTTTGCTTCCATGTGAGGAAAAGGAATTCTGGCAAGGAAAGGACCGGGTTACTTACACAAGGAGAGTGAACTGTGCTTTTGGGTTTCCCTTGTTTAGGTTATTTTGAAAACAGAAAAGTGGGAGTTCTCACATTGCAAGTTTCTGTGAATATAATCTTGACTAAATAGCAAGGTCAGTCAGGGTGATCAGAATATACAGGGCACATGTCTGCCTGCTCCACACGCTCACTGCATCTCCTCTGGACACTTGAAGTTCACCTGACCCAGCTGGCCACGGAGGGCTCTGCACCTCACAGGGACACTTTCCTCAGACCCATCAATTACGTTTGGACTTCGGTGCCTCTCAGAGTGGCAGCAGCTCGTTGGGGTGGACTCTGTGTGTTTTTTCCCTGGCTTTCCCTGATCTCAGCTTTTGTAACAGCTGACTCTGGAGCAGCCGGATCCAGAGAGAGAAAGAAGAATATGTGATGCCGTATTAACCCATGCCTTCTTGGGGCATCTTGAGGCCCTACAGGCTGCCTCTGCAGGAGAATCCACCCAGTCATCCTTCTGAGAGGAGGAACTAAATCGCTGTTTTCGGGTGTATTTAAAATAATGTTTAAAGCAAATGGACAAAAAACTGCAAAGGTGCTATGTTTATTAATATTTAAGGGGGTACAGAGAAGAGAGCCCAACAGCCGAATCAGGATTAAGTGATGTTGTAATATATCAACGCACACACGCAAGTGTTCTCTCACTCTCTCTCTCTTTCTCTCTCTTCTCTCTCTCTGTCTCTCACACACAACCCCTTAAATCTTTCCTGGCCAGTTCCGGGGGGACCAAAAGGGAGCCCTAAGACAGGCTTTCCGGGGAACTGAGGGCTCTGTGGCCTCTGCCAGGCTGACTAAATGTGCAACACGCCGAAACAGCAACAAAATAAAACCCAATGTGCTGGCTCATACAACTTCCATCAGTAAAACCAGTCAGAGAAGGGAAACAACAGTGTATCAGCCTGGGAGTTCACAGTTCTAATGGAAATGCCAAACTTAGAAATAATTTCGCTGGAAAAAGAACTATTGCCTCTTCCATAACAGGAGCTGCTATGGCTTGGGTATCAGCCTTGCAGGGGGCAGGGATGTCAAGACATTTCATAATATCAGGTTTCTCCTAAATAACACATGACCATGGAGTGCTGGCCAATACCCCAAAACTGAGTATGCCCAAGTGTGTGAACAGAAACACACAAAGTGCTTACCGTCTGCAAAGATAAGACATGGCTTTGAAAATGCATTTTATTTCTAAAAAATAAAAGCATAAAGGATAAATGAATAAAAAAGTAATGCGTTCGTATTTATTCTCATTGGAAAGTATCAGTTATTTCTCCACAGGCACAAGCCATAAAGTTACAAGGATCAGTAGTTTCGTTTGTCTTGACCTGCCTTGTACACACCTACATGCACGTGCGTGCATACACACAGACACACACACACACACACACACACACACACACTCACCATCCTCCCCTCCATGGGGACCTCGGAGGAAATCACGTGGGGCTCCCTTACACCAGGGGCTGCAGTCCTGGGGAGGATGCTGTGTCCTCTCAAGCAGAGCCCCCCATCAAAACCACTGAGGGGAGAACCCATCCCAAGCCCCACTCCTGACAGGCCCTCTCCCCGCTTTTCCCTTTGTTCCTCAAAGACCTGTTTTGGGAGGGTGGCTACCTGCGCACTGCTGGGAGGAGTGGAGGCGAGAGGATGGGGAGAAGCCAGGCTGAGGAGGGCGCCCACCAGTGGAACTACACCCAAGGGGCAAAAGGTGTCCGGAAGACAGGGATTATGGGGTTTCCGCACCCCATCACAGCCTTCTGGGGTCTGGGGTAGGGGATTCCTTCCTCTTTTCTGCAGGCACCCTATCCAACCCCCCATGTTCCCTGCGGCCTGCAGCCACTTTTTCTGCAGCCGATTCGCTAACGTGTCCACTCATGTCTGCAGCTGGTCCCAGAAACCGACGCCAGTGGCCATTGGGATGGTCTCCAGGTCAGGGCTGGGCATAGCCTCTCCGGGCAGGGCTGGGCTAATCCCCCCTGGCTGAGGAAGGGGAGAAGGAAATTACCACGGGCTGCAGGGAATGGGTGCAAGCCAAGAGAACACAAGGCGCTTTGTTTGCCCCAGGTAACTGCTCAGTTCTCACCCGCAAAGTGCAGATGCATCTGCTACCCGTCATTCCACTTCTACCACCAGAGTTGACCCTGAGAGCAGCGGTACCAGACCTGGCCAGTGCGGGCAATCACTGCCGTTCCCACCCGGCCATCCAACGTCAGTCACTGTGGACCCATCTCCTCCCTCCCTAGAACAAGCAAAAGTATCCAAGATTTGGGGTGCCCCTTTCCCCCAACGTACTGGAATCCTCACTCTGAAGAGCCAGGTGACTGCACGGCCTTGTTTTGGCATCAACAACAGAGGTTAAAGACACTTTAAGGTGAGCTAAGTGTACGCAGCCGTCCTCCCTCACCCTAAAGGCCCTCCTCAAAAAGCCCTCGGGAAGCCTGCGCCTGTGCTAAGCGCACCTGGAGTACAGCTCCCCCATCACTGACCCTCTCCACACCGCGGAGCCTAAACTTCCTTCCGAATAATTCTGGGTTGAATTTACTTCTATCAAAGTCAGGCCACAGGGCTGGGGTTTCTCTGTGTTGTCTATATTTTCTATTTTCTATTTTATTTTATTTGACTCCCCAGGATATTTTCTTCCCCCCTCCAGAATTACCCTTTAAATATTAGGGGGTTCTGAGAGGATCCTCGGGCCGGTCCCCCAGGCGGTTAGGAACGTCTCCAATTTGCAGATCCCTTCTCCCAGGGAGGAGATGAACAATGAGCTAATTACATTTTTATCTTTCTAATGAGCTGAGGATTTGTGTAAATGAGAGAAGCAGGGGGTATGCGAAAGGGAGGGAGAAGAGACTTTCCACCCCAGCCCGCCGAGGGCAGAGCTGGTACCTGGAAGGAGCGGGGAAACACAAGTCCCCACGGTTCCTAAACTTTCTCAGCCAGTTCTGCGGCAATCTCGAGGCTACTCGACTGAATGACCAGTGAAGGAAAGGGCTTGGTTTTATTTTTAAAAAACTCTGTCGAACCTATGGAAATAAAGCTGCGTCAAGCATTCTCTCGGCCTATCTGAACTTTCTACGTTTGGGGTTTTGGTTTTTTTCCTCCCGTCTCGGAGGTAAAAACTTCGATAGGGACTCTGAGTCCTCCCAGAGGAGAGGGGAGCTCCCCTGTTGTTTAAAACGCAAGTCTTTGTTTCAGGTATAGGAAAGGCGAAGCTGGACCCCAGGAAGAGCGGCTCCGGGGACCACAGCCATTCCCTGCGATGCCGCAGCGCAGAGCTGCGGCTCCCGGGCCAGCCCCGCCGAGCACCTGGGTCGCGAGGGGCGCTGAGTGATACCTGGGACAGACCAGGCGCGCTTAGGAATCACGTGGACAGCATGCGGGCAACCTCGGGCCGCCAGTCCTCCACGCCGGAACCCAGCGGCAGGCGGGTGTGGGGTGGAGCGGGCTCTCCCGCATCCCTAGCAGGGGAGCCTGTGGAGCGGCTCGCGCGCCTCAGAAGGGGACCTTACCTTGGGGCTTGGAGGCTTCGGTGGCATTGGGCGGGGTCATGGCGATGCAGACGTCCCCCTCAGGGAACTTGTCACACTTGAGCATCTCGGGCCAGTGGAAGCCGAAGAACTGCATGACCGGCTCGCACGAGTCACGCACGGCCTCGCAGAGCCAGCGGCACGGGTAGATGGGCCGGTCCAGGCAGACGGGGGCGAAGAGAGAGCAGAGGAAGACCTGGGTGCCGGCGTGGCAGTTCTTGTTAAGCAGGGGCACCCAGCTGCTGGCCTGCTGCTTCACCTCCGCCATGGTCTCGTGCTCCAGCAGGTTGGGCAGCACCATCTTCTTATAGCCCACGTTGTGGCACAGCCGCAGGTCCGCGGGGATGTCCACGCACTGCGGCGGCTTGGTGTAGAAGCGCCCGCTCTGGTACGGGCCGATGTCCGACTGGAAGCTCACGTAGTCGTACTCGCTGGCCGAGCCCGCAGCCAGGAGTGCGGCGCCCAGCGCCAGCAGCACGCCCAGGGCTGCCCCGCGGCTGCCCCCCGCGCTGCGCCCGCTGCCCATGCCGGCTCTGCGCCCTGGCCCCCGCGACGTCGGGGCTACCTCCACCGTCTCCCGGCGCGCGTCCCGCCGCAAACTTCCAGGGACCTCCGGGGACAAAAGGCGCCGTCCCCAGTGCTGCCCGGCTCCGAGGCCCAGCGCTGCTCCCCGGTCCCCCGGCCGGTGGCGGCCCTCGGCCTGAGGCAGGAGGCGACGCGGCGGGAGGCGGCGCGGGCGGGGAGGAGGCGCGGTGGGCTGGGTGCGCCCGGGCTCCGAGAGACGCGGTGGGCAGGAGGGCGCGGGGCGGCGGGCGCGCGGCACCGACTCCTGAGGCTGCAGGGCTGGAGTGCGCGGGGCTCCTGCGGCCGAGCCCTCGGAGCCGCCCCGCGCAGCCAATCAGCTCCCGGCGGGGCAAGCCGCACTCCTTACCACGTCCGTCACCGGAAACGGAGCCAATCGCCTCCCTCGCGAGCGGGTTCGGTTTACTAGAACCAGACGCGGCTCAACACCCCTTAAAAAACAAAACCAAAAATACATAAATAAAGGGGGAGGAGGAAAGAGGCAAGAGGGGAAAAAGGAGGGGGAATGGATCGCGGCGTGGGGTGGAGAGAGACCAGGTGGACGGTGTAATTAACTCTCATCGACTTGCAGAGAAGCGAGGAGCCTGGATCCTACTTGCAAACCCACGAAATTATGAAGGCTTTTTTTTTTTTTTTTTTTTGAGATGGAGTTTGGCTCTTGTCTCCCATGCTGGAATGCAGTGGCGCGATCTCGGCTCACTGCAACCTCTGTTTCCCGGGTTCAAGCCATTCTCCTGCCTCAGCCTCCCGAGTAGCTGGAACTACAGGCGCGCGCCACCACGCCCGACTAATTTTTTGTATATTTAGTAAACGGGGTTTCACCATGTTAGCCAGGCTGGTCTCAAACTCCTGACCTCAGGTGATCCGCCTGCCTCCGCCTCCCAAACTTTTTTTTTTTTTCACACGGTTTCCTAATTTCAACCAACAGCCCGCTAGACTAGCGGCTCCTTTCCTGTATTCTCTAGCTGCAATGCAGACAGGTCGTTTCCCAGCTAACTGGGGGTCAGGAAGGCTGAAGCGAGGGAGGTCTGCTTGTAAATCCCCAGCGGCCCTGGCCGGGCTCTCTTGAAGGCGAGACGAAGGCGCAGTTGGAGCAGTTTGCTGTGAGCAGCACCTCTCCAGGAGGGGCCTCCCGTGGTGGCCCTCCACGCTGGGGCAGTGGGTGGACTTTGCCCTGTGTGGCGGGAAGTACTGCTCGCAACGGTGTTAGCTCTGGGAGGGCACTTTTTAAAACATTTATACATTTTTTTTAATAGAAAAATCCTACTCAAGTCCTAGCCCAGCCGACAGCACATCTGTGTGTTTGTGGTGTGGAAAGCCAAAACATTAAAAACACATGTGCAGTTATCAGCGTGGCTGGTGTAAATACCAAGTCTATCACTTGGGCACACATGTTAAGATCAGACGCAGTCCAGGAACGACAAGTCAAGACCAAGGGTCCGCACTAGGGCAGACGCCAAGAGGACGGTTCCTCGGCCCCCAGGAACAGAAGTCTCTCTGCCACCCTCCACCTCGAATTCCTGAGAATTCTTTGTAGGTTTCAAACATTCCCCGGAGAGGGAGGAGGGTTAAGCTCCGGAGAGCTGGGAGTGAGACCCGGACTACCCCGGGACAGGAGAGCACAGCAAACAGTTCATGAAGTTCCGGAGTCTCCACACCTTCTGTCCCTAAGTGCAGGTGGAGAGAGGCTGATATGCTCAAAGCCGTATCTGAGCAGACACCCCGTGAGGCAAAGGGGCCGCAGGTCTTAGCGCTCCACACAGACACCGTAGGAGGCGCTGCCTTGCCGGCCAGCTTGTTTGCAGAGCTCTAGGGAGCTTGCTTTGGACTCTGCAGACCTAATTTCTTGATGGACAGATTCCAAGTGAAATGACTAGAGTTTGTGAAGAAGCGGGGCTGTTCTCTTAAAGCAGTCGTGCCGGTACAGACACAGTGATTCCACGGTGCACACAGAGGCTTCAGCAGATGGACGACTTCTCTGTGATTTCGTGGCCAGTGGAAGATGCCTTGTCACACAAGAGATGACGTGGGGGCTGGGAGGAAGACACAGAGAAGAGAGAGCAATATTTGGATGGCCAAGGGTTAATCCCGAGACAATTGGTGAGGCCGGCCTGTGGAGCTGAGGAAGACATTCCTCACAGAGAATTAGACCACAGGAGACCCGGCAACTGTGTCTCAATTCAAGGGACATTTAGAGAAAAATGCTGTTTGGCAGGGGGTCTTTTTCTCTCCTAGGGCCAGGCCCTCTGCCTCAAGCCAAATGTGTGTTTGCTCACTGCAAAGATGGGTGTTTGCAGCTGACGTCCTCTCACCTCTGAACCCAGGCGTAGCTGACCGCTCACTCACGTCTTGGGTTTTCCAGAATGGCAGGAGGACTTGTGTCTGTCCGCTGTTAAATGCTGGAAATTCATCCAGATGACTGCCCCTCCCAAGCCCTGAAAGTCCCAAGTCAGGAGTAAATCTCACAAATCCATGCAGAGGAAGAGCTCGCCTATGTGTGGTCACTCTGCATAGACTTTGATCACCTCCAGTCGCCACCTCCCCGACCACTAGGGGTCCTACTCCTTTATTGACCCCTGCTGGGAACACAGTTGTCTCTCTCAAACAGGGAGTGATGGGAGAAGACCCCAGAATGCTAAATCCAGCACACTTCTGACTCCTCCCAGGCCCAGCTGGAAAGGAAGGACCCTAGACCTCGGTCCTATCAAGAGACTTTAATCCATTCCTGGGATGTCGGAGAGGGACCACCTGCCCCCCACCGTCCCAGGCAATTCACATGCTGCGTAGCTGCGCCAGGGAGATCAGCCTGAAGACTTCGTATTGCAGAGGGACATACAGTACTTTTGTCCTTCTCCTTATTGTCCAATCTTTCCACTTCAAAATCCAGTACCCCTTTTCCTAATGGCAAGTGTGTGTGTTTGTGTGTGCACACACTCCTGTGTGTAGAGAAGATTCTAGAACAAAAGCTCTTTAAACATGCAATTGACATGACAGAGCTCCCAGATTTGAGGGTTCCTGAGTATGAGAACTGTGGACCAGGAGACACATCCCCCATCCTTCCAGAATGGCTTAAATAAACACAGGCAAAATGCAGCTTTAACTTATGTTTCTCATTTCCCAAAAGTTCTGATTTTCCCACACTGCCAAAATGCCCATGCATGAAGCCTGGAAGTATGTCCTCTGTTACTTCAAAACTCCAGCTTGAGGAGGCATTTTCAGTTCTTCAGCCTCCACAGAAGGTCACAGAGCACCCCCCACTGCCCGCCCCAGGTGCCTCCCGGGTGGCCTCTTCCCAAACGCAGAGCTTTTTCCTGGCCTCTCCTGGAAAAACTGGGAAGGGAATCTTCCCAGCCATAGCTCCCATTCTGTTCTGCTATCACATCATCAGTGATTTCTGTGATCTCTCCAAAGATACACTGAGCTTGCTCTCCCTCAGCCAGCAGCACTGGAGAGGCAGCTCCCGCCTGAAGCCGTGTAGCCATGGGTCAAGGGCAATGCCAAGGAAGGCATGTTGGCCCACAGTCAGAGGACACAGGCTACAGCCTCAGCTCTGCTCCTAATGGGCTGGGTGACTCATGGGAATCGCACTTACTCTCTCTGCCTCAGTGTTCTCATCTGTGAAATGGAGCTATTAATGCCGGCGCTGCTGCCCTGCTAGTTCATAAGTGTGAACTCTCAGCAGGCAGGGTCACTTGAGGCACATCCTTAGGCTTTCAGACAAGTCCGAAGGGCCAAATTGGTATTCGATGTAAGATGCCATGAAACCTGGTCATGCTCTTACTTGGACAAGCTTCTTCTGCGTTCTGCCTCTGCGGATGTGTAATCCTGAGCCCTTCTAACTCTTTCAAGAACTGGCCTGAACTGCTAACTATTAACTCTGGGAATGCCTGGGAAGCATCTTAAAAATGTGGAGTTGAAGGCAAATTCCAGCCCCAACTCTTCCTAGAGTAAGCACCCCTCCCTCTGCACCTTTTTTTTTTTTTTTTTTTTTTTTTTTTTAGATAGGATCTCACTCTGTTGCCCAAGCTGGAGTGCAGTGGCAGCATGACCTTGGCTCACTGCAGCCTTGACCTCCTGGGCTCAGGCGATCCTCCTGCCTCAGCCTCCCAAATAGCTGGGACTCCAGACACAGGTCACCACACCCAGCTAATTTTGTTGTTGTTGTTTTGTTTTGTTCTGTTTTTTTGTAGCAATGGGGTTTTGCTATGCTATCCAGGCTGGTTTTGAACACCTGGCCTCTAGCAATCCTCCTGGCCTCCCACAGTGCTGGGATGACAGGCATGAGCTGTCATACCTGGCCCTCTACACCATTCTTGGCGGTGTAGAGGGCCAGGTAAGATGGTAATGGAGCATCCCTTTTACTTGTTTGGGGCATAGTGACCAAGTTCAGACAATCCACTAGAATGTTCTTCCTTCCCTGTAGGGAAACTCTGCTCCCTATAATTTCTACTCACTAGGCCATCCTGCAATCAGTTCCTATTGTAAGCAGCCAGGAAGACCCCCTCAGCCGAGCCCCAAACCAGGAGGCCAAGGCCACTGTCCCTGGCCTTCTGCTCAGACAGTCACACTTGCCCACTCTCCAGAGGGGCTCTGTCAAACTGGGCTTGACAATTTGTGTTCATTTATTACTACACTAATTAATTTATAATTAATATTGTATATATTTATATATTATAAATATAATTTATATATAAATAAATGAAGATTTGTATTACCACCTCCTAGAAAGAAGAGATCTGAAAATAAAAGGCGTATTTGAAGATGACTTTTTAAATAGAAACCAAAACACATCAAATGGACTATTTCTCTGATTAAAATTCTCACACACCCTTTGTCTACGGGAAAAAGCCCAAGCTCCAGGATAATATCAAGACCCCGCCCTGACCCCCCCGACCCCTCCAGCTTCACCCCCCCAGCACCCTCCACCAGCCTAGTTTCCAGTCTCCAGAAGTCCTTGCACTTTCCCACCCAACAGCCTCTCACTTGCCTCTCATCCTGGGCACATGCAGTGTGCACATGCTGTTTTCTCAGTCTGTAATGTCCTTCACCACTTTTGCACAAACTGCTACTCACAGGGTTTCCAGATTTGCAAATAAAAATACAGAACACCCATGACTAGGCACAGTGGCTCATACCTATAATCCCAGCACTTTGGGAAAGTGAGGCAGGAGGATTGCTTGAGGCTAGGAGTGTGAGACCAGCCTGGGCAACATAGCGAGACCCTGTTTCTACAAATAACAACAATTTTTGAGAATTAGCTGAGCACAGTGGTACGTGCCTGTAGTCCCAGCTACTCAGGAGGCTGAGGCAGGAGGATCGCTTGAGCCCAGGAGTTGGAGGCTGCAGTGAGCTATGATCACACCACTGCACTCCAGCTTGAGAGACAGAGCAAGACCCTAGATATAAAACTAAAAATTAAATTTAAATATTAAAAATAAGACATCCAGTAAAATTTGAATTCCAGATCAATAAGGAAAAACTTACTATGTCTCAAATATCCCATGAGATATACGTATAGTATAAATTATTCATTGTTGAACTGAATTCAAAGTTTGCTGGGCATCCTGTATTTTATCCGACAAATCCACCTGCTTATCCTAATAGTATTACCTCCTCCAGGAGGCCAGGTCTGACCTCCTCCCTGTCATCACTGCCCTCCTCCATCCCTAGTCAGATTCACCCTCTCTGTGCCCGCAGCTCTCCCATCTACATTTATAACTGGTCCCTTCTGGGTACATCATACACAGCGAGCTCTTAGAGGCCAGGACCTTGTCTTATTTTGTCTCACCCATTCCGCATCTCCAGCATCTAGTACGATGCCATGCATATGCTGAGTACTCAATAATTACCCCCACCCCAATAAATGAATAAAGGGGAGACAGACATGTGAAATACACAGGCTCTTAGGGGACCTACCTTGCACAATAATTTTGTGCTGCATTTTCAGAGAACAAAGGCATGAATACCTCCCATAGTTCTCTTTGTCTTTAGAAAAGGAAAATCTTTTCTAGATCTCAATCCTAAGGGAATTGATGTTCAGTGCCTTATACAAACACAGCAAACAGAGTGTGGGACTTCTCCACTGGGTCTCTTCCCATCCCAGAGCCGACCTTGTGGACAGATGCCACATCTGATCCGCTCCTCTCTCCCCAGGACCTGCACCGAGCAGGTCGCTCCATAGAGGATGGGATCGTAGAGGCTGGGTTGGTCAATGCAGTGGCCCATTCCCACAAACCCCCATGCAATACTGGGTCTGGCACCTGGGATGCTGGTGTTTCCGGAAGCCTTGTACGCCAAGCCTTGTACGCCAAGCAAGAGAAGTTAGAAGGGGGCCCCACAGTGTGACACCTGGGGCCTGGTCCTGGCATCAGGGCTCAAGGCTTGGCTGGGACATCACAGAGCACCAGACTCAGGTCTTTAGGAAACCCCTGCCCCTCTGGGAAGCCCAGGGAAGTGAAAGTGAAGTGGCACATGCTTCAGTGACCCGAAGCCCATAAATCTGCCTGGCTGGCTGCGGGGAGGGCAGCGGCCCAGCGCCGGGACACATTCCCCAAGGAGCCGTGTGCTTATTTACCTAACCCTTCGCAGCAGTCAGGCCAGACGGTGCATTGCCTTCCTCGGGGTTTGAGCCAGGAACAAGTCGGATATAAATGAGGTGCTGGCGAGAGGAATGGGGGAGTGCCCATCATCACACTCCTGTCTGGAAGGAAAGCTTTCCCTGCTCCCAAAGTCTGGTGACCTCAGCTGGGGAAGCCTCGCCTCCAAGTCCCCATGCTGGGAAGCCTCCTCCCCACAGTGTCTCTCAGCCTGAATAACGCATCTGCCATCTGCTACGTAAGGGATATTACTCACCTGGGCGAAGGCAGAGTCCCCTGTCTCCTAGTAGGATGCCTTGCTGCAGTCTTTTCCGATTTACTCCCCACATGCATCATTCCATTTGCGCCTCACCAAAAGCCTCTGAGCTGGCTGAGATCATTACTTTCATTTGACAGAAGAAGACACAGAAGCTCAGAGGAGTGGGACCCTGGCTAGCAGTCTAGTCACCAAAAAACTACGGTGGAGGCCAGTCGCAGGTCAGGAAGCACAGATCTTTGGACTCCAAATACTTCTGGCTTTGCACTAGACCTGGCTTTGCTGAAGGCCAGTCCCCCGGGAGGGAAACCTGGAGAGCCTCTGCAGTCAGCAATATCTGATTGTCTATTCATTTACCAGGCTCTCTGCCCGGACCTCCACCAGAGACTGTGCAAGGTGCACAAAAACGTAAGCTGCACCTGTCAGACCCGTGATGCTACAAGAAGATGGCCTGAGACTGGCCCAGGAATTGAAGAAAGACACTTTCAATTTTGAGAGAGAGAGATCCTCTTCTATGAGAAAATGGCCTGGGAAGGCTGGACGGCCACCGAGCCTACTGAGAAAGGACTGCAGGAGTTCCAGAAAGAAAATGGCAACAGGCAGAAGCCGGCTGACTATGAGGCCAAGTGCCAGCCTTAGCCTTTTGGCACCTAGGGCCCTACCCACAGCCACAGGGGCCTGGAAGTGCCAGGGGGACTGTGGGCCTTCAGGGTTCCCAGGACGGAGGTGGGTCACAATGCCAGGGCTTGGGTCCAGAGCACCTGCCGGTTTGATTCTGTTTTCCCATAGCCAGGTCCTGAACTCCCAGGGATGCAGCACATCAGCTGGTGCTGCTCCCTTTAAAGCACTTCCGATGGATCTCCTGCTAGTTTAGCTACTGTTCATCAGTTCATGCTGAAATTGCTGTCACTGATGTTTGATAGATATCATTAGGACTGTAAGGTACTATTTTCCAAATAAAGATTGTTTAATATAATATTACATATGTATATATACATATGGAGAGAGAGAGAGAGAGAGAGAGAAAGAGGGAGAGAGAGGGAGGGGGAGAGAGAGAGAGAGAGAGAGAGAGAGAGAGAGAGAGAGAGAACCCAAACCCACAATATGGCATGGCACCAACCAGATTGCATGCAGACAGAAAAACCTCCTTGGCAGCCTGACAGGTGCATGCCCACAGGGCCGCAGTGTGAGGGAATTCTCAGCCTCCAGCCTCTGAGCAGAGCTCACGCTGCCCCCACAAGCTGGGCTGTCTTCCCAACACACATCCCAGGTTCAGATAACGGGTTTCATCCACCTGGTCTCTCCCCAGTCTCCCTGTACATCATGGCTGTCAGAGCACTGCTCTTCAAACATTCTTTTGCTTGTTTGCATGTCTGGAGTCTTGGAATCTTCCTGAAGACAGAATCTGTATCTTGTTTGTATTTGTATCTCCAGTGGCTGCCACATGGTAGGTGTGCATTACACATGTGATTGCTGCACAAACTACCGTCTCAAGATTCGTCTTTTTCATTTGATTGTCTGAATGCTTTGTACTTGGGGCATCTGAAGAATCTCTCCATGACTCAGTCTCCTCTTCTAAAAAGTAGGGGTTCGGCTGGGCATTGTGGCTCATGTCTGAAATCCTAGTACTTTGAGAGGCCAAGGTGGGTGGATCACCTGAGGTCAGGAGTTCGAGACCAGCCTGACCAACATGGTGAAACCCCATCTCTAATAGAAATACAAAAATTAGCCAGGTGTGGTGGTGGGTGCCTGTAATTCCAGCTACTCGGGAGGCTGAGGCAGGAGAATCACTTGAACCTGGGAGGCAGAGGTTGCAGTGAGCTGAGATTGCGCCACTGCACTCCAACCTGCGTGACAGAGCAAGACTCCCTCTCAAAAAATAAATAAAGAAAAAAAGCACGAGTTCATAGGACCCTTCTAGTGGGAGGCTAATCAGAGGGACACAGAACAATGTGGGTACCTGGGTGAGACAAACTGGGGACTCCTGGAAAAGGGGTGTTTCACAGCCATAGGAACTGGAACAGAAGGAGGGTGTGCAAACTTCCAGGCGCATGGAAGAGTTTCTTGTCTCCTCCATCAAGATGGGGTTTTTGAGTCTTAAATAGGTATAGGATTCACCTAGGAATCTTGTTAAAATGCCAATTATGATTGGGTATGTCTGAGGGGGGCAACTAAAAAATTAGAACCTCCATGGCAGATGATTCTAATTTTTACTGTCTCCTACGACTTTGCTACTCCAAGTGTGGTCCGCAGACCAGCAAGACCAGTATCTTCTGGGAACTTGTTAGAAATGCAAATCTCAAGCCAGCTCTGACCAGTGAGAAGTAGGTGGAAGTTGGTAGGTGGGGTGCCCTGGAGCACATCATAAGACAGATAGCCTTGGAAATTTTGCCTCTTCCCTCTGCTTCCCACCTGAAATTCAGCTGTGATGTCTGAGGTACAGTAGCTGTCTGGCAACCATGAGGATGAATGCCAGCAGACCCGGATGATGGAGAAGAAGGAAAGAGCCTGGGTCTCAGGGAGTCCCTGTACCCGCCCTGCGCTGCCCACCCTGGGATTCTCACTGGGAAGACCTACAATCTCTCTCCCTCACTCGCTTAAATCCAAAGTCATTTTGATTTTCTCTTTCATACAGCTAAGACCAAATCTCACTGGCACAGGTCTGTAATTCTCACGGCCAGCAGGAAGCTCAAAGACTGCAGGTTCGAAGTTTTACTGTCTCTTAAGACTTTGCTACTCAAAGTGTGTTCCCCAGACCAGCAGCAGCAGCATCTTGTAGGACCTTGACAGAAACGCAGACACTCAGCCTGCCCCCCATCCCTGTTCCCCAGACATAACAATCAGTGTTTGCATTTTAACAACATTCCTAGGTGAATCCTGTGCCTATCTGAGACTGAGAAACGCCGTCTTCAGAAACTCCTCCATTAGCCTGGAAGATTGCACCTCTTCCTCCTGTTCTGATTCCTGTGGCTGCAGAACACCCTTTCTTCTGTTGTCCCGATTTGTGATTGTCTCACTCCTGCACCCACATTGCTCTGTATCCCTCTATTTAGCCTCCCTCTGGAAGGGTCCTACGAGCCCCCAGTTTTCAGAAGGGGAGACAGAGTCACAGAGAGGTTTCTCAGGTGCCCCAAGGACAGAGCATTGAGACAATCAACTGAAATCAAGCTATCAGGCAGAGAGAGTGGACAAAGCCACTCTCTTAAGGGCGCAGGCGCCAGGAGGGTGAGGGCGGGCCACAAAGTGAAAGTGCAGGCAGTGAGGAAGCGCTGCCCCTTGGCCCCTCAGAGGCTGATGGCAGCAGCAAAACAGACGTTGCTTTCTTCCCCACACATGGTGGCACCAGCAGTTGTATATCTGGAGGCTTCTGTAATCTTCCAGCAGTTTCTCACTCAATCATATTTAATATCTGTCACTATAAAAACATTGCCTTCTATCAAATTCTTCTAACACTTAGAGCGTTACAAGACAGCCATGGCTCCCCCACGCAGAAAAGCACAATATGTCCATCAAACTCATTTGTTCTTTATTTTTTAACAGCAGTCTAGCCACTGAATTGCTTAATACACGGCAGAAAGGTCCATAAATAACAACTTCCCAGGGAGAGCCACTCAGCCGGGGAGTGCTTTCCAAGTTCTGCATTAAGTCCTCGGGCGGGACGGGTTTTCCAGCCATTTAGGTCCATAAATATATCTAACCGGCTGCTTCCCAAATTGCTGCATAATCCTTACCGCCTTCACTCATGTTTTCTTTTATTGCCATTATCACTGGCCTCTTGACAGGAGAATAAAATATTCTTTCTGAAGGATGAAATGCTCTACAACCTGCACGAATTTAACTCATCCAGATCCTTTTTGGCTTTATTTCCATCCCCACCCCAAGGAAATCGACTCTTCACAATTAATGGGGATTTCGGATCGGAGTTTCATTGCATCCTCTCTCTGCTGGCCGGTGGCAGGCACTGTCTGAGCTGTGTTCTCCCAATTCCAGAAGCCAATGAAGCCACAGGTGTGTATCAATCAATTGCTGTGTGCAGGTCCTGTGCTGGGTCACATGGGGAAGAGAGGACAGAAAACATAGATTCCCAACCCCAGGAAGCACAAAGTGGGGAGCAGAGAAGATAAAGGACAGCAGGGAAGATAACAGAGCCCATGTCTGGGGAGAGTGGAGGGGGGCTCCCCCACCTCCTTCTCTTCTTCTTTCTCTCTCCCCCATCTCCTTCTCTCCCCCTCCCTCTTACCTCCTTCTCTATTCCTCTCTCTCTTCCTTCTCTCTCCCCTCCCCCACGCCTCTCATTTTGTTCATGCCCCCCAGACTATTTTGAACAAGCAGGCTTTGAGCCTTCTGATGTTTCTCCCCAAGTCTGGGTGGCAGTTGTTAATGAGAGGAAGCACACTTGTAATCGATGAATGATGAGCGGTGGAGCCAGGCAGCCCCAACACCCATAAAAGGCGAGAGCGCTCTGAAGAAGGAGCTCAGGCAGCCCTGGGACCAGGGTAGTCACATTTGCAAACCTCTGTCTTGTAAGAAGACACCTGAGCCAGGACGGCCGTTTCCTGCCTTCCCTCCTTCCTCTCCTTCAGCCTCTCTATGGGGAAGGGCAGTCCTGGATGGAGCCTTAGCTTTGCAAAACACGGGAACCAGGAGTAAGGACCCAGAGACTCATACAAACCGCTGCTCCCGACTTAAAAGGGCACGGATGATGGATGCCTGCGTGCAGCCTCTCTGTCTGCAAGCCTCTCTCCCACTCGTCTCTCACACATCATATTTCTCAAGGTTCGGGCATCACTGACCCCAGAGTGAGAAATCTACAGGCTGTTCAAAACAAGTCCCATGACCCCATGTCCTCTGGAGGAGACGGTTCCTGCCGGGAAGGGGTTGCAGAGGAGAAGGAGACGCAGGCACACAAGGCACAATCACTGTGGGAGGCAGGGGCAGCAGTCCCTGTCACAGAGAAGCCACTGACCACCTCTGGCCTTCCTCTAGCATCCAGGCTGCCCCTCGTCGCCGGGGTCCCCATGCCGCCTTTCCACTGCAGGCCCTCTCTCCAGTCTCCCAGTCACCCTCAACTCCTCTCCCACCCACGCCAGGTGCCAGATGGGGCGCCTTCCCGTGACTGGTTTCAAGGGCTCTTCTCCCCCCTGGGGTGGGGGCCTGCGGGGCTGGAGAGCAGAGGGCTTGATGGGATGGGGGTGGGGGGAGCAGTGGTCTGTGGAATGCAGACCTCTGCCCACACTCAGGGGCCAGCCCAAGGAGCATAATAGAATACATTAGTCCCCTGGCCCATTCAGCCCTGCCTCTTTAAGAACAATGGTGGCAACTGAGCTAATTTTTGCCAAATGACTGGCTTCCGTCCATCGGGAGCAGAGTGGAGCCCGCCAGACAAAGTCCATATTCAGGTTTCAAGAGAGGCTAGCTAGTAGTCATGGGGGCATCGGGCTACTTCCCAGGGCCAGCAACCAGAGCATCCCAGTGCCCAGGGCCTGAAGCTGACACCAGCCACCGGGGTATCTGTCCCAGGGCAGGGGGTGACGCTGCCACTGAAATCAGGAAGCGCAGGCTTCATTTTCAATACGAGCGCGCCCTGGTGCAGTGGTTGACTACAGAACAGTCTTTATTACTTGGAGTTTTACTTAGCAAAAACCAGTGTGGCTGCTGGAAGGATGCTCAGGTCAACCTACGTGAGGCACCTGCGATCAGGCAAAGAGCACTGGGCCAGGAGTCCGGTTTTTCAGCCTCAGTGGCTTTCCACAATCTCTTCCCCCGTCCGAGTCCCAAGTCCTAAACATGTGAAGGGATTGGGCTAGATAGGCTCCGGCCCTTTGAAACTTTGATATTTTGTGTAAAAAGAAAACTCAGACCATGCTTCCTCTGTTGTCCCATAGGACATTGCTAAGCACGCAAGAAATAAAGGCTTTAGGAAGGGAGGGAGGGAGAGAATATTTATCGAGAATATGGGAGAGAAATATATGAATCCAATTTTGCAGAAAGAAAAGAAGGATAAGACAGAGAAAGGAGAAAGGAAGGGAAGGAAGGAAAGAAGAAAAAAAAACTAAAAATCCTGAAAATAGGTACACTGAAGTGTTAGCTACTTCTGGGTGTTGAGATCATAGGTGATTTACACTGTCTTCCTTTTGCTTTTCTTCATTTTCTAAAATTTCCACAATGACCATGTATAACCTTTGCAAAGAAGTAAAGATTATTAATTTTAAAGAAAAGGAGATAGATACACAGAACAGCATCAGTCTTCTCTCGGGGGGAAGGAACAATGTGGGTCTCTGGTATTAACCTCTGTGACGTAGGTTCTTAAAAATCCTACTTCATTGACCATGTTAGGAAATGATTGCAAAATGCTCGGGGCAGGGGTGCACGATGGCTTACAGTTTCTGGATAATTGCCCCCATTGTCCAGCTTGTGATGCATGTGGAGTCATATTCTCTATCTTTCTTCCAGACCACACAGATGCCAACGAGGGAGCGAGAACTGTCAGGCCAACAATCAATCAGCAAATGTTTAATGAGCTCCTACTATGTGCAAGGTTCTGTGCTCAGAGCGTGTCCTCTCGTGCTTGCCCTCACCTGCTGGCTCATGCACATGCCCTCCTCGATGCTCCGTCTTCCTCTCACACGGC
This sequence comes from Cebus imitator, assembly GCF_001604975.1. NCBI lineage: Eukaryota > Metazoa > Chordata > Mammalia > Primates > Cebidae > Cebus > Cebus imitator. Next base: position 911,915 of record NW_016107841.1, read on the forward strand.
AGGCTGCTTTCTCTGGGCTCCTGCCACCTCCCTGGGCATCTACTCATTGAACCACGCGCCCCACCTAAGAGAAGAGATTCAGAGCCTCTTCCAACTGCCACCTGCCCTACCTCTGGACAGGGTGCATAGGAGGGCTGAAACTGGCTTAGAAAGGTCCAACAGCCTGCCCCAGGTCTCACAGTAAGTCACGGGTGGACTCCAGGACTCCGGACTTCGTCCTAGCTGGCTCTCTGAGCTCCTCCACCCTCCTGGCCCAGCATGGAACATGCACTGCCTGAGGCAGCCGGGCTAGGAGGAGAGCTTGGAAGGTCATATACCTGTCATCCCCGGAGAGCGCTTGGCAGCTGCGCCGTCCGGGCTGCAGGAATCCGTTCTGTAATAACTTGCCACACAAAACACACCTTTCCCGTTTGGACTGGACGCTGTCCCGGGACAGGAGGAAGGTGGAAGGCTGCCATGGGTGCTGCAGAGAGCAACCGAGCTCCTCCCTGCAGATGCCTAGAGGTGTTCGTTCTCAGGAAATGCTGTTCAAGCTTTGTGTCACCCGGTAAGAGAGGAGAGGCAGGGAGCTGGGTGGCTCAGACATCAGGGAGCGTGTGGGAACTTGAGGCAGGATCCAGCAGGGCTGGATTTCCTGCAAAGACGACAGGGCTCAGGGCAGAACTGCGGCAACTGTGAACAGCAGTCCTGGCTCCAGGTCGGATCCAGCCTCAGCTCACCAGGAGGGAATCAGCCTGTGAGTGCTGAGCCTAGTTCCACAGAGACTTCTCCACCACATCCCCGGCCCTGTGGTCTGCTCATAACCGCTCTTCCTTCCATTCCCCTGTGTCAAAATCCTTCTGATGTCCTCACCAGCACCACCCCTGGGAAACCTCAGCCTAAGCAGAGATGGCCAGAAGAGACCAGTGTCTTTCCTTCTCTGAAACCCCACCTGTGTGCTTCAGGTCTATGCACCAGTGAATCTCTGTGCAGTACATCTCTTGGGGTTCTGACAAGGAGCCCCGCAACCATGCGCGGTGCTTCCCATGTCTCTCCCTCCACATCTCCCATGCAGCAGCAGAAGAGTAACCAGAAGCACAGTAGCATGGCCCCGAGCTCCCAGCTGAGCCTAGCAGCAGGGCAACGTACTGTTGGGGGAAGGGTGCAGCATTCCCCAAAAGGAAGGACAATGCCCCACCTTCCAGGGATGACCAACCCTTGCAGAGCATGCTGTCTCAACAAAATGATTACAGTGCCAGCCTTTTAGCCACTCATTCAGCTCCTCAGTGCCAGGCCCCAGGGAATCACAGCAGACAGAGACAGATCGCTTCTCAAGACAGCCCCGGCTCCTGCAGGAGACCTCACGGGACCATCCTCGAACCGAAGCAAGATCTGATTCTGATTCTTAAGATTTGCTGAATGCCTGCTTTGTGTCAGATGCCCTGATCACGGTTTATTCATACACTGGCACAATGTGATCTCAGCAAGCCTGCCAGGGAAGTCCGTTGGAAAGAAACAAGGTGAGACATTAAGCAATTTGCCCAGAGGCTAAGAAGTAGAGGAACCGAGCGCCAGGACTCAGAAGACCTCGGATGGGACATGGTAGCAGTGGCAGCATGTGTGAAGGAGGGGAGATGCTGGGTGACAGGGCTGTTTGAGTCCCGTGTAAGGTACCAGGTCCTGCATCACTAGGCTAGAGCTCTTCGCAGTCCCACCGGCCCACTCCACGCCCAGGAAACGAAAGCTCTTGTTAGGATGGGTGCCACTCCACCCCTCTTTGCCAGGGAAGTCACTCCACCCCACCCCATCCCACCCCCTGGCCCAGCGAAGGACCATGGTGCGCTCTGCATTTTTCAAACAGCTGTGGCCACGCAGCAGGCTGACTCTGCATGAGCAGCACACAGGCTTACGTTTGGGAACTGCTTTCCACACTGCAAGTCTCCTCCCTTTCTGTCTGTCTTTCTTTCCCCCGTGTTAAAAGGAAAGCAAGGTCTCTATTGTAGCCTATTGTGTACGCATTGCCTGGCCACTGGTTTTTTCCGCCCTGTCTCATTAAGATGGATGGGGTTGCTGCCTTATTAATAATTGGAAAGGTTCCCCTTTGTTCCTCTTTCCTCTCCTCACTAACGATCCTGCCCCAGCAGCACCACAGAGAACCCTGCAGCCCCGGGCTAAGCAGAGCTCCTCCACACTGCTCGGGCACCACTGCCAAGGCAGGCCCGGCCCAGCCAGAGCACCCCGCCCAGGGAGAGGGTCTAGGCGCTCTCACCTGCAGACCTGGAGAGCCACAGAAGGAGAGGCTAGAGGTGACCAGAGATGGTGTCATCCAACCAGAAGGAGACTGATGCACCTGCCCAAGGTCACCCAGAGAGTGGAGTCAAGAAATCCAAGTCCTGGGCCTGGGTCTCCCCCCAGCCCCTCTCTCTGGTGTGCCATCCTTTGCCCTTCTCACTGTGCTGCCTGTGACTATTTAGCCAACCCATTCGCTCATATGCATTCGTTTTCATGCTAGGGCAAAAGAGAATTCATTCATTCATTTGCTTTATTCAACACATATATTTTTGAGGGTCTACCACTTGCCAGGGACCGCTTCAGGCACTGGGGCAGCAGCAGAGAGCAAGGCGGGCAGCTGTGCCCTCTCTCTTGCCATTCACTTTCCAATAGAGTCAGACAAGAAGAAACACGCAAACGCAGAAACAAGAATGTCTAAGAAATCGCGAAAGAAGTCAAACAGGATGATTACATCTAGAGGGCTGAGATCAAAATTAGCTGGGCGTGGTGGCGCGTGCCTGTAATCCCAGCTATGGCCTCCCTGAAGACGTGACATTTAGCTTGAGACCTGAAGGATGAGTATAAGTCAATTCCAACTCCCCAAGGACAGCTTAAAGTCCTTGACAGCTGGGATATCTTGAGTGGAACAACTGGGGAAATAGTAGGCATTAAGTTGTGTGGGCCCGACCCATAGCTGGAGGTGGCTGGAAGTTTCAGAAAGAGGTAGAACCTAGGATGGGTCACATCTGGCTCGAGAAAGAAAAGGCTGCAGAGTGTTCCCCAAGGGGCAACGGCTGGAGGCGGAGCAAGAGTCCCCGCGCAGTACGGGACCGCTGCTTGCCTCTTTTCTTCTTTCTTTTTTTTTTTTAGAGACAAGATCTTCTCTGCCACCCAGGCTGGAGTGCAGTGGAATGATCATAGCTTACTGCAGCCTCGACCTCCTGGGACTCCTGGGCTCAAGGGGTTTTCCCACCTCAGCCTCCCGAGTAGCAAGGACTACGGGTGCACACCACCACGCCCAACTAATTTTTAAGTTTTTTGATAGGAACGGGGTCTCACTATGTTGCCCAGGCTGGTCTCCAACTGTAAGACTCAAACAATGCTCCTACCTTGGCCTCCCAAAGCACTGAGATTACAGGTTTGAGTCACCATGCCTGGCAGCTGCCTCTTTGTCCTAAGTCCCTAACTGACGCATCTGGGCCTTATAGTAACTCTTCTCACCCCAATCCTGCAGTTTTTATTCCAGATAAATGTGACCTAATCTGGGGGCATGGGGGAAGTCAGCGAAGACTTCTCAAATGAGGGCACCCTGTGGGTCTGTCTGGCCTCTGGATCCTAGCTTTTCTCAATCAGCTCCAGCCTGCAACCACAGAGCACAGGTTAACAGAGAGAAATAACATAGGTAGTAACATCAGATGAAGGAGGACTTCCTAAGAGTGGGGTGGAGGCCCCACCAGCTTACCAGTAGTTTGCGAAAGCTTTTGGCTGCATAAATCAAGTTCTCTTTGCAAGTTTAGACTTCTCCAGGCCTGCCCTCTCTCCAGAATGGGCTCCCACACCCTCCCACTCTGCCACCTCCTGCAGAGAAGATGGGTGCCTGTTCCCATAATACACTCCCAAGTAGTTCTTCTATGGGCACAGAGTCCCATCCACCTCTGCCTGCCCCACTTCCCCAAAAATGAACATAATGAAAAGAGAGAGATGATATTTGCTTTCTATAATGCTACTTGGTCTTCTTGAAGCCAACCTAACTTCATGCTCTGGGTTTGTAAACTAAAGCTTATTCATACAACCATATGAGACAAGGACCTCTCTGCTCATGGGATGCCCCCGTTTGAGGGATTTCCACCCCAGATACCCCTCCCCCACTGCTGCAATGTCAAGAAGATTAATGCCTTGCTCCAAACTGTGAAGGGGAGGCTGGGCTGTCACGGGCATTGCAAGGAACGCCAGCTGTTTGCATGGGAGTGGGAGAGCTTGGCTGAGCCCAAGCATGCATGTGCACACACTCACAAACATGCATGCACACACATGCACACATACATATATGCACACGCACATATGCACACACCTGCACATGCATGAACAAACACACGTGCACACACGCATGCACACACATATATGCATGCATACACACACATGCATACACGTGCACACACATGCACACATGAATGCACACATATGCACATGCATACATCGGGCACACACACATGCACACACGTGCACACATACACACATACACGCACACACATGCACGCGTTTGCGCACACATACACATGTGTACACATCATGCCCACACACACATGCACACACTCATGCACACGTGCACATACGCATGCACATACACATGCACATAAGGGTGCACACACGCATGCACATACACATGCACACACATGCACACATGGGTGCACACTTGCACACATGCAGGCACACACCTACACATGCACACATAGGCATGCACACGTGCAAACATACATGCACACATATGCACATATGTGCACATGCACACGCATGAACACACGTGCACACATGCATTAACAAACGCGTGCACACACGCACACATATGTATTGCGCATGTGCACACACGTGCATACACATGCACACATGTGCAAGCATGCACATACACGTGCACACACGCACACATGCACACACGCACACACATGCACACAGGCTTACACGCACACGTGCACCCATGTGTGCACACAGATGCATGTGCACATGCATGCACACACATGCGTGCACACACAGGCATGCATGCACACACGTGCACACTCACGCATGCACATACACACATGCACACATGTGCACACATGCATGCACATACACACAGACACACGCCCTCCTACGACCCACCAGAGAAGGCTTGTATTCTCAACTCAGTTTTAGGGCCATAGCAACATTTACTGTGGCACCTGAGTGGAGAAATCAGGTGGATCCTCTGTTATACCTGGGAGGGGGTAGATCCCATCTTGAGGGGATCTCAGCACAATCTGACTGAGTGAACCCTACAAAAGTAGTTGCCCTCCACAGTATTCCCTTTGATTCTAGTCCCTAAATCTACTGATGAGAAAGAAGAATGAATTTAACAGCCCCGTACAGAGTGCCTGACTTGTACCAGCACCACGCTGGACATGGATGCAGTGGTGGATGGAGCACCATTCCTCCTACAGGCCCCACCCTGGCCTGTGCTCAGAGCCTTTCCTGGTGCCATTCCACTTTGCTCTCCTGCTTCCGTATCTGATTGGCTTTTTTTGCTCCAATCCCACCACTAGGGTAGCATTTTAAATGGCATTTCCAGCCACCTATGATGGCTCACACCTGTAACCTCAGAACTTTGGGAGGCCAAGGCGGGCCTTGAGATCAGGAGTTCGAGACCAGCCTGGCCAACATGGTGAAAACCCATCTCTACTAAAAATATAAAAACTAGCCAGGTGTGGTGGTGCACACCTATAGTCTCAGCTACTTGGAGGCTGAGGCAGGAGAATCGCTTGAACCCAGGAGGCGGAGGTTGGAGTGAGACAAGATCCTACCACTGCACTTGAGTCTGGGTGACAGAGCAAGATTCGGTCTGAAAAAAAGAAATTAAGTAATTTTTTTAAATGGCATATCTACCTTGTAACCTTGTCATAATCACAACTGGGAAGGCTGGCTGAGTCTGCACTCAACCCCTCTCCAATTCCTACCCATCTCCCTAAATCCTCCTTCATGTGGTTCTTAATACTATTACATATGTTTTAGAGCATGCTTCCACAGTCTAAAATGGCGATAATCCTAGTAACATACAAGTAGGTTTTAATACATTTAAATGAGATTATGCATTGAAAAACGAAACAACGCAACAACGCTTGACAATACCCCTTACCTGCAAAATGGTAGCCATGTTTGTTTTTCTTGCTGGATTGCAGTAACTGAGGTGTGTTTAGCTTTATTCCTGCAGCCTCAGCCCCAGCTTGGACCTTTGCACACAGATGCTTCATAATTGTTTGTTAAAAGTCCTCCATATCCATTCAGCTCTGGATGCTAATCTCTCAAAAACTGGTAGGATCAGGATTTGCTAACCGAAGGAATGCATTTGCACTGAGATACTGGAGTCTCCATGGCTCTCAACGTCAATACATTTGCATGCTGGGGCTTTTGTCACCAAAGCAAGGTTTCATAGTGGCCATTTAAGGCATTGGGGTAGTGGAGGTGGGGGAGAATAATTATTGTGGGAAAAATACCTATTGGTACTTGTGAAAGTACCCTTAGAAGTAAGCTAGCCCAGGGACAGCCATGACTGGGACATTTACATTTGCCACGCTGTGCAGCTCACTGTCAAAGTTTAATTACCCCCAACTTTGCCTCCAAGGGGCTCTGGAAATTTCTTCTGGCCTATATTTTTCTTGCTTAAAACCCAGTGTCCCTGAGTCACCTGGCCACGCCAGGTTCTGCAAACATTGGATTCGCACCTTGATGCATGTGGTGATGGAAGACCATGCTGTCAAAAAGGCATGGTGGGCAGGGGAGGGTGCCACCAGGAAAAAGAGTGACAGGCTGGCCCTAGGTCGGGGGCAAGAGTAGGTATGCATTCCACATGGGGCATCTAAGAAGACCATAAAGGTCTGCTAGCATAGCCGTCCCAAAGCTCAGCTCTGGGTGTGCCATACATTTACCCAGAAGCTCGAATGGGTCCTGATGCCTCCTGCACCACGTCCAGACTTCGGAGGCCACTGCAGCTTGGCTCCAACGATCCCTCCAGCTTCCCCTCCCACTCATTCCTCATTCCCACTCAAATCAAACAACTCACCTTGCCCTAAACAGCCACAGAACTTCCCACCTTCTCACCTTTCCCCCTGCTGTTTTTCTTTCTTGGAAGGTGAACCCTGTCACCTCCATCATTTGAAATCTCCTCGCTTATCCCTCCAGGCTCAAGACAACGGCCCCTTCTGCCTGATCTACATTGGCAAGACCCCTTCTCTGTACCCATAACCGTGTGTGCTCTGTTGTGTGGCCTGCTAATTTTCTACTTTGTTTTATTCATGCATTGTCTTCTTTCCCTTCCTGGATTGGAAACTCTGAAAGAGCAAGGAACTGGTCTTATATATTTTCCCCACAGCACTTGCACAATGTCCTGGTTGGAAGATGGATAGATGGATGGATGAGTGGATGGATGGATGAATGGATGGATGGTTGGATGGATGGATGGATGGATTGATGGATGGATGGATGGATCAATGGATGGATGGATGGATGGATGGATGGATGGATGGATGGATCGATGGATGGATGGATCGATGGATGGATGGATGGATGGATGGATGGATGGATGGATGGATGAGTGGATGGATGGATGAATGGATGGATGGTTGGATGGATAGATGGATGGATGGATGGATGGATGGACATATGGATAGATGGATGGATGGACGGATGGATGGACAAAAGGATGAATGAAAGAAGGGAAAAAGGGAAAAGAGGAAGGAGGAATGAAAGAACAAACAAAGAATGAACAAATAAACAAAAGGCCCCCGTGCATAGGGCTCTACTAGCTCCTAGTGAGTAGTCAGAGAGGCCTGGCTCCCTGGAGACGGGGTGGTAAAAGCGCAGGCCATCTCTGAATGGCTTCCTCCTCCCCTGCTCCCCTCCCTGGGGCCTGCCTTCAGCAGCATTCGTCACACAGGCCTGTGCTCATTGAGGAAAAAACATGCAAAGGCAGAGCAGGGGTGGCCCTGCCCCGTGAAATCCTCTTGTTCAAGGGCCACTGCTCCCACAGGAAGTCAGCAAGGGACAAACCAACCTGCTGGGCCCCTTTATCCCCTGGCCCGACACCCCGGAAGCTAACTGCAACCACACACAGCAGGAGACACACACAATCCCCTCCGCCAGGGAGTCTCTGGTTAGCACCAGTGGCAACAAATCCTCCACGCTGCACAGACACACAAATGCCCGGCCTCAAGCCCATGCCGGGAACTAGAAGAAAAGCCACATTCAACAAGGAGGCTTCAGTTAACCAGAACTCCGCCTGACGGAATCTTCACTGCATCCACACTTTTGTTTGCGTTTTTGTTTGTTCTGCGTTCCATCTCAGTGCCCTCTCTGGAAGAAAAAGAGAAACCATCCAAGAAAACAAGCTGACATTAAAATGCAGTTAAGAAGAGTACCAGAAAAAAAAAACTGGGGGAGTCTTTAGTATCTTTAGTATCTGGAGCAAATAAACAATTTTAGCAAAAGCAGCACAATTGTCTCCCAAATTGGCAAACACAGCTATTCACACATCCAAACTGCCCTAAGCCTGTGTCTACAAGTTGGAGGATGCCTGCATTTGCTGTTGATTGACCCAGTTCCCAAACCCCACACCAGATGATCCCAGGTAGTCAGTCTTCTATCACTTACTTTCCTTTCCCTGGTAACTGAAAAATGCAGAGAGCATCATCATTTTTCATGACAGTCATCGCCTGGCTGCTGTGGAACACTGGGCATGAGCTCTGGCGTCCAGCAGACAGGCATTTCCTCTCCTGTGACGGTTGCGAGTCCCTGAATGACACAGCCTCAGGGTCCCCTCCGTGAAGTGGGGATGATAATACTACACCCCTGTGAGGTTGCTTGAGGACTCACAGAGGGCAGTTCACACCAACCCCATCAGGGACCCACGGTGGTTATGTTCTTCCTTTCGTTTATTTATTTTTTCGAAGACAGAGTCTTGCTCTGTTGCCCAGCCTGGAGTGCAGTGGTGTGATCATACCTCACTGCAGCCTCAAACTTCTGGTCTCAAGCAATTCCCTTGCCTCGCCCTCCCAAGTAGCTGAGACCACAGGCGTGAGCCACCAAGCCCAGCTAATTTTAAAAATTTTTATAGAGATGGGGTCTCTGTAAAAAAGTGTCGTGGGCAGGGTGCAGGATGCAGTTGGAGCTACACAAACACGGAGTTTCCTCTCCTTCCTTCCACTCTTGCCCACCCCAGGTCCTTGGCAGTCACTCCTGGAGCCTCCTCTTGGAAGCCCTCCAGGCCTCAGGTGGTTGCTCTGCCTCCTGAGACGAGCTGTTTGGAATCATCAGACCCTGAGACACCCCCCCGGATGTTTCCCTCGGGAGCTGAAGCAGGTCCAGGCAAGCTCCTGCCCTCACCTGAGCCACTCTGTCCCCTCAGTGCTTTTGCTGAGAGCAGCAGCTCAGCAATAACTTGGGAAGGACAAGCTGCCCAAGGAGTCAACACTCAGCCAGTGACAGCCTCCCCCCACTTGCTAATGCCTGTCCACTCTGACCACCTTTTACCCAGGCACAGTGCCAGCTCCATCACATACCTGAAATATCTCATTTAATCCTCATAACAACTCTCTGACGTAAGAACTATCACTGTCCCAGACAGATAAGAAAAGTGGGGCCCGGGAAAGTAACTTTCTCAAGGTCACACATCCAGTAAGGAGCAGAACCAGCATTTGAGCCTGTGAGGCCTGGCTCTGGAGTCAATGCCTGCACCCCTGAATCTTGGGACCTCTGTTTCTCTACATCCCGAGGCTTGAGGGAAGAGGTGTCAGGCACTCACAGTGGTTATGTTCTTCCTTTAATTTTTTCAGAGATAGGGTGTTGCCCAGGCTTGAGTGAAGTGGTGGGATCATAGCTCATTCCTCGTCCCCAGCGATCCTCCTACCTCAGTCTCCAAGTAACGGGGGCCACAGGTGCAAGCCACCATGCCCAGTCCATTATATTCTTTCTAATCCTCACAGTGAGCCGGTATGATGGATATACTTTTCCCATTTTTGCACATCAGAAATACCAGGGTCCCAAGACATTAAGTAAAACGCTTTTATCACCACATTTACAAGAGGCAAATTCAGATTCATCTGATCTTGAAGCCTGAGACTTTTCCATTTTCTACTGCCCAGTCTGAATGCCTAGCTCCTAGTGGTTGGCATCAGGCACATCTAGGAGAGTGGCACAGCCACCTTCATGATGGTTTTGAGAGGACAGAACCCCCATCTGTCCAAGCACTCCTCCATGACTCCCAAGACACAAACCAAATTCCAGCCTGATGGGTACGGCTCAAGGACCTTCTTCAAGAGGCCTGCAAAGTATCGGTGGTAATGAGTTATGTTATCTGCCACAGGAACACATGAGCTAACAGACAGATTAGCTGCCTTTATCTGGGCTTAACTGTCTGTTGCAAAGAACAGAGCCCAAATGGATTATGATAGAGGTTGAGGACACTTTGGGGGGTGGGGAGTGGATGTTCAGGAAGCTATCAGGGTGATGGGGTGAGGGAAGCCTGGAGGATGGAGGTGGGAGAGCCCAGAGAGGGGCAGCTGAATGCGCATGCTGTGCTTCCCTGTGCAGACCCAGGTTTGCATTGTCTCGGGCTCCGTCACTCGTGCCACAGAACTGTTAGTGCCCTGTCCTAGCTGCAGCACTTAGCGCTGTTGCCTGTGCAGGACACTCATGATGCTCGCCAAGAAGGCAAGCACTGGGAGCAGGGAACATGAGCAGAAACATACATGGAGTGTTTACCATGCAGTGACTGCAAAACAACTGGAGCTCAATAAACAAGAGCTGCTATTAGCATTGTATTAGGATAATTATGTGTTATCAATCGATTGATTGACTGATCAACATCACTCATTTATCTTCTCTACACTCTCCATGTTACCCAGCACAATTTGGTACCTCCCTACCCCTCCAGGTAGGAGATGGGACTCAACTCTGGAGGCAGGGTTTGGACACTGGACCAAATTGAGGACTAGCTAAAACAGGGATAGGGCAGAAGCACCTTTCCATAAGACATACCCACCAGTGTGCCATGTCAGTTTATTGTTGCCATGGCAACACTCAGATATTATTGCCCCTTTGCATGACAACAACCTGGCATTCTGGAAGTTACCACCCTTTTCCAGAAATTTTGGCATAATTCACCCTTTAATTTGCATGTAATGAAAAGTGAGTATAAATCTGACCGCAGCACTGCCCTGGGCTGCTACTCTCAGCACGTGCCTGTGGGGCAGCCCTGCTCAGCAGGAGCAGGCACAGAGCTGCAACTCTGCCGCCTCCACAAAGCCATTTTCTTCTACCCCGAGCTCACCCTTGAATTCTTCCCTGGACAAAGCCAAGGACCCTCTCAGGCTAAGCCCCGATTTGGGCTCACACGCCTTGCCTCACTCTAACACTCTCCTTCACTAAGGCAGCAACCACCAAGTCACAGTGCACACTGCACACTCCAGCCTGATGGCATACACAGAGCACAGCCTCCTGGGCTGAACCTTCCTGCTCTGGAATCTGAGACCCTACCCTTACCAGCAAGATAGATCCCTAGAGGCCAAACAGAGATGTCGCTTGGGGACATGCAACAGGAGAGCCACCTCTGGCCCATTAAGGACAGGTAATCCTCTAGGGTTGGGGGTGACTAGAGAGCCCTGAGCTGGCCAGCACAGGTGGCTGCATCCTTGCTCCTGTGCTCCTTGGGTGCATGTGTGTGTGGCGGGGGGGAATGTAGGTGCTTCTGGAAGTGCTGACCTCAGATACTCACTTACGCCTCTGCATAAGTATCTTACGCAGGTGTTTCTGCCTGACCCACTCCTATGCTCCTATCAGACCTGGAAACCTAGTGACTGCCTACAGACAGTCTTATTTGCAACTGGGAATCCAATAAGTATTTATTGTTGATTTGCTGTCCAGAGATTATAAGAGAGCATGTGGCTACCAGGAAAGTGTGTACCTGATATACAGGATCTGCGGCTGGTCCCTGCAGAAGTATTTTTGGGCTTTCACTAAGGTGCATCTTGGTACAAGGGAGATTTTTGGCTGGAAAGACATTAGAGTCTCACTTACAGTAGACTCTCAAGAACAACAAGGAGGATTGTGTCAGTCAGCTACTGCTGTAAAACAAACAACTCTAAACGTAATGGCTTCACTCCCATGTCCGTGAGTGGCAGGTTGTTGGCTGGGATGACAGAGGACACTTATCACCAGAAGCAGCCCAGGCTGCTGCACGTGGGGGCAGTCACAGTGTTCCCAACGCAGTAACAGTGGGCAGTCCCCACAGCACTGGTGCTTCGCAGCCTCTGCCTGCGTCACAGCAGCCTAAGCAAGTCTCCTGACAGAGCCCTGTCTCAGAGTATGACAGCAGTCAGTTACAGCAAGAGGATGTGAAGCTGAGGAGGGACAAATTGTGGCCGCCTTGGAGGTCTATCCCAAGGTTGAATGAATCAGCAGGTGAGCTAACACTTACTCATGCTCTCCTCTTGCCAGAACATCAAGGCCATCTCTTCTCCGCTGTGCCTGACTTACCAAAATAGATCTCGATAGAGATTTCAATGGCTGCATAAGTGAGTAAATACACAATGCATGAAAGACAGGAATAAGTGAATTAACAAGAGGTAAGTAACAGAGTGAGTGCTGTTCTAACACTCAAGGTGTCTTTTTGTAGGTCCTCAGGCCTGGAGGAAGATTCCAGAATTTGGAGAAGAAATGTAAGAGACACACAACTCTTTTTTTTCTTTTTTTTAAGAGATTGGGTCTCACTCTGTCGCCCAGGCTGGAGTGCAATGGCCATACCTGCATCATCACTGCAGCTTTGGCCTCCTGGGCTCAAGCGATCCTCCTACCTCAGCCTCCCAAGTAGCCAGGTCACAGGCATGTGCTGCCGCCATGCCTGGCTGTTTTCATTTTTAGAGACAGGGTCTCAGGTCTCATTATGTTGCCCAGATTGATCTCAAACCCTTGGATTCAAGCAGTCCTCCTGCCTCAGCCTCCCAAAGTGCTGGGATTATAGGTGTGAGCCACTGTACCAGCCCCACACACCACCTTCTATCTATCTATCACCTTCCATGGTAGCCTGTTGACTCTTCCTTCTCTTCATGCCCATAAGCACCTTTCCTTTCACCTTCTCAGGACTACAGTCAGAGTCTTTGGGCCCTAGTTTCTCCACCATTTCCTCTCCCTTTTTAAATAAATAGCCTATTTGGGGCCAAGTCTTGTACATCTCTACATTTGATCCTCCTACCCTCCCTTCATCCTGGAAGGATTCACCTCTGCCCTGCCACAGCCAATCCAGCCTCCAAGATTCCACTCAGTGCAGCCCCTCTAGGGATCCTCTCATCTCCTACCTTCCCCACTCCCAGCAGCCTTCCCGTGGGAGCTGGACGTCATCTCATTGTCCTCTGTATTCCTATATCTCTGTCCCTGTACTGACCTAAGCTGTGTGTCCCTTTCTATATCATGTCCTAGGAATCTGTGTGTTTTCCTGTCTCCCTGCCAATAGAGATTCCTTGAGAGATGTAATTACATCCTTTATATAATTATACCTTCCACAGAATTAGGACGAAGCCTTTTGATGGATTTGTTAAATGAATGAATGAATGAGTGAATGAAGCCCCCAGCTTTCACAGAAGGCAGTCACAGAGCATGTGTAGCCCTCTGAGCAGACACCCGGGGACGCTTGCCCAGAAGCAATTTTGTGTAAAAGTATCACTCAAATTATTTACAGAGCTATGCGTCTTGACAGCAATCTACAGCCACCTCTTTGTAGAATCAATGAAATTAAAATCTGTTGCATTAAGCCTAACTCCTTGAGCAGCCCCATCTTCACTCCATCCCCCATCCCCCTCCACATACGTAAGGTGGGAGCCCAGAAGCTTCTCCCTATTCCCAGCCTCTCCCTTATTCCTGCCTGAAACTGAGCAAACTCCCCCAGCCTTGGCCACCCGCCTCTGCCCCGGCTCAGCCACGGAGTTCATGTCTTTTAGCCTAATTCATTTTCTAGATAGATGGAGCAAATACCTAGCAAATATTATTTATGGCTTTGTGATAAATAAGCCTTTTACAGAAGTTACTCAAGGAGTTCTGGGGAATTTCAAGGATAACTTTCAGCAAGTTTCAAAGGTCAGGTCAGGCTGGGATACTGAGCCCATAGTATTTGCCGGGCCGTTCATCTGTTTTGAATTATTGGCCTTACCCAGCTTCCGCGGGCTCTCAATGGAGGGGCTGTGCTGTGGCTCTCTGGTTGTATTTTATTTCCATCGTGGCCAAGGGTCTTTAATGATTATTTGTGCTAGACTGACAGTGGAGAGAGAGAAAAAAGAAGTCTTCATGAAATTTAGGCTCCTGCAGATGTGCTGGGAAAGATGGTCCTACCTGCCCTGCTACCCCTGCCACCCCTGCCCGTGTGCCCCCAACCCTGCACACAGGGTGGTAGCATCCCCCTACGTGCAGCCGAGAGAACCTACCAGCACAGAGTGGAGGTCAGAAAGGGCAGGGCTTTCCCATGGGGCCGGGGAGCATGGGCCTTTTTCTGATGTATGAACAAACACACATCTGATTCTGTGCAGACTTGCAAATGTAGATTCTTAGGAGCAGAGATTGTGATTTGCTCAGCTCCACAGCCTCAGAGCCTAACACTCTGTCTGCACATAATAGGTGCTCAATAAATATTGATTGGCTTGGACTAGTTTGAATCAAGTTGAATCGGTCTCCTATTCCCTCCACTCTAATGGCGGTTTCCTTCAGCAGATGCTTTGTAGGTTTTCAAACATTTTTCTTCTTTTTCCTTTTGCTTTTGTTGTTGTTGGGTTTTTGTTATTGGTTTTTCTTTTTTTCTCTCGTTCGTTTGTTTATTCTGGTTGTGTGGATTTGATTTTGACTTACCCTCAGAACGGATTTGCTCGAGGCAGAAGTTTGGCCTAGAATGTAAAGGTCTTTCCAGATCTAGACATTACTCCCAAGATGATCTGGCAAAATTTTCCATTCCTGAGACCTAAGACTATCCACCCAGTACTCTAGAAATGATGTGGACCCAAGAATTAGAGATGCTGTCTCATCGTGCATTCTTTTATGTTGGTATCACTCTCCCACAGCTTTGAAAATGGATTTTCCATAGCCTAGTCCACTCATCTGAAACCCTTTATCGGCAGTTCCACTAGGCACACATGGGTTCTTAAAAAAGACTTGGTGAAGTGAATTGAATGCAGACAGTCTGGATTTGTTCACGTCTTTCACTGCTTGTTTTTAACTTCAGAAGGTAGAAAAATGTCTCCTCCTGTGAGAAATCAATCAAGGGCCCTCTTTGTCTTTAGACTAAGGCGTGTTGTGCTGGATTCCCTTCATATAAACATCTCTCCCTCTCACTTTATATGATAAATGTGGCCCGAAGAAGTGCTACTTCAGCTATTTTTTTTTAAATCAAATTATATTTAAATGCACTCATGGACATTTAAAGAAACACCTTCTCAATATGAATAACTCACTAATTTACCTACCTGTTCAATCTGAGTCTTTCACGTTGGGCTCACTGAAGGAAACTTTATCTCTTCTTTGCTCTTCTTTCAAAAACAGCAATTGCCAGCCTGTGGGGTGTATGGAATCTCCCTCTTCGAACACAGAGACCAGCACTGGGGCCCCAGGAGGGCGGGCCTGTTAGCCAGAATCGTATCTGGGCCCAGACAGAATGCCAGCTCCAAAAAAACAGGTTTAGTAAATGAGAAAAAGCTGAGATCACTAGTCCCCAAAGAGGCCATTAAATCAGGGAGGACCCAGGCCGGAGGATGTGATGGGATGGAGCGGCAGAGAAAAGAAAACAGAAAATAATAAGCCCATTGGGCCAGAGAAATTGACACCCCACGACAAGGGCCTCTGATGATGTCGGCTTTCACTTGCTCTTTCATCCAGCTCTCTGCCAGGCCAGGAACAAAAGCCAGAGGACAGAGTCAGCCAGGTTCCCAGTTTGTCTTTCTGGTGACCTTGGATTTCTACCAGCCCTTCCAGCTTCTGGACGTGAACCTTCCAGCAGAGCCTACCGTTCAAAAAGACATCCTCAGCCTCCACTGTCCTCAACCTGAGCACTCTACCAGTGACCCTCCCTGCCCTTCAAATCTGGTAATACTCAACTCCACAAATGAAGGAGGGGTGATGGGTACCTGCCACGGTGAATGCTTCAGATCTATTTCATAAGGAAAAGCATCCTTTAATAAAAAGGAGAGGAAAATGAAGCATTTTCCCCAGTACTTCAAAGCACACGGGTCCCAGTGGCACTTCCTGCACCAGGGCTCTCTATACCATCTTCTCCTGGGTCTTCTCCTGCTTCTCCCTCTTCTCCTGGGTCTTCTCCTGCTTCTCCATCTTCTCCTGCTTTGCTGTGAGTGGATTGCACGCCAATTTCTCTTTGCTTTCCTGGAGGACCCCTTTTCTCTTCAGCACCATCCCAGGGACAGGGCTCCAGAGATAAAGTCCTACTTAACTACTGCTGTGTAACAAACCTCAAAAACTTAAGTCATTTAAGATGACAATATGTTATGATTCACATATCTGTTGACTGGGTCAGCTGGGCAGTTCTGTTTAGGGTGTCTCATGGCTATAATCAGATAAATGGAGCCTGAGCTTGGGTCATCTAGAGGCTGGACTACACTGGACCTCCAAGATGGATCACGCACATGGCTGATGGTTGATGTCGACTGTCAGCAACTCAGCTGTGCTATCATCCAAAGCGCCTCCGTGTGGCTTCTCCAGATGGCCTGGACTTGCCACATGATGGTGGACAAGTCCCAAGAGGGGGTGTCTCAAGAAGCTGCAAAGGTGCTTCTAACATAGGGGAAGCCTGGCTGGGCACAGTGGCTCATGCCTGTAATCCCAGCATTTTGTGAGGCCAAGGTGGGTGGATTGCTTGAGCCCAGGAATTCCAGACCAGCCTGGGCAACACGGTGAAACCCTGTCTCTACAAAATATGCAAAAATTAGCTGGGTGTGGTCGTGCACCCTGTGGTCCTAACTACTTGAGAGGCTGGGACAGGACGATCGCTTAAGCCCAGGAGGTTGAGGCTGCAATGAGCCTTGGTCATAGCACTACACTCCAGCCTGGATGACACAGTGAGACCTTGTCTTCAAAAAGAAGAAGAAAAGAGAAGTCCCTAAAATCACTGCCACCACATCCTGGTGTTCAGGCAAGGCATTAAGTCCAGCCCAGACTCAACGCTGGGCCAGGAGGTCTGCAGGTGAGGGAGGAAGCGATGACAGCAGCCGTGTCTGGAGACGCTATATCATTATTGTACCATATTCTTCTCTCACTGCAGGACCCTAAAACCATCCCACCCATTCCTGACCCTACGCTGCCTCTATTCCCCTCGCCTCACAGTCCCCGTGATCAACGCCAAAGATGGCTGTCTTGACAGGACCAGTCTTGAAGAGAGCACAGTAGGTTTTGGCCCCAAGAATGATTGCCTTAAAAATCGCTGGAGAGCTTTTTTAAATTGTTATTACTGCATTTTTAAAACACAGAAATTCAGCCAGGCACAGTGGCTCATGCCTGGAATCCCAGCACTTTGGGAGGCAAGGCAGGAGGATGACCTGAGGTCAGGAGCCTGAAACTAGCCTGGCCAAATTGATGCAACCCCTTCTCTGCTAAAAAAACAAAAAATTAGGGGAGCATGGTGGCGGGGGCCTGTAATCCCAGCTACTCGGGAGGCTGAAGGAGAATCACTTGAACCCAGGGAGGGGAGGTTGCAGTGAGCCAAGATCGCCAAGATCACACCACTGCACTCCAGCCTGAGTCACAAGAGCAAGACTGTCTCCAAAAAAAAAATAGAGAACATCCACAGAACTCAGCTGTGTCACATACTCAGAAATGTCCAGGTGCTCCCCCAACTTGTGCTTCATTTTTTTTTTGAGATAACAGAATTGGAAACTAAACATCAAACTGCTTCTAGGGTTCTTCTCTGGACTTACAATGAAGAATAAAAAGTAACCAAAAGAAAGGACAAAAAGGCAGGAAGGAAAAAGTGAAAACACAACTTTAAAAAGAAAAAATGAACCTTGAGAGTCTGAATAATTCCAAAACCTTTCTGTTTGAAAGCAAAGTAAATCTTCCAGAGTATCAAAGCTCTGCAGAGAGCAAACAGGGTTTGCACTGAAGATCCTCAACCCCCAGTCTGAAGGCCGCCCCTCCCCCACCGGTGCTAGGAGCAGAGGCACCAGGCTGCTCCCTGGTCCCTGGTCCCTGCAGGAGTGAGGAGGCTATCCTCCAGCCTGTCCAGGGTCCTTCCTGAACCATCCAGGAAGGCCTCTGCTCTGAGGATCTCTCTCCCCTAAAGAATCCCTGTCCACCTCTCTAGGGGCATCTGGGAAAAACGGGAGGACACAGCAGGGCTGCTACTGGCCCCTTCCTTGCTATGGCTCAGGGAAACCCGCTGCCACCCTGAGCCCAGGCCTCACACACATGAGGCTCAAGGCCATGCGTGTGAAGCTGCTTCCAGTTTGTTATAGGATTATACAGCTTTAAAGAGGGCCAGGAAGAGAGAGGAGGAGATTGTGATTTGTATTTTACATTCACAGGATCTTAAAAAATTTATACGCCAGCAGGTTTGGGGAAAAGAGCCCTGGATGGGGAGTTTCACAAGCTGGGGTCTGATCTATTTCACCACTCGCAAACTGTGGGTCTTCCCTGGCCCATCTCAGCTAAGAAATGAGATGGTTCTACTGCTTAATCATCTTTAGGGTCTTTTCTGGCCCCAGATTTTCCCGCCTCACCAGGCCAAGCAGCTCTGCTCCCCTCCCTTTGAGGGATGGGGGGGACACCCTCACCCCTCAACCTGTTAAAGCCACTCATCCACCACCCTTCAGGCCACTGTGGGCATCTGATAAGAAGAGTTTGCAAACTGGCTACCATGGAGAAAATTCACAAGTTGTTTTCCTAAAAAGTGAGGAATTGGAGTGGGGGTGGGCAGGGTGGGGGAAGGGCCCGTTCCCTCGGCTCTGGAGGTCTCTATATTCTTTAGCTCTTAATCATTAGATCGGAAAAGGGGGGAGGGGCAGGTAGTGGAGGCGGAGGGGGAGGGAAAGGGGAAGAAAAAACTCAACAACAAAAAGCCAGCCTCACACTCAGGTCCTCGGGACCCAGAACTCCATTCAGAGTTTTCAGAAAATAGGGTCAGGCATGTCTTGTGACCTGAGACCCCAGAGCTCCTCTGTTCCCCATAATTATCTAATACAGCACTCTCTCTGCCAAATACAATGAAACAATTTGTCACTTCAATTATCTGTCAGTCAACACTGAGGCCTTTTCAGCAGGCCAGCACATGTGCCTGGAGAGCTTGTCAGAGAGGGCTGTCTAGCCAGACCCATAACCATGCAAAATGGAACCTTTGTTAATTCTGGTTCTTAGAAAAGTAAATCCATTCAATTTCTCTCCTCCCGCTCTCTCTTCTTTTCTAAACGCCTTCAGCTTGGAATTTGCACAAGGAACTGAATTGGTCCTGCTCTGAACCTCGGATGACTGGCCGAAGGATTTGCATGAGGAAGCAGAAATTAATTATTCTTTTCGGGGCTTTTCCCCCCCTCGTTTTCTGTAATTCTGTGTTAGAAGCTAGATTACACCCTGCGTTACCAGCGGATGGGGGTGGAGAGGGATGGGGAAGTGGGGGCCAGGCAGGGAGAGGCTTGCACGAGTCGAGTTCAGCCCGGCCAGCGGCTGTGCCTTCCTTTTCCTTCCCTGCTCTCACGTGGGAAGAAGGCAGCTCCACACCCGCCACCAAGGGAAGGCGGGACGTGGGGCACCCTCCGGAGGGGCGTTCCCCTTTGGGGTCCTGGAGTTTCTCCACTTGGAGAAATAAAGCAAAGGAAATGGGTCATCCCTTGGGCAGACCCTGACTTCCACTCCTAGATACAAACCCAAGGGTACTTCCTGCCAGGACACAGGGACCTCCTCCCCGTGAGGGCAAAGCGGGTCCCTGGTGGAATCACTGAGGCTGCTTGGGAAGTCTATACATCAGTGATTTCCCAAAATGGTCTAACTTTAAATCCAGCCCACCCGCGAAGCTGCCTGTCTTCATTTGGGGTTGAGAATTTGAGGCTGCTCTAAGACCGGGTGCCAGCACCAAAGCCAGAGGACCCCTCCCCGCTCACAAGGGTCCTCGCACAGAGACGGGCTGGTGTGCTTTGAAGGTGGGAGCTGGGGGTAGGCAAGGGTTTGGCATTTCATATCTCAATTGTTTCCATAGTAATTGGGTTTTTTTAGAGACAGAGTCTTGCTCTGTCCCCCAGGCTGGAATGCCCTGGAGACATCACAGCTAACTACAGACTCAAACTCCTGGGCTGAATTCTCCCACCTCAGCCTCCCAAGTAGGGGAGGCTGGGACTACAGGTATGCACCACCATACCCTGCTCAATTTTTTTAATTTTTAATTTACTTATGTATTCCTTTATTTTGTAGAGACAGAGTCTCTACAAATGTTATGTTTGTAACATCTTGCCCAGACTGGTCTTGAACTCCCAGCCTCAAGCAATCCTCCTACCTCAGCCTCCCAAAGTGCTGGCATTACAGGTGTAAGCCTCTACCCCCAGACGCCGTACTAATTCTTTTTTTTAATACATTGACCTATAACAAATAAAATTATGTTTTAAAATTTACATCCATGACTTCATATATGCTAAATGTTTTATCCCACTTTAGACATTTACAAATCCCTCTATGAGGGCCTGTTCCCTGCCCATCCAACACAAACCCAAAGCTGAGATCCAGTACTGCCTGCTTCTGGGAGGGTTTCCTTTCCCTCTTTCCAGTCCCCAGACCCAGCACCACCGAACAACACACACTGGTGTTTTCCAAGGCATTAGATTTGTGTCCCTAGAACATCTGAGAACACAGGTCCCTGAAAATGTTCAAATCAAAATCTCTCTCATCCACGATGCACTGGAGAGTGTCTGGTCTACCCTGGCCTCTGAGTCTCTGGGATCATTCTTGCCTCTGTCCTTTCTGTCTGCCTTCTTCCTGCCTCACTTTCTTTCTTTCCCTCTGTTTCCATCTGCTTCCTTTCCTGCCCTTTCACTGCCAGACTACTCTATATTGTTCCTTCTTGTATCCTTCCTTAGGATTTTGGCGTCTTTCTTCCTTTTTGAGTCCAAAGAATTTCACAGCCATCCCTATAGTGTTGGGTTACACAAAGAGAGAAACCACCCTCTTTTTTCCTTTTTTTTTTTTTTTTTTTTTTTTTTTTTTTTTTTTTTTTTTTTTTTTTTTTTTTTTTTTTTTTTTTTTTTTTTTTTTTTTTTGAGACAGAGTTTAGTTCTTGTCACCCAGGCTGGAGTGCTGTGGTGTGATCTCGGCTCACTGCAACCTCCACCTCCTGGGTTCAAGCAATTCTTCTGCCTCAGCCTCCCAAGTAGCTGGGATTACAGATGCCCGTCACCATGTCCAGCTAATTTTTGTATTTTTAATAGAGACAGGGTTTCACCATATTGCCAGGCTGGTCTCAAACTCCTGACCTCAGGTGATCCACCCACTTTAGCCTCCCAAAGTGCTGGGATTACAGGCGTGAGCCACCATGCCCAGTTTCCTTTATCCTATTTTATACATAAGAAAATATAAGCCAGAGTGTGGACTCTTACATTCAGTCATTGCCCAATAAATAAAGAAATCTGCAACCACCAGGTAGACTCAGCCCCAGTGAGGCCCGTAATGGGTGTTCCTGCCTCCATCTCACCTCCATAAGAGAGTGTGCTTTTCCCACCTGACGTAGGTGGCAGAAGTCCTCTAACGCGCCATCCTGACAGCCAACGTGAACGTGGTTCAAGAGGGAACTGGGTCTTTTTCTCCTGAGCTGTGAGTGAAGCCTCTTTTTTTTGTTTGTTTGTTTGAGACAGAGTCTTGCTCAGTCACCCAGACTGAAGTGCAATGAGTGGAGCCTCTTTTCAGCTCTCAAGGAAGAGTCCATCTTGGGGGTGTGGCAATTGGAGAAGAAAATCGCCTTTCTTCTAAAGGATCTTGAAGTTAGCCTGGCCCTACACAATGACCACTCACTTTGAGAAGCCACACACTTACCCCAAATGTATTGACAGTTAGCAAAATTCATTTGAAGTGTTTTCAAAAAAAAAAAAACAAAACATATAGAAGAGCAGCACAAAAGCATCAGACATATTACTTTCTCCGAACCCTATGTTTTCAAGAGAGGGTTCACATTTCATAAGCCCAGCATCATTCTCTGCCTTTTTCAGATTTTATGCTGATTGACTTGGGGATTTTTCCAAAAACCAAGCCTGCTCTTAATGTAGGAAAATTAGTATAGAAAAAAAAAAAATAGCATGTCCTTGGTTTAGGAAACTTAGCAACATGAACAACTACACTGCAATACTGAAAACAATTTCAAAAGCAGAATGTGCCCAGCAGAGCCAGTGTCCAGGCAGGACCATCTTCTGGGAAGGTAGCCGTAGCACTGACACAGAGGCCAAGCGCCACAGCTGAAAGACGCAAAAGACCTGATCGAAAACACCAATGCACAAATATCAGGCCCAAAGTTGGGGAGGAGGGTCAGTCTGTTTTCTCTCAACTCTGGGACTGGCACACTATGGCTCTCACCCCACCAGCTTTCCCCAACCTCCATGCCGACCTACTCCCCCTCCCCCAAAATTCCATTCATTTAGTTGACATCAGTGTTTAACCTTTCACCTCTGGCGACCTCTGGTGTTTGCTCCTTGGGAAACACAGTGACAGGGTTGCCCTGTCTCCTGGTCACTCCCCAGAGAAAAGGGGCAGAAAGAAAACTGGGCTGAATGAGCGACACAGGCTGGGAGCTGTGTTTAATCACATCTCTGGCCCTGCACAATTTAGAAGCCTTTCCCAAGCAGCCCTCGAGACCAAAGCTGATTCTTCCTCTCTCAGGAACAGTCTTTCCAGCAGACTGTTTGATTCTCTCATCCTACCCTTAGATAGTGGACTTCCCTCCACACAGATGATCTCCCTCTAAACCTAGGAAAGAAGAAAATATAGGCCGGGTGCAGTGGCTCACACCTGTAATCCCAGCACTTCGGGAGGCTGAGGTGGGCAGATCACAAGCTCAGGAGTTCGAGACCAGCCTGTCCAACATTGTGAAGCCCTGTCTCTACTAAAAATACAAAAAATTAGCCAGGCATGATGGTGGGCGCCTGTAATCCCAGCTACTTGGGAGGCTGAGGCAGGAGAATTGCTTGAAACTGGGAGGGGAAGGTTGCAACAAGCTGAGATCGCACCACTACACACCAGCATGGGCGACTGCGAGACTCCATCTCAAAAAAAAAAAAAAGAAAGAAAATATATTGGGGAGAGTGGTAACTTCCTACTGTGGTGAATTCAAGGAACACAGCCAGACTGTCAAGAAAATCCTTCCAGGAAAAGAAGAGAGGAACCCAGAGGAACAAAGGTCAAGCTCCAAGCAAGTGTCCCATGGCTCCTCTGGTCATCCTGGTGTCTGAGACACCCAGGGACTTGGGGTGAGCCTGAAATGCCTTTGTGCTACATTCATTTGAGTAATTGAGGTTTTAATTCTTTCCTTAGACTCCACTCTACTTAGCTTTCTCTGGCTTTAATCACAAAATGTCCAAAAATTGGAATGTGTACCATTTCTCTTGGGTGACTCCACAGAGTAAATATTTTTTCTATAACTTATCCAGAAACAGAGATGCCAGCTGAAAGCAGGCCAAATGCAGTTTTGCCACCACCCTCCTGAGAAACAGTGAATGAAGCTCCTTGGGTTGTGAAGCAAAATTGCTTCACAGACAACAGTGCAAAATTTTTAAACACACGTTTCATTGAACAGACAGTATCAACCATTTTAAACTATTTTTACATGTAGGGTAGTAAGCACTGTGAAAAAAAAATCCAGTGACACTTGTTAAAACACAGTAAGACAGACTTTCTTCAGGACCACCACCATAGCAGTCGGGGAAATAGATGAGGCTCAACTCCCAACATAGCCTGGGCGAGGGGGAACTGATTGCCAACCAGCAGTGTGGGGCTCAGGGGATGAAAAACTACTCAGAGGAAACTCAGGTAAGAGGGACCTTGGTATACTGACCTAACAAGATTCTTGCTGAAGACAGGCTGGGGTGTTCAGGCATCACCTGGGGATGGCGGAGGGTGAGAAATCTGATCATATATTGAGGGTGCGGGGTTTTGGCTAACCTAGCTCAGTAGGGCTCTTCGGCTAATGCTGGATTTTATAAGGAAGTGCACAGACAAGCTTAGGAGGAGGTTCAGAAGCTGGACTAAAGTTTGGCCAAGCAAAAGAAACTTGTCTTCCCCACTCTTGTTCAAAAAAAAGGGAGACATTCTTCTTTTTAATATTAAAGCAGCCTCGTTAGCTGGTATAACACCTGAGGTTCGTTGTCTCACGGCCACGGAGAACAAAGATGCAGACACGAAAAGAGTGAGGTCGAGAGTGGACATTGAATGGGCGAAAGAAAGGGGGCGCTCTCTGCTGCAGAGTGGGGTAAAAATGAGTTGCTGCATCTGTGGTAAAATGCAGGGGGTCTCATAGATAAGCTGGCAGGGAAGCGGTGTCTGATTTACATTTGGTGTGAAAAACTGGTGGGACCCGGTATGCCATTTGCATAGGGTGCGAATCTCTGGCTCCCCGCATCCCAATCTTTTATTATGCAGGTGGGTTCTCTGCCTGAGCTGTGCTCTGCCACCCATTTCTTTATTACTGTACACCTGGTAACAAAAAAATGGAAGACGGAGCCTCCATGGTGGACAGGCCTGGCCCCCACGTATCCCTTTTCTATTGGTGCAGCCGCTGGCATTCCGCCGTGCAAGCTTCCAGCTTGCTCATCTATGCCTGCAGCTCGACTTTTCAAGGTGCTCTTTTTTGGAAAAGACTTTGGGGGATGCTTTTTGCTAGAGGGGAAGAAGTTCTGTCGAGGAGTCTTTTGCCCTCATTATCTGCCTAAATAAGTTCTTCCTACCTCCTCTGTCAATATAAGGCTGCTTTCCTGCTTTGTTGCCTTTTGTTCACGAAGGACCAGCTGACCCTTTTGTTGGGATCTGGTAGTAAGGAAGATCTCCTGAATAGTGTGAGCCTTTCATCAGGGGAGCTTAATTTCTATGAAAATAAAAGAAAAACAAAGATTACTACTTGGAACAAACTATAAACTCAGGTTTATACAGACTCGGAGAGCAGCCAATCCAGAAAATTCCTAGATGCTGGGCTTGAAGCCTCTGCAAAGACAGAGGCAGAAAGTGGCAAATGACAGGTTTTCCCGGTTACAGTTTTGAATGTCACAAAGGCTGTCCGTACATACACAGTTGTGGTGATCTCTTCGAAGTTTATACAAGACTTCCAGCTTCAGCTTGCAGGGCTAAAAAAAAGAACAGTTTTACTTTCAGTGACTTCAAGTCAGAAGGGTGAGAGAAAATTAGAAGTGGTAATTTGGAGAATTATAGCTAGATATTGAAGGAAACTAGAATTTAGGATGTGGTCCAGATCACAGGTAGATAATACAACCTCAAAGAAAACAAACACGGCTAGACTCTAATATTGGGTACACAACAGTTTTCTTCTGAAAGATAATTTTTCTTTCAACGGTCACCCCCATTCTAACAAAGATGATCAAAATAAGACTGATTTGTTTGCAAAATAAGTTTGGTCTCATTAAATTTGGCCTGGTTATTTACAGAAGTGCACCACTATTCTTATGCTTATTTACGTGAATAAGCGTAAAAATAGTGATTGACTATATCGGCTCCTATAAATTTTGATGGAACTTTTGATGAGGAATCTCAGACTGGACTTGTAAAAGCCTCTCAAGGACAGGAAGCCAAACCAAGGACTTGCCATACGGCTATGTCTGTAACATCAATAGTTTTGAATGAACTCTTCTCAAGGTCCCCAAAATATCCTGTTTCTTATGCCAGCCAGGAAGTGACATTCCTGACTCACCTGTAAGGCCAGGAACCCTCAGGCCAGTTTTCAGAAAAGAGCTTTATTGGCTCCATAAAGTCAGGCTTAATTTCTTAAAGCTCTTTGGTCATAGCTGAAATATGACATTCCAGTCAAAGCCTTGGTAATATAACCAGTGTTTCCAATTCTGTCCTGTTACAAGAATGATAGACTCATATTGAACTGATGCAAATTACTACATTGCCATAAAAATAAGAATACTCACAAATAGTTTCCTAATTCTAGAGGGATTGGGTATGGAGAAAGAAATGTTTCAACTTTTGTTCACAAAAGTTTACTTTACCAAATTGCTGTAAGCTATCAACAGCTTTTAAAATTTCCTTAAATCTGAAAAACAAAACTTTTGAAGAATTGACAATATTTCAAACAAAAAGAAGTCACTTAAAATTTATCCTCATCAGTTCATTCAATCCCATGTAGTTAATTCTTGTTCTGCTTGATCTTGGGACAGCAGCTTCATGAACCCACTGGTTTCATTAGAGTTGTGGAAATTCTTACCCAGTTCAATGGTATGATCTTAAAGTTATCAGAAACGTATGTTTGTTAGAGTTCTTTTTATAAATCTCCTTGAAGATACTACACTTTAGGATTATAGTTGTTTACAAAGAAAAAAAGTTTTCAGAATAAAGCAATTAACTGTGGACAACAAGCCTTCAAATGGCCATGAATAAGATTCTGATGTGAGTTCATTGTAATAATGGCACAACTCACAATGGAATTTGATCACTTCTGTCGCACATAATGTTTAATGTAATAACCAGAATTATGACTGATAACATACTAGATTTCTAGGAATCTCATACAATTTTTGGAACGATCATATCAATAACATATCCATAAATATAACTTTTAGCATCACTTATTATTTGACAGTGCTTCCTGTATAATTTAACATATCAAATAAGCCTCATTAGTTTAATAGCTCTATATTGCAAAGTGAAAGATACATCCTTCAAGGCTTTCCAGAGGCCCAACTGGAAAATCCCAAAGTTAATTCAAAATCAAAAAGACTTAATTTAGAACTTGATTTGGGTAAGTTTTTCCAGAATATCCCAACACCTTGGGAGGCTGAGGTGGGCAGATCACCTAGGGTCAGGAGTTCCAGATCAGCCTGGCCAACATGGCGAAACCCCATCTCTACTAAAAATACAAAAATTAGCAGGGTGTGGTGGCACATGCCTGTAACCCCAGCTACTCAGGAGGCTGAGGAAGGAGAATCGCTTGCACGAGGAAGGCAGAGGTTGCAGTCAGCCGAGATGGCACCACTGCACTCCAGCCTGGGCAGTAGAGCAAGACTCAGTCTCAAAAAATAAATAAATAAATAAAGCACTTGATTAAATAAAATATTAGTTATCTATTTAATTGAAATGACAATGAAAGATTTTAAATGCAAATACAGGTTACATACTTAAGAACAAAAATCTAGCTCTTTTAATATTGAGAAGACTCAATTCTTAAATAATCAAAGACCTGATAAAATACAACATTAAGCACAAGAAATTATCTTGATAAAACATACAATCTTTGTTTCCTAGGCCGGTTACATAAAAGGTAAGGAAAACCCTTCACATTCTCAGACCAATATTCCAAGAAAACTTTGTCATCTTAAAAGAGAAGATCAAAGTTTATTTTGCATCAATATACTACTAAAACAAATTTTTAATGAAATCTTATGAATGAATCTATCTGGCAGTTTTGCCTACTCGAGATTTTCATAGCTTTTTAACAACCTCCTTTTTTTTTTAACTTTTGCAACTAACAAGCATCAGACAACTCATTTGTACTGTGTATTCTGTGTTTATGTTGGATTTATACTTCTATGATTTTAAATATCTAAGCAGAGATAACACAAACCTGTCTGACCAGTATAGGCATGCAAGAATGTATGCATTACATTTAATGCTGACAATTCTGAAAACATTCTTATTTTAATTAATTTATTTAACTAATTTTTTAGAGATGGGGGTTTCTCTAGTAGAACCAGGCTGGAGTGCAGTGGCTATTCACAGATATGACCATAGTTCACTACAGCCTTAAACGTCTGGGCTCAAGGAATCCCTCTGCCTTAGCCTCACAACTGGACCACTGTACCAGGCTTCCTATTTTGATTTTACCAATAATTTAAAGCTAGCATTTCTTTAGCAAAAATTATCTCAGGTCACATGAACTTTAAAAATTGGGGTCAGTTTTTCTGAGATTTTATGGGTCCATTTTTCTGAGATTTTATGAATACTTAATTTATTTGAACACTATTTATCCTTAAGCCAACTGTTTATCCTTAAGCCAAGTATTTTAGTTGGTAATACCATTGGTGGTAGAAAAATACTATGTATATATAACATAGAAAAATAAATATATACATGTACACAAATATAAACACACAGATACAGCCAGATCCTATAGCTTTTCATTTAAAAATTCTTATCATGAGGCAGTAAAACAGAGTAATACAAACTCACTGGTTTATCTCCACTTATATTTTCATCCAAATTATGTTTGTAATGAAAACAGAACAAGCTGAAGTTACCTAGTCAATAAGCGTTACAGCTTTAACAATACTTGTGGAGAAGGCTCTTAAGATTCTTCACTCTTTGCCCAATTTCCAAATAATTCCCTTTTTTCTTTTAGCCTCAGGTGTTTGCTTTGGGGCCCTCTGAGTCCCTTGAGAGCCCCCAGTGGAGGGTAGAGGGGCCTGA
The DNA here is from genome assembly GCF_001604975.1 of Cebus imitator. NCBI lineage: Eukaryota > Metazoa > Chordata > Mammalia > Primates > Cebidae > Cebus > Cebus imitator. The sequence goes on from NW_016107841.1 coordinate 940,520, forward strand.
AGTTCAAGTGACTGAGGGGCTGGAGTGGGGAGAGAAAGGATCTGTCAGGATGTGGACAGAGTTGGTGGAGCATACAGGCAGCCAGGGTTCAAGAAGAGGATTTTCAGGTGACAGAGAAGTTTCCACGGGGGAAGCAGGAGCCAATAGAGAGAATAGGGACAATAGAGAGGCCTCACAGAGAGGGAATAATCCTTCCTCAGAACAAGGAGCCAGAATCGTTTGAGATCAAAAGTTCAAATGATTCAATGTTTTGTAGAGTGAGACCCCATCTCTACAAAAAAGTATAAAAATTAGCCAGGCATGGTGGTACATGCCTGTACTCCCAGCTACACGGGAGGCTGGGGCAGGAGGATCTCTTGAGCCCAGGGGTTTGAGATTACGGTGAACTATGATTGCACTGCTGCACTCCAGCCGGTGCAACATAGTGAAACCCTGACTCAAAAAGAAAAGCAGCAGTCTGGGACTCTCACTCAGCTTTAGAGAGTACAGTCTTACCTTCAGAATTGAAAGCTGTCCTTACCTGGTCCAATAGACGCTTGTCTGAAGCAGTGGTTCGGGAGTTGGCCTCTTCGATCAGTCAGTCAGGAGTGAAGATAAAGGTCTCAAAGATACACACTTAGTGTCCTGAGTGAGAGATCCAAGCATCCAATGATGAATCTAATCTTGTCTAAGTTATGACACCATAACTGCTAAGGAAGAAATTATTCAATGATGCCTATTAAAGTACAGTAAGGAACACTTTATTCCAGACCATGGTGATAGGTATAGGGACCACTGACTTAGGATCTTGCATTGAGTCGGGGACAGAGATGGAGCTCAAGTCCCAATACAGCATGGGCAAGTGGAAATTCATAGACAAGGAGCAGCGTGGGAGTCAGTGGATGGAAAATTACTAAGAGGAAAAACACAGAGAGAAACCAGATTCTGGGTAACCAACCTAGCAGGATTCCTGCTGAAGACAAGCCAGGGTGATCAGATATCACCTGGGGGATGGTGGAGGATCAGGAACAGAATCGTATATTGTGGGTGGGGGCTTCTGGCTAACCTGATTTAGCGGGGTTCTTTTGCTAAACCTGAATTTTACAAGGAAGTGCACAGATGGGCCCACAAGAAGGTTCAGAAGCCAGACTAAAGTTTGGCCAACCAAAGAATCTTTGTCAGCATTACCTGAGTTCAATGAATTTTAAAACTCATTTTATAATTAATTATCTGCTTTTTCGTATCGATATTCCAACTCAATAAAAATGATCTATGATCATATAAAGTGAGTGTCACTTTAGGGGAGGTTGTTACTCAGCTGGGAGCAGAGAGAAAAAGACAGCTGGGTATAAAGGCCAGAGGTCACAAGGCCTGGTTTCTCATCCTAGGTCTGCTTCCAAGTGGTTAAGTGTCTTTAGGCAAGTTAGTAATGATAACAAGTTATTAAAGAAAATAATTTTTTTTCAAACAGAGTCTTGTGCAGGCTGGAGTGCAGAGGCATGATCTCAGCTCACAGCAACCTCTGCCTCCAGGGTTCAAGAAATTCTTCTGCCTCAGCCTCTCAAGCTGCTGGGATTACAGCCCCCCACTATCGTACCTGGCTAATTTTTGTATTTTTAGTAGAAACGGGGATTTCACCATATTGACCAGGCTGGTCTCAAACTCCTGACCTCAAGTGATCCACACTCATCGGCCTCCCAAAGTGCTATGATTACAGGTGTGAGCCACTACACCCGGCTCAACGATAATTCACAGAACATGGAGATAAAAAATAGTGGATTGCCCTACAGGTCTGATGTGAATGTCTAATGCATGTATGTAACAGCACTTTCTAGATTTACAAGTGAGCTGGCTTACACAATCTTCACCCCAGTATAGGTATTTGGTTTGTTTGGAGACATAGTTCACTGCAATCTTGAAATCCTGGGCTCAGGTGATCCTTCCATGTCAACCTCCCAAGTAGCTGGGACTGCTTGTGCATGACGCCACGACCAGCTAATTTTTAAAAAATTACTTGTAGGGACAAGGTCTTGCTATGTTGTTCAGGATGAATCAAACTCCTGGGCTCAAGCAATCCTCCCAGCTCAGCCTCCAAAGTACTGAGATTACAAACATGAGCCACTGTGCCCGGCCCCAGGACAGATTTTAAAGAATCAAACATATGAAAGAAATTATTATTATTTAGTAGTCAAAGAATATAAGTAATCTTGAATGTGGATGTAATCAAACATATTTGGGATAAACATATGTGTCATACATAAACTCACACAAACATATCTACTCAGATGTGTCCTGGACCAACTGTTTTGTAAATGGTCTCATCAGACCTGCCACAACATGGAGGAAATATCTGAAGTTGATTTTAATCCATTTCCGTCGTCATGGTCGTTTTTTTAAATGACTGAATCTGAAATGTTGATTTCAAAATATTATCAGTATTATCACTTTTTGTTTATGCAGACTTTAGCTTCAGGGCAATCTTAAATTGAGAGAGAGAGAGAAAAAAAAAAAGCACATATTTTTCATTCTCTCCTCTATGGCGATCCAGTCTCCATCCTGGATGGAGTGGAAAGCAACATTAAGGAAGATCAGATGGCGTGGACATAAAACTTGAGGTGGCTTGTAATGACTTTACCAAAAAGCAGTTTTCAAGTATTTCCCCACATTTAGCCATCTCAGCAAGAAGGGAGGGTAAACCTCCTAGAAGTAAAAAGCAAGGGATTTAGTGTGCCTTGAAAACTTAACAGGTATTTCAGGGACAGAGAAGCAGCAAGGGAGAAGGAAGCTGGGAGCTCTGATTTGGGGTGGTTCTGCAGAACAATGCCGCTATTGGAGAGCACTTGTGGGGGCCCCTGGGCTGTGAAAGACCACTGATAGACATGCAAATGGAAGGGGCCTGAATAGACGCTGCAAAGCTGGGTTTCCACGGGCTGGGCGGAGAAAGCTTCGGGGAGATAGTGGAAAGCTCTGCTCCGAGCCAAAAATAACGCTTGCGCTTGCGCTGTGAGGACATTTAGGTTGAGCTGAAATGAGCCATTGAACGCTTTTTTTAAAAGTGCCTTTGGATCTGAAAGGGCAGTAATAATGCAAATTCGAAGTTTGCCTTAGTTAATTGGGTAGAGGACCCATCAATTAATCAGAGGGGCAGAAAACTATTATTTAGTTACCACTTTTTGAAGAGTGCTACTGATGAAATGCATTTCAAAAAAAATTCTACAGCTCCATCTGAATCTGACAACATGAAAAAAAGGAAGAAGGCCTTTATGTAACTTCTCAAATTCACCTGGGCGGAGATAAACAGCCAGATCGGTAGACAGAGGTTGCTAAACTCTCAGGAAGGGGTTAGAGAGCCCTCCAGTGCCTAGAAAGGTCTTTTCTTGGCCGGATCTCCCAGGGGACTGCCCTGGGGGGTGGCAGAGAGTGGCCGGTGTCCCACGTCCCTCCACAGGCTGAGCCCCCAGAAACATCGCCAAGAACTAGCTCACTGAATACCCCTGGGACAAGCTCAAACGCAGGGAAGGAAAACCTTCCCTCTCAAGTCAGCTTCCGGATGTCTGGTGTTAGTCTGACTATCCAGAACTTTGGCTTCCTGCCCGGTAAAATGGAAGTTTACAAACTGCAAATGTCTTTTATTATTAATAACATTTTTATTGATTCAGAAAGTACACCTGGTATATTTCTTCTTGACTTTTGAGTTAACATTTGCGAAAAATTGTTTCAGTGTTGTGTATCCATTCCTGTCTCAAAAGAAGGTGTAAAAAGAAATTTCACTAGAACGAATAATGTGTAAATGAGGGAAGTGGAATGTGAGTTAGATCTGTGTGAAGTGAAATTTTTCAACGTTTTTTTCCCGTGAGGTTCACATGCAGCGAAGTAATTCTTTCTAGAAAAAATAAAGTATCAGTTGAAATGTTTAAATACATATTCTGATTGAAAATGTATTTCTTACACTCATAGCTAATGACCCATATTTTTGAGAACTACGACCACCCTAGCCTAGATTTTGCTTATAAAATAAAGACCTCCTGAGAAAAACTTAAGAAACAAAAGCTCCAGATCAACCGACATTGTTTTCCTCCTGATTCAGGAACACCCTGGAAATGTCATTTCTCTAACTTCCAAGCACAGTTTATTGTGATAGTATTATTGCTGTTATTCTTATTAATATTATTTTTGTTTTTGAGAGAATCCTGTTTTCATCCACCCCAACCCTCCTTCCCAAACTTTCTAGATCATTCTAAGGGCATCCAGGGAGTGTAAATTCAGGGTAACTTGCAGCTGTGCAGAAAGGGGGTGAGGGGGTGGGGAGGATGTGCTTCAAGGCCCAGGAAGTCAACAGCCCGGAAACCTGGGAGTGGGTTGGAGTGCTCTGTTGCATTTGGGAAGTATCATTCCTTTAGGTAATTTCTTGTAGGCATGGGGCAAAACAGGAGATGTCCAGCTGAAAGGGCTTGGAGAAGAATGGTTTTTTCCAACCTTCCCATTGGTCCAGTCTACTCAACAACCAGAAAATTAGAGAGGAGACAGACTTCAGTAGACCAAAACCACCCCATGGGAAAATGTGCTAAATTGTGAGGTCGTATTACTTAGGGTCTTTGGTTATTGCTATGGTGGGGTTGACCAGAAATCCCTTTTCTTATCTGTCCTATACTCAAGGAAATCCCTTTCCTAAAAAAAAAAAAAAAAATGTGATTTTTAGATAGCACCATAGTTCTAGAAGAGGAAAGAAAAGAAGCTTTACAGGCGGCAAGGTGGCTCCGGGCTCCTTGCTGTAACAAAAATATATGTTTACCCACTTTCAAATGGGACCTTAGAAAAGTCTGAATACTTTTTGCAATTAATGAACTATGCTTTACAACAATGAAGTAACTTTCATTCTTAATCTGTGCCACAAACCTTACCACTTGGCTTACTGAGCTCCTGGCCTCCCTCAGAAGAAATCACAACCACATGGCAAAAGCCAGCCTTGCCCAAACACTGCCGCCTTTTCCACGTCAGGTCTAAGCCTGTGCATGTGCACCAGGTCCTTGCTGTGGAAGCAGCTATGAACCAGTGAATACACATCATCAAGATTCCTGGATAAACACGAAGGACTGGACACACATATTTTTCTCTTCTTCTCCCATAAGACCAAGGGATCCGAAGAGCAATGCAATAACGATAAAATGTTGGAAGCTGGAAAGCAGATGCTTGGTGGTCCACAAAAAACCGAATAGTAAGAGAAAAGTGGAGAAATCCAAGCAGAAACCTGGTTTACACCACAGAACACTCAACAATTAAACCAGTGGGAGTAAAGGTGGGGTTAAAAACAGGAGGAAATGCTAAGAGATTCTGAGACCTCACTGAGCACGTGCTCCTTCCCTGACCCTTGCAGAAAATCAGATTTGATCCCTGAAAAGGGTAGAACTTCTGGTCTCAGGACCACAGAACCCCAAGGCACAGTAACGATAAGGGAAGTACTGACACCAGGATGCTAAAGTGAAAATTTAGATTCTCAATGTTGAGACCCCTCCCTTTCTTCTCCCTCTTGGCATCCAGACCACTGTCAAGCAGCCAATGAATATGCCACCGCTAAACTGAGCTCTCTCACCACTTTGTATCGGTCACAGAAAAAGAACATCCTATTGGAAAAAACGATCAAGTTTTATTCACTGACCAGGAATGGAGAAGGGGAGGTTCTCACTCGCAACACCCCTTGCTTCTAAACAATAGAAAGCATGGGGTTGTGAAGTGCTGGGTGTGGAGAGGGAAAGGAAGGTTAGCAGGGGGCAGATCAGGACTCCAGATGTGCTGGTGCAATTCATAAGCATATGTCTTCATACATCACCTATACACAAACGGCAGAGATTTTCTTTTGGGGGAGGGAATTTTTTTTTTTTTTTTGGATTTAGATTTCTGTTTCCACTTTTTTTTTATTGCATTTTAGGTTTGGGGGTACATGTGAAGAACATGCAAGATTGTTGGATAGGTACAAACATGGCAGTGTGATTTGCTGCCTTCCTCCCCCTCACCTATATCTGGCATTTCTCCCCATGCTATCTCTCCCC
>NW_016107841.1:946830-951208 GCF_001604975.1 Cebus imitator
TGAGAATGATGGTTTCCAGGTTCATCCATGTCCCTACAAAGGACACGAACTCATAGTTTTTGATGGCTGCATAATATTCCATGGTGTATATGTGCCACATTTTCTGGGGGAGGGAATTTTAGCATTATAAAGATATGTTAATAATCTGAAGGCAACTAGGGGTCACCTGTTCCAGTGTGACCTGGTGGTGCAAGGCCTTGTCTCCCTCTGGTATCTGGGTGAGGGTCCAGAAGTTCTGGGGCCATCTTGGGCTGTCTTGTTTCTTTAAGCAGCTGTGCCTAGAGGTAGAGGGACTCAAGAAAAACGGCAAGAAAAGGAATTTTCCCACTTATTTCAAGAGAGCTGCTCTGGTAATAGAGATCTCTCCAGGAAGAAAATTAGGAAAGTCATCTCTGGGGAATCTGCTGTAGTTGGGATAAGGTTTGTATGTCCTACCAAATCTCATGTTGAAATTTCATTCCCAGTGTGGAGGTGTAGGGACATGGGGCCTGGAATCATGAATAGATGAAGGCCCTCCCTGATGAGGGGAGTGAGTGCTTGCTCTAGTGGTTCCCATGAGAGCTGGTTGTTGTAAAGAGCCAGGCACCTCCTCCCCCCGGGGCCTCTTGCTTTCTCTCCTGCCCCGAGATCTCTGCATATCAGTTTCTCTTCCCTTTCCACCATGACAGCAAGCAGCCTGAGGCCCTCCCTAGATGCAGACATTGGTGCCATGCTTCTTACAGAGCCAAATAAACTCTTCTCTTTATAAATTACCCAGCCTCACATATTTCATTATAACAATACAAAATGGACTCAGGCAGAATCCAGTCACCGGAAGAGACAAGACCTAAAGATACTGACTCTGGAGGCTCCTTAAGATGCAGCAGAGCCAAGACACCTTAGAGAGAAACCCACAGCAGACAAACCCTCTCCCTCCAGCATCCAGCAGCCTTTCCAGGGCCTGCTCTCAGGTATGAAGGCACAGCCAAGCATGAGGAGAGGGTGGAGGAAGATCAGCAACATCAAAGATAGGGGCCAAAACAAACAGATGAAAGCAACTCAGCAAGCTGGCAGGGAGAAAACTTCAACAGAAATAAGAGAAAGTATTTCATCCATGAAACAAGAATAGGTAATCCTAAAAAGCAACATTTAAAGAACAAAAAAAAAAAAAAAAAAAAAAAAAAAAAAAAAAAAAAAAAAAAAAAAAAAAAACATTTAAAGAAAAAAAAAAAAAAAAAAGCAGATTTTGGAGATTTAAAATATGACACCAGAAATGAAAAAAATTCAATATAAAAATTGAAATATAAATTTGGGAACTTTCCATAGAAAATAGCCCCCCAAAATGAAGACACCTGTGCATAAGAATTCCAAATGTAGCCTGGCACGGTGGCTCAGGCCTGTAATCCTAGCACTTTGGGAGGCTGAGGAAGGTGGACTGCCTGACCTTAGGAGACCAAGACCAGCCTGGGCACTCAGTGAAACCCCGTCTCTATTAAAATACAAAAAACTGCCTTTCGGCTGGAACCGCCATCTTCCAGTAATTCGCCAAAATGACAAACACAAAGGGAAAGAGGAGAGGCACTCCATACATGTTCTCTAGGCCTTTTAGAAAGCCTGGAGTTGTTCCTTTGGCCACGTATATGCGAATCTATAAGAAAGGTGATATTGTAGACATCAAGGGAATGGGTACTGTTCAAAAAGGAATGCCCCACAAATGTTATCATGGCAAAACTGGAAGAGCCTACAATGTTCCCCATTATGTTGTTGGCATTGTTGTAAACAAACAAGTTAAGGGCAAGTTTCTTGCCAAGAGAATTAATGTGCGTATTGAGCACATCAAGCACTCTAAGAGCTGAGATAGCTTCCTAAAACGTGTGAAGGAAAATGATCAGAAAAAGAAAGAAGCCAAAGAGAAAGGTACCTGGGTCCAACTGAAGCGCCAGCCTGCCCCACCCAGAGAAGCGCACTTTGTGAGAACCAATGGGAAGGAGCCTGAGCTGCTGGAACCTATTCCCTATTAATTCATGGCATAATAGGTGTTAAAAAAAAAAAAAGACCTCTGGACTGTAAAAAAAAAAAAAAAATACAAAAAACTTAGCGTTGTGAGGCAGCATGCGCCTGTAATCCCAGTTACCTGGATGCTGAGGCAGGAGAATCGCTTGAACCTGGGAGGCAGAGATTGCAGTGAGCCGAGATCACACTATTGCACTCCAGCCTGGACAACAGAGCAAGACACCATCTCGAAAAAAAAAAGAATTCCAAATGTAGATGCTCTGCTGTCAAGGAGGTAGGACATAACCTCCACTCCTTAAATGGGGATTACACATAGTAGCCTCCTTCCAAGAGTACAGAATGGAAAAGGGGGAATACGGAGTGAATTTGCAGTAGAGAAACCTCACAAATGTTACCTCACCAGGTGGTCAAGTTTGAAATCAGCAGTAATCATGTTGACAGCATGGACCCTTGACGCCACATGATGGGAGGAACAGTTTACCTCTGTGGTCTTCCCCCCAAGAACACACAACCCAATCTAATTATTAGAAAAATACGAATTTCAATTGAGAGACATTCAAAACTGCCAAGGTCATAAAAACAAAAAAAAAAGTCTGAGAGATGGTCACAGCCAAGACAAACATTTGGAGATGTAACAACTAACAGCAGTATGGTGTCCTAGATGGGATCCTGAAACACAAAAATGACACCGAGTGAAAAACTAGGCAATCTGATAAACATTCTGACTAATAATAAATAATAATACTTGATTAATAAATATTAATGAGCTGCAGATGCAAGATAGCTGAATAGGAACAGCTCTGGAGGGCAGTTCCCAGCAAGAATGCAGAGGGTGAGTGATCACCGCATTTCCAAACGAGTTTTTACTGCCCACAGACCAGGAGATTCCCAGGCAGAAAAGCACCATGAGTCTTTAGCACGGCTGTTTCAGCCAGCGCAGTGGGTCTCCACACAAAAACTCACACAAATCTGGGCATCACTTCAACTGGTGCCTGGAATGCATGGGAGGCAGAGTCACCCATTCAACCGAAAAAAAAGGGGGCTGAAACAAGGAGCCAGGTGATCTGGCTTGGCAGGTCCCACCCCCACAAAGTCTAGCAATCTGAAATGCTCTGGATTGAGAGTTTCACAGCAAGCACAGCTGGACCCGGGACGGTCCAGCTCTGTGGGGGGAAGGGCGTCCGCCATTACTGAGGCAGTCCACCACTACCGAGGCAGTCTGCCATTACCAAAGCAGTTCACCATTACCCAGGCAGCCCGCCATTACTGAGGCAGTCCACCATTACCAAGGCAGTCAGCCATTACCTAGGCAATATGCCATTACCGAGGCAGTCCACCAATACAGAGACAGTCTGACATTACTGAGGCAGATCGCCATTACTGAGGCAGTTCTAACTATACTTCTATAAACAAAACTGCAAGAAAGTTCACATAGCACCTGGCCAGAGCCCACGGCAGCTCAGCAACACCTCTGCTGGCAGACTGTGAATAGGCTACCTACTCCCTGGGCAGGGCACCTCTGCAAAAAGGCAGCAGCATGTCAGGAACTTGTAAATAAAGCCCCACCTTCCCAGGACAGAGCACCTGGGGAAAAAAGGCAGTTGTGACTTCCACTGCAGCAGACTTAAACATACGTGCCCAGCAGCTCTGAATGGAACAACAGAGCTCACAGCTCAGCACTTGAGCTCTTATAAGGGACAGACTGTCTCCTCAAGCAGCTCCCTGGCTCCCTTGTATCCAAAGAGACACCTCATAAAGAAGAGCTCAGGCTGACATCTGGCAGGTATCCTTCTGGAACAAAGATAAAAGAATAAGAAACTGACAGTAACCCTTACTGTTCTGCAGCCATTGCAGATGATCCCCAGACAAGCGGGGTCTGGAGTGGACCTCTAGCAGTCCTACAGCAGAGGGGCCTGACTGTTAGAAGGAAAACTAAAACACAGAAAGAAATAACTTCATCATCAACACAAAGGATGTCCACTCAGAGACCCCATCTGAAAGTCACCAACTACAAAGACTACAGTTAGATAAATCCACAAAGAAGGGGAAGAAAACAGCACAAAAAAGGATGAAAACACCCAAAACCAGAACACCTCTCCTTCTCCAAAGGATCACAACTCCTCACCAGCAAGGGAACAAGGCTGGTTGGAGAATGAGTGTGATGAATTGACAGAAACAGGCTTCAGAAGGTGGATAATAACAAACTTCACTGAACTAAAAGAACATATTCTAACCCAATGCAAAGAAACTAGGAACCTTGAAAAAAGGTTTGACAAAATGCTAACGAGAATAAACAGCTTAGAGAAGAATATAAATGAATTGATGGAGCTGAAAAACACAACACAAGAACTTCACAAAGCATACACAAGTTTCAATAGCTGAATCA
>NW_016107841.1:953903-969655 GCF_001604975.1 Cebus imitator
ACTGGAAGTTCTAGCCAGAGCAGTCAGGCAAGAAAAAGAAATAAAGGGCATTCAATTAGGAAAGGAGGAAGTCAAATTGTCTCTATTTGCAGACGACATGATTGTATATTTAGAAGACCCCATCATCTCAGCCCAAAATCTCCTGAAACTGATAAGCAACTCAGCAAAGTCTCAGTATACAAAATCAATGTGCAGAAATCACAAGCATTCCTATATACCAATAACAGACTTAACGAGAGCCAAATCAAGAATGAACTGCCATTCACAATTGCTACAAAGAGAATGAAATACCTAGGAATACAACTAACAAAGGACGTAAAGGACCTCTTCAAGGAGAACTACAAACCACTGCTCAACGAAATAAGAGAGGACACAAACAGTTGGAAAAACATTCCATGCTCATGGTTTGGAAGAATCAATATTATGAAAATGGCCACATTGCCCAAAGTAATTTATAGATTCAATGCTATCCCCATCAAGCTACCTATGACCCTCTTCACAGAACTGGAAAAAAACACCTTAAACTTCATATGGAACCAAAAGAGAGCCCACATAGCCAAGTCAACTCTAAGCAAAAAGAACAAAGCTGGAAGCATCACGTTACCTGACTTCAAACTATATTACAAGGCTACAGTAATCAAAACAGCATGGTACTCATACCAAAACAGAGATATAGACCAATGGAACAGAACAGAGGCCTTGGAGGCAATGCCGCACATCTGCAACCATCTGATCTTTGACAAATCTCACAAAAACAAGCAATGGGGAAAGGATTCCCTGTTTAATAAATGGTGTTGGGAAAACTGGCTAGCCATTTTAGTGCAGAGAGCAGAAACTGGACCCCTTCCTGACACCTTACACTAAAATTAACTACAGATGGATTAAAGACTTAAACATAAGACCTAACACCATAAAAACCCTAGAAGAAAACCTAGGCAAAACCATTTAGAACATAGGCATAGGCAAGGACCTCATGACTAAAACATCAAAATCATTGGCAACAAAAGCCAAAATAGATAAATGGGATCTAATTAAACTCCAGAGCTTCTGCACAGCAAAAGGAACAATCATTAGAGTGAACTGGCAACCAACAGAATGGGAAAAAATTTTGCAATCTACCCATCTGACAAAGGGCTGATATCCAGAATCTACAAAGAACTAAAACAGATTTACAAGAAAAAAACAAACCCATTCAAAAGTGGGCAAAGGATATGAACAGATACTTTTCCAAAGAAGACATATATGAGGCCAAGAAACATATGAAAAAATGCTCATCATCACTGGTCATTAGAGAAATGCAAATCAAAACCACATTGAGATACCATCTCACGCCAGTTAAAATGGTGTTCATTAAAAAATCTGGAGACAACAGATGCTGCAGAGGATGTGGAGAAATAGGAACACTTTTACACTGTTGGTGGGAGTGTAAATTAGTTCAACCATTGTGGAAGACAGTGTGGCGATTCCTCAAGGACCTAGAAATAGAAATTCCATTTGACCAGCAATCCCATTACTGGGTATATACCCAAAGGATTATAAATCATTCTACTATAAAGACACATGCACATCTATGTTTATTGCAGCACTGTTTACAATAGGAAAGACCTGGAACCGACCCAAATGCCCATAGGTGATAGACTGGACAAGGACAATGTGGCACATATACACCATGGAATACTATGCAGCCATAAAAAATGATGAGTTCGTGTCCTTTGTAGGGACATGGATGAATCTAGAAACCATAATTCTCAGCAAACTGAGAGAAGAACAGAAAATCAAACACCACATGTTCTCACTCATAGGTAGGTGTTGAACAATTAGAACACATGGACACAGGGAGGGGAGCATCACACACTGGGGTCTGTTTTGGAGGAGGGAGGGACAGCAAGGGGTAGGGAGTTGGGGAGGGATAACATGGGCAGAAATGCCAGATATAGGTGATGGGGATGGAGGCAGTACACCACACTGCCATGTAGGTACCTATGCAACAATCCTGCATGTTCTGCACATGTACCCCAGAACCTAAAGTGCAATAATATATATATATAAAGATTAAAATAAATGAAAAAAGTTAACAATATTTATTATTATTAATATTCATTAATATTGATTGGAAATACTATTGCTATTAATAAGAAATATTACTATAAATATTTGTCAAATGAGTTGTCAAAGTAAAATAAAATACAGGGAAAAATATTTAAATTTAAGACATTTTATTTGGGAATCAATAATTGCAATTTGGAGGCTGAGGATGGTGGCTCAAGCCTGTAATCCCAGCACTTTCGGAGGCCAAGGTGGGTGGATCACTCATGGTCAGGAGTTCAAGACCAGCCTGGCCAACATGGTGAAACCCCCTCTCTACTAAAAATACAAGAATTAGCTGGTTGTGGTGGCAGGTGCCTGTAGTCCCAGCTACTCTCAAGGCTGAGGCAGAAGAATTGCTTGAAACCTGGGAGGTGGAGGTTGCTGTGAGCCAAGATCACACCACTGCACTCCAGCATGGGCAATAGAGTGAGATTCCATCTCAGAAAAAAAAAAAAAAAAAAAAAAAAAAAAAGAGAGAGAGAGAGAGAGAAATTGCAATTTGGGACATACACACAAACTAGGTGGTCTTCATTATGTTCAAAGAATTGACAGAAACTTAGAGGTTTTATTTTATTTTAAGAAGAGAATTGTTATATATTGTTCTTCAAGAAAGTTTATTGGCACTAGTTTGGGGAGCTGACAAGCTCTGATTGGTGAGTGACTACAGTGAGTACAACTATTTTCAGGGTGGCAGCAGATTGTCTTGGCAACTATTAGATAAAGCTGGTTTCTGATTCGGTAGGCAGTTTCAGCAACCAGGCTTGCCGAGATGTTAGGTGCCTTAACTGCTTTCTTCCCCTGAACTCTCAACTGTTTTAGTTGGGTCTGACAATCATGACCCAGTTCTTTGTATGATCAAGTTTCACCAATATTGGTTCATTAACTGTACTATACAGATGTAATAAGAGGGGAAAACTGAGGGTTAAATATATGGGAACTCTCTGCACTATTGTCACAACTTTTCCTAAATCTAAATATACAATAATATAAAAATTTTCTTTTAAAAAGGAAAAAAAGTAGATGAAAAATTAAGAGGCTAGACACGATGGTTCACAACCAGAATCCCAGTGCTCTGGGAGGCCACTGTGGGAGAATTGCTTAAGGCCAGGAGTTGAAAACAGCCTGGGCAGCGTGGTGAGACCCTGTCTCTACAAAAGTTTTAAAATTATCTGGGTGTGGTGTCATGCAACTGTAGTCCCAGCTACCCTGGAGGCTGAGGTGAGAGGATCAATTGAACCCAGGAATTGAAGCTGCAGTAAGCTATGATAGTGCCAATGCCCTCCAGCCTGGGCAATAGACTAGCAAGACCCATGGGATGGGATGGGATGGGATGGGGTGGGGTGGGGTGGGATAGAATAGAATGAAGGATAGGAAAGGGAGAAAGGGAAGGAAGGGGAGAAAACAAAGAAAAAGAGAAGAAAGAAGGAAAGGAGAGGAGAGGAGTGAGTGAGAGAGAGAGAGAGAGAAAGAATAGAAAATTGAGGAATCAGTCTAGGAGATCCAAAATCTGATAGAACAGAAAAAAAAATAATGAGGAAAAGCAAATCTCAAAGAAATAATTCAAGAAAGTTGTTTCCGTGTTGAAAGGTCTTACAAATTCCTCAGAAAGTTGGTTGAAAGTAGACTCACATTAAGACACATTATAATGACATATCAGAGCTCTGAGGCTAAAAGATGCTGAAAACTTTATAGAGAAAAAGCCGTTTTTCTATAAAAGGCCAAAATAACATTGGCATCAGACTTCTCAACAGAAATCCTAGAAGATAATGGAGTCATTCCCTCAAAATTCTGAGACATTATCACAGAAATAATGCTGCTCCCTTCTGGGTACGTCGCATAAGTACAACTATGATGACGTGTCCCAGAGCTGGTCATGTTAACCTTGATGACCTGGTCAAATTGGTATCTGCCAGTTTTCTCCACCATAAAAATAATCATTTCCCCTTTGTATTTGATTAGTGTTTTGTTGGAAGATCTTCTGATATTACACCAAGATTCTGTCCCTCTTTGTCAAACTTCTATCCATCAGCCTTGGGATCCACTGACAAGTCCTGCCTAGATCAACTGTCTTTATGACATTTGCCAAATGATGTCACTGTTAGCTGACATTCTGCTGGTTCGAAGAGCTTTCTTTCTCCTCCATTTGTATATGGATTTACCTATTCGTTTACTTATTTTCTTACACCAGTATTGATTTGGGGCTTATATTTTACTCAATAAGTTGTAACCCAATACTCTCAATGTTTATTTTAATGCTCATATTCTCCTAAATTTGGCTAGTGGGAGCCCTTTCAAGCTGGCCCCTGTGTCTTTTTGTCAAAAAGCCCCTTAATTCTTTGAGTGCTGCCTTCCTTTCTAGCATAGTAAGGTATTCCAGACTCATCCTGTACTTCTCTGGCGCCAGCCTGAATTCAGCCATTTCTCCAAGAAGATCCATGCATATACATCTATAATCATCTATATATTTGGCTGGAGATTCTCTACACACCCATGAGGTCATGATGTTACTTCCCATTCCAATCCAACACCCCAGAGTTATTTTAGCTTCCCCCTTTCCACACTTCTAAATCCCTGCTCATCTCTTTCTTCTTGTGTTTCTGCTTCATTCATCTCTTTTTCTCTCTCTGGGTCAGCTTTCTGTAATCTACATGATAGAAAACATAGCTGCCAACACTTCCTACATTTTATGCTACAGCTTCAACTAACAAGAGAGAAACAGACCTCTTTTTCTCTTTCTAACTTAAAAGTTTCTAGGCAAGAGGAAATGGACTGTTCTCTGTCAGGTGCCCTAAAATTGTCCTGGAGTTTGGGTCATGTTGTCCTGGCCCTATAGATGGAAGACGAGAGAGTTAGCCCCCAGAAAAAGGGTTGGCAACTCCTAAAAGATGTCGGGTAGGGATTGGTGCTGAGAAGGGAAAAGCATAGGTGTCTACCATAGCTGGAGAGCTGTTTGTGTCAACAGGAGGCCTGAAGAGGGGACTCGGCGAAAGCCAGAAGCAGTCCTCAAGCTATTGGAAAGGTCTGTGTCAACACAGCTCTTACTCAGAGATTCTTGAGTAAAGAAAACAAATCCACATGAGGTCCTGGAAAAAATATAGCATAATGAGAAGAAAGGAAACAATTCCAAAATCCAGGAACAGAACAGACTTATAAAAATGATCTAATGCAAGATTCAAAAAACCAGTTTCATAAAACTTCTTGGTGTTTTCAAAAGAATGCAAAAACAGAGGCAACATTCTTAAAAAAAAAAAAAAAGATGAAAGGTGAAAAGAAATATGGATAAGAAAATTAGACAGAAGCTTAAAGTAGGCCAGATACAGTAGCTCATGTCTGTAATCTCAACACTTTGTGAGGCTCAGGTGGGAGGATCACATGAAGCCAGGAACTTGAGACCAGCATGGGCAACATAGCAAGACCTCATCTCTACAAAAAAAATATAAAAATTAGCTGGCCATGTGGTGGCACATGCCTGTAGTTCCAGCTACTTGGGAGGCTGAGGTGGGAGGATCACTTGAGCCTAGGAGGTTGAGGCTGCAGTGAGCCAAACTCATGCCACTGCACCCCCGCTGAAAGTATATGTGCAAATCAAATTACTATATAGAGGAAAAAAATCTAAGAGGAGAAGAAATTTATAGAGAAACTGCAAGTTATGTACATGTACCTAGACAAGAACCTGTTGAAAAATAAGCCCTCAAACATCTGTAATAAATAAGACTAAAGATTAGAATTAATTTTCATAAAAAACGAAAATAAGAAACAGGTGTGTGTGTGTGTGTGTGTGTGTGTGTGTGTGTGTGTGTTGTATAAAAAGCCAAAAAAACGTGGGAATACACATTGAAAGAGTAGACCCCATCCTAATGAAAATTAATGAGCAGAAACCCAAGTTGAAGCATATCTTAGACTTAAAATATCAGATCCAGTTAAAAATTGTCTAAGTTCTAGGAATAATATAATTTTTAAAAGCAGATTATCTTCAAGGGAATAAACATTAGACTGCTTTAGAATTCTATGCTGCAGTACTAAATGCCAGAAGAAAAGTTTACATAATTTTGAGAAGACAAGATTGTGGCCCAGGATTCAGTCCCGGGAAAATTATCTTTCATGTATAAAAGAAAGATGTGATCATATCAGCAAGGGGTCTGATAGTTTCTTAAAGAGCCATGACTATTTAAATAGAGTTCCAGGATAGATGACTGATGGTTCAAAATGATGACTAATTACACCAGACACACAAAGAGTTAAGTATGAATAACCACTGTTTCTGGCTAAATAACTAATTGCAAATGTTAAAAATTACTTCTGAAACAGAAGATACATAATGTAAAAATAACAATTTGGAAACAATAATCTGATGGTTTCATAGATGAATTATTTCAAACTTTCAAGGAGCAGATAATTCCCATGCTATTTATTTTCTCAGAGCATATGAAAAGATGGAAAATCTCCCAGTTAATTTTACAAAATCTGCATAACTCTCAAACCAAAACCTAAGAAAACACAAAAAGAAAACCTACAAGTTAATATCATCTGTTACTTTAATCTACATTCTAACTAAAATATTAGCAATGGAATCTAGCAGTGTAGTGAAAGAATAATACTCCATCACCAAATAAGATTTATTCCAGGAATGGAGGATGACTCAATATTATTACATCAATAAATCAATATACATTAACACAATAATAAGTCAAAACATACAACTATCTTTAGGGAAACTAAAAATTATTTAAAAGAGTTTAACAATCATTCTGATTTGTTTTAAAGACAGTAAAATGAAAATAAAAGAAAACTCCCCAAGGACAGGCATGGTGGCTCATGTGGGAGGCTGAGGCAGGAGGATTATTTGAGGCCAGGAGTTCAAGATCACCCTCACCAACACAGTGAGACCCTGTCTCTAAAAAAAAAAAGAAGAAGAAGAAGAGAAAAGAAAAGAAAAAGAATAATCCTCTAACCTAATCAAGAATACTTCTTTTGGATTAAGGTTCACTATTATACTTGGTGATTAGACATTACATAAATCATCTTTAAAGTTGGGGACAAGTTACAGCTATTAGCTATCGCCACTGTTAACTAGCCTAAGAGTTCTGACCCACGCAATAAAATTAGAAAAGGAAACTCTACAAATCATGTCCAAACAAAAGAAGATAAAATTAATTATCTGTAAATTATTTTACCTGTTACCTATAAAATCAACTTTTTAAATGAACAGAATTCACTAGAAAGGAAAGCATGTAATTACAAATATATGTACAGATACCAGTATTTTTCCTGTATATCAGGAATGCAAGGATAGAAATTATCAAAGAAAAGGTACTACAGATGCAACCAAACAATAAATAAAATATTTAAGTTTCACTTTAATGAAGTTGTTGATTTCTGGACAAGATGGTTCCATCAGTTCATTCTTTGACACATCCTTGTGTGTCATTTTACAGGTAAAATGTAAAATAAGATACTAGAAAACTATAGCTTGTTCAAAAATAATGTAAGCATCACCATAGATCAGAAACTCCAGAGAAATGCAAAGCAATGAGTAAGGCTGAAGCTATGGGCTCTCTGGGCTTCCGTCCAGAAATAGGCCTATGACTCCAGAATTCAATCATTTAAAGATAAAACGCAGTAAACATGCTTTATACCAGACAGAGCACAGGAGCCAGACTCACTGCTCAAGGGCAAGAGATAATGGAGTAAAAAGCCCTAAGAGAAAATGATTGTCAATATAGGATTATAACCAGCTAAACTGTATCCAAGAATGAGGCCAAATTAGAACACTTTAGACCTACAAAGGTTTGACAGTTTTTATCTAACAGTCCCTCACTAAAATAATTACAAGTAGGTGCTTCAGCAGAAGAGCAAGACGCAAAGGAAAGGCATGGGATTTAAAAAACACAGCACGAAAATGAATAGATTTGCTAGTAAATTTGATCATGTAGATGATAGTACTTATTTGGAATTTTTGTGTTTATAATGGGTAAAAATGAAAATTTTAGACCTGATATGACCCATATGGCAGCCACTAACTATCTGCAGCTACTGAGAATTGGAATGTGGCTCGTCTGAATTGGGATATGATGAAATGTAAAATACACACAGGATTTCAAAAACTATGTGTAAAAAAATGTAAAATATCTCATGCCGGGCATGGTGGCTCATGACTGTAATCCCAGCACTTTGGGAGGCCGAGATGGGTGGATCACGAGGTCAAGAGATCAAAACAATCCTGGCCAACATGGTGAAACCCCGTCTCTACTAACTATAAAAATTAGCTGGGCATGGTGGCGTGTGCCTGTAGTCCCAGCTACTCAGCAGGCTGAGGCAGGAGAATTGCTTGAACCCAGGAGGTGGAGGTTGCAGTGAGCCAAGATTGTGCCAATGCACTCCAGCCTGGCGCCTGGCAACAGAGCGAAACTCTGTCTCAAAAAAAAAAAAAAAAAATCTCCTTAATGATTTTTTTAGGGCCAGGTGCAGTGGCTTACACTAATAATCCCAACTTGTTGGGAGACCAGGCAAGAGGATCATCTGAGCTCAGGAATTTGACACCAGCCTGGGCAACATAGCAAGAACTTGTCTCTACAAAAAATTAAAATATTAGCTGGGTGTGGTGTCCTGTGCCTGTTGACCCTGCTAAGAAGGCTGAGGCAGGAAGATTGTTTGAGGCTGCAGTGAGCTATGTTGGCACCATTGCACTCCAGCCTGGGTGACAGAGCAAGACCCTGTGTCCAAAAAAAAAAAAGTTATATTGAAATAACAATATTTTGGATATTAATTTTTAAATATATTATTTAAATTTCTTTCACTATTTCCTTTAACTTTAAAATTTGCTACTATGCAATTTAAAATTACACGTGCAGCTCTCAATAATGGTGCTCTAGATAACAATTTTAAGATGATAAAAGGCAGCGCAGACAGGGTTGTTCAATGGGTTGTCAATATTTATCTGCCATGTTTGGAAGAGGCTAGACACACTGAATAACTATAGATCCTGGTGCAAAAAACCTTATACTTAAATATGAATGTTTCCAGAAAGTAGAAACGCACCCAGAGCTTCCAAACTATCTGAGGAATAATACGCGCGTATGGAAACTTAATCAATAAATACATGAAAGGAAGAAAATATGGCATGCAAAAAACTCAAAGAAAAGCACAATTAAATGAAAAAAAAATGGAAGAAATAAGTTCTAATTTTCAGTAATCACGAAGATTGTAATCTCAAATATTAAATTCATCTTTCTTTGAAATGCATTATACTATAAGAGAATTTTCTACTCCCCAAGATGGCAAACAATATTTTGAATAACATGCATAATTTTTTCAAAACTTAAACATATCTTCGGTTTTAAGGAAAGTTTCAAATAATTTCAAAGAATCAATAACATACAAACTATGTTCTCTAATATTGGTGTAATCAAACTAGAAAACAAAAATAACAAGATAGTTTTTAAAAATCATATGTTTGGAAATTTTAAGATGAACTCTAAAATAACTTATGGAATAAAGATGAAATCAAAATGCAAATGTTTAATATTAGAGCTGAGTAACAGTACAAGTGGTATATATGAAAACTAGAGGAATATAGTTACATTGATATTAGAGATTAAATTGCAGTCTTAAAGTCACTCAGCAAAAAATTTTTACAAAATAAAAAAAATTACTCAACTCACAAAGCAAGACAAGACTCATCATAAATCCACAAAAATGAAAGCAGGAAAATAATAAAATTAAGAACCAAAATTAATTAAACAGAACACAAAAAATGTATAATGAGTATTAATAATCCCAAAATACAGGCTTTATAAACATAATAGGATAAACCTGCAGAAATGATTAAGAAAAAAGAGGCACAAATTAACAATATTTAAAACAAAAAGAGAGACATGATCTCCAAACAGTAGAGTTTTTAAAAATGCTTAGATAACAATATGAATTAAATGCTAGATTTGAAAATGTAAATAAATTGGATAAATTATGAGTTACCAAAATTGGTTTAAGAAGAAATAGAAAGCCTCAATAAACAAACCCAAAAAAAGGCTATAGAAATTCAGTTCCTAATCAAAGCCTTGTCCTCAAAGAGGCACAAGACCAGTGTGTTTTAAAAGTGAGTTTTCCAAAACATTCAGATAATTCTTGATAATTTCAATAGATGCTGAAAAGACATTTGATAAAAGTCAATACCTATTCACATTAAAAAAAAAAAAAATTATGGCCAGGCTCAGTGGCTCACACCTATAATCCCAGTGCTTTGGGAGGCTGGGTTGGAAGCCTCACTTGAGGCCAGAAGTTTGAGACCAGCCTGGACAATATAGAGCAACCCATCTCTACAAAAAAAAGTTTTTTAAATTAGCGAGGCATGGTGGCCTCGAGTCCTTGCTACTTCAGAGGCTGAGGCAGTAGGATCCCTTGAGCCCAGGAGCTGAGGTTGCAATGAACACCACTGTGCTGCAGCCTGGGTGACAGGGCAAGACTCTGTCCCTAAAAAATGAATTAATGAATGAATAAATTAAACAAAAAATGTTTTAAGTTTAGGAAATTAGGACTAGGAGATGATACTCTTAATCTTAAAACCTATATTATTAAACACGATACAAAAATCTATTAAACATCATAATTAACAGTATAATTTGAGAATTATTAACACTGAAGTCAGGAATGAAATAGACACCTACCATCAGTGCTTATATTCAACATTAAACAGTGGGTTCTGGCTAATACCATAAGATAGACGAATAAAGCAAATAATAACAGACAGATGACCTAAAACTGTCCTTATCCCTGAGTAGTATGATTTTCTACATAAGAGCAAACCTAAGCATTCTACAAACTATTATAACTGATGAGAGATATCAGGAACATTTAAAAAGTAATAATTTACATCTCCACTGGAAATTACCAATTAGAAATAATGATAGAATGTGATAGAAAAGTAATTCCATTTACAATAACAAGGAAAACTATAAAGAATCTATGTATAAATGTAACAAAAATGTTTAAGACACATCTATTATAAAAAAATACAAAGTATTAACAATAGACATAATAAATAAAAGACATTAATAAAGAAATAAGTACAAAATCCATGGATAAAAAGACTCAATATTATTAAGACCCTAATTTAACCCAAATAAAATCTTATAAATTCTATACAATTCCAATCAAAATGTTAACACAATTTTTTATGAATTTAACAAGTAATTTAGAATTCATATGAAGAGCTAAGAATCACAAATAGGCCGGGTGCAGTAGCTCATGCCTGTAATCCCAGCACTTTGGGAGGCCGAGGTGGGCAGATCACAAGGTCAGAAGTTCAAGACCAGCCTGACCAACATGGTAAAACCCCGTCTGTACTAAAAATACAAAAATTAGCCTGGCATGGTGGCAGGTGCCTATATTCCAGCTACTTGGGAGGCTGAGGCAGGAGAATGGATTGAACCCAGTAGACAGAGGTTGCAGTGAGCCGAGACTGCGCCACTGCACTCCAGCCTGGGTGACAAGAGCAAAACTCCATCTCAAAAAATACAAAAAACAAACAAACCAAAAAAGAATCACAAATAAATCAATTTAAAGCCATGATTTAAATACAGTAATTTTGCCTTAGGAATTACACATAGCCACACACAGACACACACAGACACACACACACACACACACACACATTCTATCTAGTAAGTCTGAAAACAGACCCATGCATACATGAAAAATTGATATATGACAGCGGTAGAATTATATATGCATGGAAAAAATACTAATCATTTAACAAAGGGTGATATCAATTTGGAAAAGAGAAGCCACTTTATTCAAAAAAGAAAGACAAAAAGAAAAAGAAAAGAAAAGAAAAGAAGGAAGGAAGGAAGGAAGGAAGGAAGGAAGGAAGGAAGGAAGGAAGGAAAAAAAGGAAAGAAAGAAAGGAAAGAAAGAAATCAAGAAAATAAAGGAAAGAAAGAAATCAAGAAAATAAAGGAAAGAAAGAAAGAAAATTTCCAAGTAAATTAAGGCCTAAATGTCAAAGGTAACATTTTTAGAAGGCAATATGGAAAACCTCTATGACTTCATAGAAAACAAATCATAAGGAAAAGATGAACAAATTTGACCTCAATAGAAGTTAAAGTGTAGTATCTTTGATGCATAAACCTATAAAGGGTTAAAATTAGCATTTATACATGGCTTTCAGTCAATTTAAGGGAAAAAAAATGACATATGAGCAGGCAATATACAGAAGAGGAAAAGGAAATGATTAATAGACAGAAAAGAAATGCTCAATCTCACCAGTAACCCTGGAATTCTAAACTAGAACAGGGAAAAACAATCTCTTCACCGTCATATTGCAAAAGTTTGAAAACAAGTGTTGGCAAGAATAGGGGGGCGATCAGAACTCCCATATACCACGAGAAAACAATCTGGAAATAGTAAGGGTAAAAATGTAGGTCTTCAACCCAGAATATCTACTATTAAATACATATTCTAAGATAACTCTCACACACATATTGTACACAGAAATTTGTACAAATATGTTAATTGCAACAATGTTTATCACAGCAAAAAAGTTGGGAAAAAATTCTATCTACCAAATGAGTGGAAAAATAAATTGTGACATCTTTATTGAATTAATTTTTATTATACAGCAGTCAAATTAACTGGAGCTACATGTATCAACATTAGTAATTCTCAAAAACATGCTGATTA
Source organism: Cebus imitator (assembly GCF_001604975.1). Lineage (NCBI taxonomy): Eukaryota > Metazoa > Chordata > Mammalia > Primates > Cebidae > Cebus > Cebus imitator. The sequence continues at coordinate 966,669 of NW_016107841.1, forward strand.
CCAAAAAAGGAAGTGGCAAAATAACTACAAAATGATAGGTACAGAAAATTTGAGAACACACAAAACAATACACTTTATTGGCACATTTGTATGTTACGATGGAATCAAAAGATGCTTGGAAATTATGAACACAAAATTCAGGAGAGTGTTCATCTGGGAAAGGGGAAAATGAAATCGCGAAGAATACGCTGGAGGCTTCAACTGCATCAGAAGTGGTTCTAATGCTTTTTAAAACCTGAAGTAAACATAACAAAATGTTATGCTCTGATGAAGTTCGGTGTTGGATGAATGGATGTTTGTATCATCTGTATTTTCACTAGAATCACCTTCAGTCTGGGTGTCATTAAGCTGCTATCAAACTGTGGCGGGACATACAGAAAGATCTGCCAACAATTCAGAGTGGAATCAGGCAGGAAATAGATTTCAACATGCTGTGAAGTAAACAGGGAGGGGGGCTGCAGATTTCCTATCAGGCCAGAGGGTTAAGTAATGGTATATTTTAAACTCAGAAAAGATAAATTCCTTTCAAAGGATAAGCACTTGACGGTCCCTATTTTTAGTGACTATTAAAAACTAAGTCAACGTTTTGCTGAGCGGCTCCAGGAGGATCAGATCTAGGATAGGACCCAAAATCTCTGGCCCACAATTTTTTTCTAAAATCTCTCCCCCAATTTGATTGGGGTAATAACTCTTATTGGCTTGGGATGGTAAAATTGTTTTCTTCATGGGTGTCTTTTAACCCTATGACATTTTTGAATTAGATACAAAGATGAAGAAATAAATCAAACTACATATACATTAATACTATTGTGTTACATTCAGGAATCCTTTTAGATAATCGTTGAAACAATGTGTGTCTATTTGGTATCTAAAGCGACTGTTAGGAGAGCTGGGCACAGTGGCTCAGGCCCATAAGCCCAGCACTTTGGAAGGCTGAGGAGGCTGGATCACTTAAGCCCACGAGTTTGAGATCAGTCTGGACAACATAAGGAGACACCCCCATCTCTACAAAAAATACAAAAATTAGGTGGGTGTGGTGGTGCACACCTGTGGTCCCAGGTGCACGGGAGGCTGAGGCAGGAGGATCGTTTGAGCATGGGAGGCGGAGGTTGCAGTGAGCCGAGATCTCATGGCGCAGGCGATAGAGCCTGACCTTGTCAAGAAAGAAAAAGAGAAAGAGAGAGAGAGAGAAACTGTAGGGATTTTGGGGGGACTTAAAATGATCATAAAGATCAGAGCTGTGATTCCTTTTTACAACATGCAATTGAGTAACTGATTTTATCATTGTAAGTTGAAAGGTATGAGACTAGCTAAATTTTTAAGCCGCACTGAAATTTTTTTAAGATTTGCCATATTTATGTTTGTTTCATCACACTTAATAGAATTGTTCAAGGACTTGGGAAGGCTATGCTTCTTAGGGGCATTTGAAATGTTGAAAAGAAAAGCAATTATGCTAAACTTATAAATGTAGATTTAATGATTGAAGGAATTTAATTAACTGAGTTGTAAATGGGATTAATAGTTTCAGGTGATATGCTCCAACCACCTTGCATTAATTCGACTTTAATCAAAGAAAAATTTTAAATTTGTGCTTGTATTTTACCAATTTTATGAATAGGTTTGTACCTTGAACTTAAAAGATTAAGAAAAATCTAGTTTTTTAATTTATAATTTTAATAAATCAAGTACTAATGTTAACATCCAGAAACAAATCTCCTATGCACAAATAACTCCCTTTAGGAGCCCTCAAAAGCTCCAGTTATATTCTGTAATTTTGCTCATAATAATAACAATAATAATAATCCCTCTCAATTCTTTTCTTAAATAAAAGGAACATTCAGATTATCTGTAAATAAAACTATAAAATTTATTGGAAATTTTTTAAAATCTTGAATATCAAGAGAAATATAGCATCCTAGGTGAAAAATTCAGTATGAAACCTCAGATTTTTTTTAACAGCAAAATTATTCTCAGGTACATCTCAAAAATAAAGAATCAAGAATTACTAAAAATGTTTGAAAAAGAAAATTAATAAGAATTGACTTCCTCTGCCAAATATTAGCAAGTATCATGAAGCTCTGATAATCTAAAAGGAGGGTTCAAAATAAAAATGGATAAACAATAAAATAAAAGGATGGTTCTGGAACCATGGTAGATAAGCAAACCAAAGAACCTAAAAGAAAGCTCAGAAATAAATCTGTGTGTATCTGTGCCTCCAAGCACCTCTATTCATAAATACTGAATAAAACAAAGGTATATTTGGGGGATGCTTCTTTCCTACTCATAGTATTTCCTTCCAGGTAGAGGAGCCTGCCATGCAGCCACCACTTCTCCAGCCTCATCTCATTCCTTACTCACTCTTCTCCAGGGAGAGCAAGTGACACGGATCTCAAGGTTTTGGGGAAGATCCAGGGTATGCTCATCCTAACTTTGCTCTTCCCCTACTTGGAGCTGCCCATGGGGAGCAGGCACTGTTCCCATTCTAGGGGCCGGCTTCCCCTGCACACTGGGAGGGCTGCCTGATCTCATTTTCCTCTCATGGAGTGTGTTGATCTGCCAGACGCAGGGCCCATCAGCAGAAGCTTTGGGTATTCTCCAATCTAACCTTTCACAGTTAAAAAAAAAAAAAAAAAAAAAAAAAAAAAGACTGGCCTTCATGTAAAGAAGAAAAATGCCTTCCAGAAACCCCCATGATAGGTGCATGAGGCAAAAACATTTAGGGAAAAAATGTTCCCTTTTGACACTTTGAGTTCAACCAGAAAAAAAACAAAACTAAGCATGCTTGACTGTTTCTCCACAATTTATTAAATAGAAAAGTCACTCAGCCTCTTCAGGAGTGGAGTGAGGAAGTGGATGGAGAGAAGTCAGAAGTATCACACTAATGACGTTCCTTCGCCTGGGAGAAAATATCTAGAATAGATAATAGTAATTTCTCTATCATGCAATATTTCATCTTAATGGGAAGAGGATTTTTTTTTTTTTTTTTT
>NW_016107841.1:971197-997334 GCF_001604975.1 Cebus imitator
AATGTGAGAACAGAGGAAATTTAGGGTTAAAATCCCAGAAGTGAGAAAATTGAAGAGAAAGCGTGAGACCAAAAATCTGAGTGCATTTTATACTCCAAATCCCTGAATGATCAAAAAACTATGGATGGATGTGGAGGAAGGGCAGAGCACCTAAGAAAAGAAAACAGAAACCAGAAAGGCATCTATCTTTGAAAGACAGAACTGCATTAGGTGAGTTTGTGACTTTTCTCCTTTTTTAACAGTGGAATCCCCAACCAGCAAACAGGTAAGCAGCAAGAAGCTTAAGCCTTACTGGCTTGAAGTATTGAAGGACTGCGCCCTGGCAAGACAGAACAGTCAAAAATTTAGGAAACTCTAGAAGCAAAGAAGCTGTAGAGAATGTATGTCCTGAAATCTGAGTATAAATTCTGCACAAATCTTGGCTAACCATCAAAGCATGCAGACACCAAGAAGACACACACACACACACACACAACACACATACACACACACAAACTAGGAACTGAAAGAACTGAGAAAATATACAAGCTACTGCACACTGCAAAGAAAGCAGAGTTTGCAGTTTGAGTCAAGGCAATTAACTACGTACTAGAACAAAAAAATTCTCAGAAGAATATAACAATCTATAATCACTAGCACATTTATTCTGTACTACTCAGGTTTTGACCAAAAATTACCAGATATGCAAAGAAATAGGAAAATAAAGTAGTCAATAGAAATTGACTCTCAGTGGCCCAAGATGTTGGATTTGGCAAAGATTTCAAATCATTTTTATAAATATGTTTAAAGTATTCAAAAAGTGGGAATGATTAAATGAAAATATGATCCTAATAAGTGGACAGAAAGTATCACCAGATAAATGGAAACCATTAGGAATTCTAGATCTGAAAAGTACGATAACTAATATTTTTAAAATGTACTAAATGCATTGAACAGTAGAATGAAGACGGAGGAAGAATCAGTGAATTTGCAAATAAATCAACAGAAATTATCCACTTCAAATAATAGATATAAAAAATGTTGAAGAAAAGAGACTAAGAGATATGTGGAAAAATATCGTATAATCCAACATATGTGTAATTGGAGTCCCAGAAGGAAAAGAAGACTAAAAGTTAAAGAAATAACACCAAAGTTGGCCAGGCACGGTGGCTCACACCTGTAATCCCAGCACTTTGGGAGGCCGAGGCAGGCAGATCATGAGGTCAGGATATCGAGACCGTCCTGGCCACGGCAAAACCCCGTCTCTATTAAAATACAAAAAATTAGCCAGGCACAGTGGTGTATACCTGTAGTCCCAGCTACGTAAGAGGCTTAGGCAGGGGAATCTCTGGAATCCAGGAGGCAGAGGTTGCTGTGAGCCGAGATCGTGCCACTGCACTCCAGCCTGGCAAAAGAGCAAGACTCTATCTCAAAAAAAGAAAAAAAAGAAAGAAATAGTGCCAAAGTTTTCCAAATTGAAAGAAAAGCATTAATCTATAAGTCCAAGAATCTCAAAGAATCACAAGTAGGATAAATATAAAGAAATTCACACCAAAGTGCATCATTTTCAACTGCTGAAAGCCAAAGAAAAAGAGGAATCTTGAAAAGGGTACAAACACTATGGAAAACATTTCTGTCATTCCTTAAAAAGATAAACATAAAAGCCTACTCTTACCATATGACCCATAATTGCATTCCTAGAAATAAAGGTTATACAAGCATGTTCATAGCAGTTTTATTCATAATACAAAACACTGTAAACAACCCAAATATTTATCAGTAGATTAATGGAAAAACAAATTATGGTATATTCATACAATGGAATATTACTCAGCAATAAACATGAACAAATGCCTAATATATGAAACAAGCTGAAAAATTTAGAAAAAAATACTAAATTATTTGAAATCCTAGAAAAGAAAAACAAATTTATAATGACAAAGGGATCTGTTAACTAGTGTATACCTGAAGTTGGGATTGGAAGAGGTTGACTGCCAAGGGTCGGGACGTACATTAGTATCTATTGCTTTATGACAAATTATCCTGAAACTTAGTGGCTTAGTGTCTTAACACATGTATTATTTGTCAGCTTCTGTGGGTCAAAAATCTGGCATGACTCAACTGGTTCCTCTAGCTCTGAGTGTCTCACTAGGCTGCAGTCAATGTGTTGGCTGAGTCTGCAGTTATGTTAAGGCCTCTCTGGGGATAGATCTACTTCTCAGCTCACTCAGGGGGTTGTTGGCAGGATTCAATTCTCTGCTGGTTGTTGGACTGAGGGTCCCGTTTCCTCATAATCTGTTGGCCAGAGGACATCCTCAGTTTCTTGACATATGGGCCTCTCCACAAGGAAGCTACAATATTGTAGCCGGCTTTTTCAGAGTAAACAAGCAAGAGGCCAAGAGAGCAAGACAATGGCAGCAAGATGGAAGTCACGATGTTTTGCAATCTAATCTCAGAAGTAATGCCCCATTACCTTGGCTATATTCTATTGATTAGAATCAAGTCAAAAGGTGTAGCTCACATTCAACACAGAAAGTGAATACCAGGAGGTGGGAGTCACTGAGGACCATTTCAGAAGCTGCCTACCACAGAAGGGAAATTTGTGGGCTGATGACAATGTTGTGTATCTTGATTATGGATCAAAACTCATCAAAGACCACACTTAAAATCTGTGCATTTTATTGTTATGTGTAGAGTTGATTTTTTTCAAAGTTACTTGTAAAACAAGAGAGATTAAGAGGAATCTCAGAAAGTGTCTGTTAAACATGGAAGGAGCCCTCTTTCTCCTAAACACAATTAAATATTCGTTAAAAGAATGTACACCTGCAAGTACAAAGAGGTATGCTTGAGAGAGCTCAGAATTTTATTTATTTACTTATTTATTTAGAGACCCAGACCCAGTCTGTGTGTGGTGTGATCTTGGCTCACTGCAACCTCTGCATCCCAGGTTCAAGCGATTCTCCCACCTCGGCCTTTTGAGTAGCTGGGACTACAGCAGGCACCACCACGCCTGGATAATTTTTGTATTTTCAGTAGAGATGAGGTTTCACCATGTTGGCCAGGCTGGTCTCAAACTCCTTACCTCAGGTGATCCTCCCGCCTCAGCCTCCCAAAGTGCTTGGATTACCGGTGTGCCAGCCCACAGAATATTAGAAAACAGAAAGTAGTTAGAGAAGTATTGCCTCTCCTAACAGAGTAGAGGAAGGTATGGTTCTAGGTGTTATCTTTAAGAAATAAGCCAATTTATTCATTCATACATGGAAGCACCACAGACCATTAGGGCTGAGAATAAGAGGACTGATAAATATGTGTAATAATTAGACTCCCCCAGATTCTTTCCCCCACCAAACAATGTCCCACTCACCCCATTCAAGAAACCAGACGTTTATTCTCTGCAGAAGGTTCAGATTGGGCAAGATAATGCCAAAAATGGCAAGGATGAGGACTAACGCTGAGAGATTAATTTAAATTATAAAATCCACACACCGACATTGGAATTCACAGCAGCCACTCCCCACCTGCTCTCACAACACTGGTTGCCAGGCATATGGCCCCAGACAAGAGGTTGGAAGATTTTTCATTGGAGAAATGAAATTGCCCCAGAAAAAAGACTTCCGAAATACAGATCTGGCCATTGTAATCCCAGCACAGAACTTGTGATGGTGGCACTTCTCAAACTTTGAAGTGTATGAGAGTCCCCTGGGAAATTGTTAAATAAAGACTCTGACTCAGTAGGCCTTGAGTGGAGCCCAAAATTTTACATTTATAAAACAATCTCCCAGGTGGGATGTTGGTCCTGGGTCACACTTTGAGTGCCAGGATTCCTTTGTCCTTCATCTGTAGGATGCAAGCTGAACTCATTTGCTTAGCATTTCTCTCTCTCTTTGGCATGATCCCCTCACTTGACCTATCCAAACTCGCTTCCCAACATCATCTCCCACCACACCCTCAACCCTACTTCATTCTAGGAAACACCCCCTTCTCCAGCCTGAAATACATTGCCCCTTCCTTTATAAGCACAAACACTTTCTCCTCCTTCAAGAATCAACTCAAACTTCCATCACCTTCTCTCTGAAGTTGTCCCCAGCTCCCTGGGGCAGATTTAATTCTACTGCTCCATGTTTCAAAATACCTTAGGCTTACCTCTATCATCAACCTGTATCTGAACTATGAACATATATGTGTGTGTACATAAATGTGTTTGTTTAGTGTGTGTGTGTGTGTGTGTGTGTGTGTGTGTATTTTCTGAGACAGTCTCACTCTGTCGCCCAGGCTGGAGTACAGTGGCACAATCTCAGCTCACTGAGACCTCTGTTTCCCAGGTACAATCAATTGTTCTGCTTCAGCCTCCTGAGTAGCTGGGATTACAGGCGCCAACCACCTCACCCAGCTAGAGTGTGTGTGTGTGTCTGTGTGTGTGTGTTTAGTAGAGACATACTTTCACCATGTTGGCCAGCTTGGTCTTGAACTCCTGACCTCAAGTGATCTACCTGCCTCAGCCTCCCAAAGTGCTGGGGTTACAGGCATGAGCCATTGCACCTGGCCCACAAATGTATGTATTTATAAAGACACAGATAGTTAAGATGAAATGGATGAAAAAGACATACCATGCTAATACAAATCAAAAGAAATCTGGGACACCTATATTAATATCAGACAAACTAGATTTTACAAGGAAGATAATCATGGATAAATGGATGTAATATATACTGATAAATGGGTCAATTCCCCAAGAAGACACGATACCATAATTTTAATGTGTATGCACTTAACAGCAGAGCATCAAAATATGTGAGGCAAAAACTGATAGAACTGCAAGAAGAAACAGAAAAATCCACTTCCAATTAGGGTCGTAAACATTCCTCTTTCCGTATATGACTGATCAAGCAAGCAAAAAAATCAGTAAGGGTATGGTAAACCTGAGAAGCACTATCAATCAATGTAAATCTAATTGATATTTATGGGCTACTTCATCCAGCAGTAACAGAATACACATTCTTCTCAAGCTCAGAGAGACCATTCACTAAGATAAACCACACTCTGGCTCATAAAACTCACCTTAACCAATTCAAAAGAATGGAAATAATTCAAGGTATATTCTAGAACATAATGCAATTAAACCAGAAAACAATAACTGAAAGATAGCTGGAAAATTCCAAAATATTTAGAAACTAGACAACACAATTCTAAATAATACATAAGTCAAGAAGTACCAAGAAAAACTTAAAATTATTTTGAATTAAATGAAAATAAAAACACAACTTACCAAACTTTGTTAGATGTGGCAAAAGCTGTGTTTAATGTTTACAACATTAAATGCATACATTAGAAAAGGAGATCTAAAAATCAATCATCTAAGCTCCTACCTTAGGAAGCTAAAGAAAGAAGCACAATTTAAGCATAAAATAAGCATAAAAAAAGAAATAATACAAATTACAGCAGAAATCATGAAATTAAAAATACAGAAAAAATGTTTAAACAAAGCTGATTATTTGAAAAGATTAATAAAACTAATTAGCTTCTTGGGCTAAACAAGAAAAAAAACAAATTACTAAGATCAGAAATGAAAGACAGGCCGATCACTGCTGAACCCATACACATTAAGAGGAAAATAAAGAAATACAATAAAAAACTCTATGCCTATGAATTTGATAATGTAGATAGAATAGGCCAATTCCTTGAAAGACACAAACTATCAAAACACACATGCACACAATGTAAAATACATTTTAGGCTGGCACAGTGGCTCACACCTGCAATCTCAACATTTTAGGGGGCCACGGTAAGAGGATGGCTGTGGCCAGTAGTTCAAGACCAGCCTGGGCAATACAGTAAGACTGTCTCTATAGTAAAATGTGTTTTTTTAAAAAATAGCCAGGCATGGTGGCACCTGCCTGTCATCCCAGCTACCCAGGAGGCTGAGGTAGTAGGACCACTTGAGCCCAGATGTTCAGGCTTACAGTGAGCTACAATTGTACCACTGTACTCCAGCCCAGGTGACAGAGAGACCCGGCCTCTAAAAATAAATAAATAAATAAATAAAATACATTTTCTAAATTCTGGAACTTGTGAGCAATTACAAAATTGTCTCAAAATACAAGGTTAATATACAAAGCTCTATTGCTTTTCTCTATATAAGAAATTAAAAAATTGATATTTGAAGTGAAAACACAATACTATTTATAACAACACCAAAAAATAAAATGTATATGTATAGATCTAATAATATATATAGGATCTGTATGTAGAACTACAAAATTGTGATAAACAAAATCAGTGAAGATCTAAATCAACTTCACAGTCACAGATTGGAAGACTCAATACTAACAAGATGTCAATTCTTCCCAACTTGACCAATAGATTCAGAGGAATCCTAATCAAACTCCTGGCAATCTATTTTGTGTACATTGACAAACATTCTAAAATGTATATGAAAAGGCAAAAGATCTCAACTAGCCAACACAATACCCAAGAAAGTCAACAAAATTGAAGGACTGATGCTACCCAATTGCAAGACTTAGCTATAAAGCAACAGTAATCAAGACAGTGTGGTATTGGTGAACGAATGCACACATAAATCAATGGAACAGAATAGGTGACCAGAAAAAAACCCAAGCAAATATAGGCAGCCTATTTTTGACAAAAGAGCAAAGGCAACTCTGTGGACAAAGGATAGACTTTCCAACAAATGATGGCTGAACAACTGGGGCTCTATATGTGAAAAAATTAATCTAGACACAAACCTTACACATTTCATAAAAACTAACTCAAAATGGAATATAGACTGATATGATTTGGCTCTGTGTCCCCACCTAAATCTCATCTCAAATTGTAATCCCCACATGTTGAGGAAAGGAACTGGTGGTAGGTGACTGGACTATGGTGGAGGTTCCCCCATGCTATTCTCCTGATAACGAGGGAGTTCTCACAAGATCTGATGGTTTAAAAGTGGCAGTTTCCCCTCACTCTTTCTTTCCTGCTACCATGTAAGATGTGCCTTGCTTCCCCTTTACCTTCCACCATGATTGTAAGCTTCCTGAGGCCCCTCCAGCTATGTGGAACACTGAGTCAATTAAACCTCTTTTGTTTATAAATTACCCAGCCTCAGCTAGTATCTTTACAGCAGTGTGAAAATGGACTAATACATAGCCTTAAAATACAAAATTGGCCAGGCACAGTAGCTCATACCTGTCATCCCAGCACTTAGGAAGGCCTAGGTAAACGGAGCACTTGAGGTCAGTGGTTTGAGACCAGCCTGACCAACATGGTGAAATCATGTCTCTACTAAAAATACAAAAATGAGCCAGGCATGGTGGTACATGCCTGTAATCCCAGCTACTAGGGAGGCTGAGGCAGACAGAATCATTTGAACCTGGGAGGTGGAGGTTGCAGTGAGCCAAGATTGTGCCACTGCACTCCAGCCTGGGTGACACAGCAAGACTCTGTCTCAAAAAAAAAAAAAATACAAAATTATAAAACTTCTAGGACAAAACATGGAGAAATCTAGATGATCATGGGTTTGGTAAAGAGTTTTTAGGGAAAACATCAAAAGCATAATCCAAGAGATAAATAATTGATAAGCTGTACTTTATTAAAATTAATAACTTCTGCTCTGTGAAATAAATTCTGCTCTGATAAGAAAATGAAAAGAAAATCCATAGACTGGAGGTAATTGTTTATAAAATAAATATTTGCTAAAGGACTTGTATCCAAAATATATAAAGAACTCTTAAAATACAACAATAATTTTAAACACCTCAGTTAAATGTGGCTAAAAAATCTGAATAGATACCTCACCAAAGATAAACATATGAAAACATTGTCAACACCATTTATCACTAGGGAATTGTACATTAAAACAATGAGATACTACTACACATCTATTAGAATGGCAAAAATCCCAAAACTGACAACATTAAATACTGGCAAAAATGCAGAGCAGAGCAAAGAGGCTCTCATTTGTTGCTGGTGGGAATGCAAAATAGTTCAGCTACTTTGGAAGATATTTTGGCAATTTCTTACGAAAACATAGTCTTATCATGCAATTCAGCAGTCACACTTCTGGTATTTGTCCACATGATTTGTCAAACATAAGTTGTCAACTTATGTCTGCACAAAAACCTGCACATGAATGTTTTAGCCATTTTATTGATAATTGTCAAAAACTAGAAGCAGCTAAGATGTTCTTTAATAGGTGAACATATGACTTGTGGTATATCCACATGAGGCAACATTCAGTGATTTTTAAAAATGTGAGCTGTCAAATCACAAAAAGATGTAGATGAACCATAAATGCCTAAGACTAAGTAAAAGAAGATAATCTGAAAAGGCTATCTACTCTATAATTCAATTATTATGACATTCTATAGAAAGCAAAATTACAAAGACAAAACTAAATAAAAAGATAGTGTGTGAATTCTTGGGGTCAAGGGAAATTGAGACAGAGTTGAGGAGGTGACACACAGGAATTTTAGGGCAATGAAACTGTTCTGCACGCTACTGTAATGGTGGATACATGACACTAGGCATTTGTAAAAACCCACAGAATTTTACTACACAAAGAGTAAACTTTAATGTATATGCCTTTTTTAAGTCAAATAATTTAGCAGGTCAGAGGATCCCTGGAAGGAATGCAGACTGTCGCAAGAGACTGTAACTATATTATAAATTTATGAAACAATTTCATGAAAGGGAAGGAGAAATGTTGCTGACCTAGCTAGCTTTAGAAGTGACTGGAGTCTGTAAATTTAAAGGCAAAATAAATTGCATATAAACACAGTACTCTAGCTGATAAAGTTGTTTTCCATGGTAGTATAGGTTAACAATTCTGATTCTGCTATACATGTAACCAGGAATTGAACAATGAAGAAAATGTATGACGAATGATGAGAGCCATGTTTCTCATTTTTAAAGCAGAAATTTACAAATAATAAGAGGAGCAAAAAAGAATGATCCATGTGGTAAAGGAATTAGAGTTGGACACACCAGTATGAACTCTTGTTTAGCTTAATATAGGTCATACAGTTACATATAGAAATACTTATAGATACAGGTATATAAAAGGGTTAGTATGCACACATACATTTCTTGCTCTGTCAGCTAAGAGAGCCAAGAAGCAACACCACACTAGCAATGAGCACACCTATCACCAAGATCTTGGTTCCTAATGCCATTCTCCAATAGAGGGAACCAGGGTTCCTAGGGGAAATGGTGGCTTCTAGGACTGAGGCAGGAAATCTACAGGTTGATCCTGGAACATCTTTTTAGTGGTAGAAAGTAAAGAAGTGCTCGAGAAAACACACACACACCCACACACACACACACACACACACACACAAAAATGGATGAGACTATGTCAAAGAGCCATGGAAGTCAACTAAAAGAGCTCTCAGTGGCCAAAGATGGAACAATCTGAACAGTAAAATAAAGAAAGTAGAATTGGATTATAACAAAGTACAAAATAAAAATCCATGAGCCCATACTGACATAAACAAATGACTGAATAAATAAATAGATGAGACAAATCTCCCATATATAAAAATTTCAAATATTTACATAAATACTCCACCCTCTAGGAGGGGAAATTTCAATCCCCACTTCTTAAGTGTGGCTTATGCATATGTGCTTCCTTCCAAATAGTACAGTATAGAGAGCAGGGGAAGGGGTTAATTTTATAGTTGAGAAATCTGACAAACACAGCATCAAGCAGAGTAATCAAGGTCAACATCAATAGTAATAAATCACTTAATAACGATATATCCTCCATAAGATGTGATGAGACTGGCACTTTACCTCTGTGATCTTCCTCCCCCAAATCATAACCTCAGTGTAATCACAAGAAAAACATTGGCCAGGCACGGTGGTTCACACCTGTAATCCCAGCACTTTGGGAGACCAAGGCAGGTGGCTCACTTGAGGTCAGGAGTTCAAGACCAGCCTGACCAACATGGAGAAACCCTGTCTCTACTAAAAATACAAAAATTAGCCAGGTGTGGTAGCACACACCTGTAATCCCAGCTACTCAGGATGCTGAGACAGAAGAATCACTTCAGCCCGGGAGGCAGAGGTTGCAGTGAGCCGAGATTGTGACATTGCACTCAAGCCTGGGCAACAAGAGTGAAATTCAGTCTGGAAAAAAAAACAAAAAACAGACAAATTCCAAAAGAAAGGCAACCTATGACATGTCTGACCTGTACTCCTGAAAACAATTAAAAACAAAGAAGGTCTGAGAAACTGTCATAGCCCAAAGGTGTCTGAGGAGACATGACAACCAAATGCAATGTATTACACTAGAAGAGATCATGGAACACAAAAAGGATAAAAGACAAAAACTAAGAAATTCTGAATAAAATATAGACCTCGGCTAATAACAATGTATCAACATTGATTCAATAACAAATGTACCATACTAATGAGAGGTGATACCAACAGGAAAACTGGGTACGAGACAGACGGGAACTCTCTTTACTAGCAGCAATTTTTCCATAAATCAAAAACTGTTCTTAAAGTCCGCTTTAAAATATACCTATGCTACCATTTCACTTTCACCTTCTAAATCTCACACAAAATGGTGCTTGTGGCCAACACCAATCTGAAACTACAGGAAGCAGAATTCTCAGAAGTAAAGATTCCGCTGAGCTAGGATGATGTGGTATAAAAGCTGCCCCAGGTCCGTTGCTGTTCTATGTGGATATGTGGTTTACCCCACAAGTAGATTGTTTAGATATTTAAAGACTGGGAGGTTGTCCTAGGCTTTCCAGTCACCTCAGACACCCATTACACTACTGTGTATTTCAAAAAACAAGAGAAGTACAAATGAAGCATCAGGACTCCAGTGAAATTTACTCTGCTAAGGCTAGACCACTTACATCATTGAGGGGACTGGTGATCATTCCAGCCCAGCTCTGCATGGTTTCTGAAGCAAAGCAGTTCATAGGCAAATAAGTTTCATCTGTTTACCAGCCCTCTCCCCTGGGCACTGGGGAGCAAACAAGCACACAACACGATCAGCGGGAAGATTTACATGACTATGGATAAGACATGGACAAGGACGATCCAGAGAAAAAACTAAGTCATGTTCGAAACCAAAACTTAGCAGCAACGTTATTTTCCCAAAGTTTGTTCATAAATTGTTTGAAACTAGGAATACCTTTTACCATGCATTAAATTATCAAATATTAGTTTAACAAACAAATATTTGTTGATTGCTTCTCTGTGCAAAGCAATCAACAAATTGTTTGTAGAGCTGAAACAATGAATGTCAGAGATGAATGAGAGAGAAATTCAGGCTGCCTCTTGGTCTTTGGCTTAGTCCCAGTAAAGCCACATAGTGAGTTGAAAAAGACTCGGAAAACATGAGATGGGAAGGGGATAGGAAACTAATAATTTCGTCTTATACAAGGTCCATTTGAGATGGGTACCAAACATTCTAGTGGAGTAATCAGGCAAGCAGTAGACTGCACACCTGATACTTTAAAAAGTCATCGGAGATATAAATTAATCAGCAGCAAATGGCTCATAACTGAAGTCGTGGAACTGAATAAGGTCACCCAGAAGAGACACATAATGAAGAAAATGGGCCCCAGACTGGAATCTTATCTTCCTTCAAGATTTAGAGGGTGTTTTCGTCTATTCATATCTCCATAAAGAATACCTGAGGCTGGGCAATTTATTTACAAAAGAGGTTTAGCTCATGATTCTGCAAGCTATGCAAGCAGCATGGTGTCAACACTTGCTTCTGGTGAGTTTCAGGAAGCTTTCACTAAGAGAGGGAGGCAAAAAGCATCACATGCATAAGGAGAAGGGTTGGGGAAAGAGAGAGAGAGAGAGAGAGGAGAGAGAGAGGAGGTGCCAGTATCTTGTTAGCAATCAGATCTCCCATGAGCTAATAGAGCAATAACTCACTCATTTCCACAAGGATGGCACCAAGCCATTCATGAGGGGCCGATCCACCTTCATGACCTGAATGCCTCCCCCAGGCTCCACCTCCAACATTGGGAATCAAATTTCAACATAAGATTTGCAGGGGACAAATATCCAAACTATATCAGAGGCCAACCAACATTTAGAGGCCAAAGCAGAGAATCCAGCAAAGACTCAAAAAGAGTATCACAGATAGATAGAAAACTATGAGAATCCAATGCTATGAAAGCCAAAAGGAAGCGTAAATCATGTCAAGTGATGACAAGACCACACATGAGATTAGAGAAGTGCCCATAGAATTTGGCTATGTAGAGGGTGTGGGTGACTTTGATAACAATAGTTTCAGTGGAATAGCAGAGGTGGAGGCAAATAAACAGCATGTGTGTTCATTACCTAATTATGTTTGAGTTTTTGAAAAATCACAGGAGTTTTTACTGATGGATGAGAACTTGTTCATTCATTCATTCATCTGTTGACTCTTTGTCAAGCACTGAGGTCAGAACTACGGATTCACTGATGAACAAGGCTTCTTTCTCTGAGTACTCCCAGGCTAACAGTGGTGATCATAGTTACACACAGAATTGCAGCAAGATTTGGTGGTGGCACCAAGGAGAGACTCATCATTGTTGGTTGGGCTCTCAGGACAGATTTGGGGGCTTGAATTTGATATACTTTGGATTCCTCCAGAGGAGATCCCAAGCAGATACTTGGATTTGTGAGTCTGAAGCTCCAAAGAGATACCTAGATTGGATATATTAATCTGCCATAGACAGCACTGTGTGGTGGAGGTTGCCTAGTGAAAAAGCGTATCAGGACCAGGAGCAAGCTTAATGAAAAAGTTTTGAGTACATTTAAGAACAATACAGAGGGATTTAAGCCTGCAAAGAGACATGTTAATTCTGATTGCTGCTAAGAGGTTGAGTCAAATGAAGATTTGAAAATGAGGAGTGGATTTGGCAAATGGAAATGGTTAGGGAAACTGAAGTCATCCCTAACCTTCCCACACTAAATTTTCCAACCTACCTACACTTTTCCCCATCTTCTTGCATTATTCTCATTGAGAGCCACATTTTAAGCCCCCACTGAAACCTAAAAATTATATCAATAGAACTTCCTGATTGTCAGGCTATATGTTTTTAAAAGAATTTCTTCGAGACTAAAAACAGCCATTTTAACTGAACTAAAGTAGAAAGGAATCAATTTGCTTTGTTTGGAAAATTGGAGAAAATTGCATCAATTTAACTCACTGTTAGAACGCCCCTGAGCCCATGGCCTCTGACATATAGCAGGTGATGAATTAATTAAGTGGGTTATATTCCACTCTTTTCTGTATCGCTTAGCAAAGAAAGAAACCCGCCTACATCTTTGCTCAAATTTTTGAGAGTCTATAATTATTAGGGTGTTATGCAAGGTCCCCATTGACTATAAGGGTGAGTTGGAAATGGTCTGAGTCCTCAACAGCCTCGGACCTTGTCTCATTGGCTACCCGCTCTTGTAGCGTGTCAGCCTTTCTCCTGCCTTCCCCTGTATGAAGGAGAAATGTTGAAACTTGCCTTCACCTAACCTCCCTTGTTTCCTATTCTTCCCATGGAGAAAACTGCAGGAATGAAGAAGGCCCACTGCTTTCTTCCCCATCTCAGTCTAATCAAGTCCAAATAGCTATTGTTTTCCTGAACTTGCAATCCGGTCTCTGCTGTCAATGTCTGCATTATAATAGTCCCACATCTCCCAACCTATGTTTTCTAAATGACTGGTTTTGGCCAGGCACAGTGGTTCTCCCCTGTATTCCTAGCACTTTAGGAGGCTGAGGCCCATCTCTTTGAGGTCAGGAGTTTGAGACCAGCCTAGCCAACATAGTGAAACTCTGTCTCTACCAAAAATACAATTAGCCAGCTGTGGTGGCAGGTTCCTATAGTGCTAGTTACTTGGGAGGCTGAGGCAGGAGAATCTCTTCCCTTGTATCCATATGACAAAATGCTACTTAATGGTATACTACATTTTTTGCTGCTAAAAAAGAATCCTACAGCCTGGGGAATTTATAATAAACAGAATTTTATTGACTTACTGTTCTAGAGGATGGGAAGTCCAAGATCAAGGGGCTGGCACCTTGTGAAGGCCTTCTTGCTGTGTCATAACATGATGAAGGGCAAAGAGAGGGCAAAAGAGAGAGAAGAGGGGGTCAAACATCCTTTTATATGGAGACCACTCCTGTGATAACAATTGCATTCCTGAGATAATGTCATTAGCCCCAAACGCCTCTCATTAGGCCTCACATCTCAACACAGTGGGGATCAAGTTTCCAACACATGAACTTTGGGGGACACATTAAAACAACAGCAACACCTCTTTTCAACTCCTTGTTCAGTAACATTGGTACCTTGAAATTCATTGTGAAAATTAGCCATGATGAGTGTAATTACACGATAGAAATTGGCCACCATTATAAACAAAAGTGGCCAACACGTGTGACATTGAGTCTTTTTGGTGGGGGGAGGAAGGAATTAATTGTTAAACTTTTATCAGCACCTTCCCCCATGTTTTTCATATCCCTGTATTGTCAACATTGGGCCACTCCTCAGGCCTTGGCTCAACTCTTGCCTCCACCAAGATCATGCTCACTGGGACTCCCTGCTGGGACTTCCACGCACTGTCTGGCCCTTGGCTAATAGTATGAGGAACACAGCACATCTTTTAACATGGCTATGTGTGTTTCTTCTACCCTCCTCTAAGGAGATTGTGTGCCCTTTGAAGGCATAAACTGAGTATAAAATAGGAGTTCAGCAAAAACTTGCTGAATGGAAATTTGCAAATGAAACTTCCTAGGTAAGATGATCCTGCCCCAGCTCCCAAAGAAGAAAAAGATAGATACTGACCAACCTAAATGCAAAAGTTTCTTTTTATGTGACTAATTATTACCAATTTGAAATGCAATTGTCCTTGGGTATGTAGAGTCACTCTGATGTTTCTTCCAATGAGTGGTAAATTGTGCCAAGTGTTTCTTCTTTTTTTTTTTCTTGCCAAAGTGATTATTGATTTAGAACTTCATGAAGATGGATTTCTAGTTGATTTCTAAAAGAAGGAGGGGAAAGGCACCCCAGCCAAGCAGCTAGAGCCAGCTGCGGTGGTGCCCAGGCTGACCCAGTAAACTGATACCTTGCAGAGGAGCAGCTGGTGGCGGGAGAGGCAAGGAAGAAAAGCTGGCTGTGTGAGGGGAAAACAACTCTCTGGGAAGAAAAGTAGCTCCAACCACAAGTGACATTTGGCATTTGCAAAGAAAGCAGCCATAGACAGGAGATCACAGCTGGTTTGACTTACAAATAACAAATCCAATCCTGTTTCTTGCAGGCTGTCTTCTATCTGTAAACACAGAAGAAGCAGTCCACAGATGCAGGTTCAAATTACCCTCGTGTTCCAAAGCTTGGTGTGGGGGCCTTAGAGCCGGGGAATGGGAAGCTGTGGGGGTGGGCTTCAGGGGAGTTACGGATGAAGTGAGAGTGAGGAGGGAGAGATTACTCTGCCATGCTTCTCACTGGATTTTCTCCATGGACTCCAGGGTGATGCACTGAGAGGAGAGAATAGCAGTGAAGAAGGAACAGCCAGGTGAAAGTGATGGTTGGGGGAATGAGGGACTGATGCTGATCCAGAGAGTAAGAAAGAGGGCCAGGTGCAGTGGCTCACACCTGTAATCCCAGCACTTCGGGAGGCCAAGGCAGACGGATCACCTGAGGTCAGGAGTTCGAGACCAGCCTAGCCAACATAACTAACCCCCATCTCTACTTAAAAAAATACAAAAAATTAGCCAGGTATGGTAGCAGGCACCTGTAATCCTAGCTGCTCCAGAGGCTGAGTCAGGAGAATCACTGGAACTCATGAGTTGGAGGGTACAGTGAGCCAAGATCATACCACTGCACTCCAGCCTGGGTGACAGAGCAAGACTCCACCTCAAAAAATAAAGATAAAAAGAGAGAAGCAGCAAGACTAAGGAGCTTCCGTCTCCCAGAACCTGTTGGGGAAAATAATTCTGATGAATGTCTCTGGCCCGGACAGGGCCTGTGCTGCTCCTTAGAGATGCTTGTTTTCACAACTCCCCGGGATGCTGGCCCTGCCAAATGCATCCTGTGAAACCACTTACTGCATTTGTTTGGCTTTTCCTCTTTATTTCCGGTGGGGTTCAGAGAGGGATGGAACTGGCCTTCAGCCAAAATGACCCATATAGGTAGGAAAAGCAAATCAGAAGAGCAGGCACCGCCAGCAACCAGGTCTCGCTTCCTCAACTTACAGAGCAAGCAAACACAGACTGCCCATCCCTATTTCTAGAGAGCGGATTCACACTTCCACTAAATTCTGCTCAAATGACAGCTGATTTGGAAGCTGCACATATCCAGCTTCAGAGAGAGAAATTCTTCCCATTTTTCTTTCCCCCACTGGCCCCGTAACTCTCAAGACCAAGTGGAGTAATTCTACCCACTTTTAGTCAGTGGTATAACTGCATCAGAAATTTACTTTGGGAAATCCTGGATTCCTGATGTGACTCCTGAGAATTTGTCAGTCTCCTGAAAGGAATAAACAAATCTCCCGTACAAGGTCAGTCCTGTTCACCTCGGTGCTTCCCCAGGAACAGGCTGCAGTGAACTTTCCTCATTGCATGTGTCCAGTTCCAGTTCAATGACCGCCTCCCACTGGCTCCAAAGGCAACAGACTGGGCTTGCTAGTGCCTCCCGATCCCTGTGACTCTAGAGGAGGCTGGCTGGAGCCCTGGGATCCTCCTGCATTGTCCAGAGCACCATCTGGCTAAGAGGTTTATTGCCTGCTATTATCTCAGCGTTCCTGGATGCAGCTTACATCTATTAATTCCTTATCTTGTCATCACAGGCTAAATGAAAGCATCCTCCACCAAGCTTCCTCCCTTTGGAACAAAAACCTTTTACCTCTTGTTCACCCCCACGTAGTTGGCTGCTGTATGTTTCCAAGGATTTCTTTTCTTGCTTCCTGTGAATTACTTTGGTGTAATGAGCCTCCAGAGAGTCTTCACCAGGGGATACAAAGACCTTAAGAAAATGAGGGCTCAATGGCTGTTTCCATGTGCTGTGTTTGAGGCCACTGGGTGAATGCCTCAACTCCAGAGTGAATCTCCTGGGACCACCTTCGGGTCTAAATATCTTCCATTCCAGCGTCAATATTTTGGGCCTGGAAGATTTCTCCAACTTTAGGAGGCCCCTTTTTAAACTTCAAAGAGGTTAGGAGGGGAAACCCTGAAGCAGCAGGACGCAAGGGCCTATGGAACTGGGACATAAGCAGAGTGAGCATCCTAGATTAAAGGAGACCAGAAGGCCAGAGACCAGAGGAGGGCTGGAGATCTGCTGGAAAGGTTTCCACGCTGTGATGCACAAAACCTAGAGAGCGAATAGTTGAGCCTCGACCATCCGGTCACCTTGCCTCCTTCCTCAGGGCAGGCAGGGAGGTGACAGTGGGGAGCATGGTGGTCCTCCCTGTGCTCAGAAGGAAAGGGGGACCCTCTGCAAGGCTGCATTCAGCTCATCAGGGTGTCATCTTCAAAGACCAAGAGAAAGAGGAGAATATCGCTTCCAGATTTTTCTTTCTAGGCACCAGGACACATTTCCTCCTAATCCCCTCAACCAACTTCCCCTGAGGTCTCATTGCCTGAGGGGGACATGACATATCCCCTAAAGCGGCCACTAGTGAGTGGAGGGAGATGGCAGATGGGTTAGACCACCTGGAGTGGATGGGGCTGATCCCCTCACAGCTCTTTCCCCAGACCTAGAATGCCTCCAGGCAGTCAGTTATACTTTCATCCTCATCACACCTCTGAAACTTACCTGGTAAGGTCACCAGGGACCTCCACTGTCCTAAGGCCACATCCCTTTTGACATATCAGCCAATTCTGGCACAGGTGATCACTCCCTCTGTTTTGAAACCTTCCTCCACCTGGCTTCCAGGACGCCACACTCGTTCTCTTTCTCTTTGGCCACTTCCTCACCGTTTCCTTTGCTGGGTCCTCCTCATCTTTCCCACCTATAAATGACAAAGAGTCCGGGACTCTATTGTCAGACCTCTTTTCTTTATCTTCATTCTACTCCCATGGTGATCCAATCAGGTCTTTAAATATGATCTAACTGCCATGACCTCCAAATTCTTATCTCCAATGAGACTGCGACCTTAATTCCAGACTTAGAAATCTGACCACTTAGTATCTCATGTGGGTGTTACAGGCGTCTCAGGCTGGAATGGCCAACACTCAACTTTACCTTCAGAATCTATTCAGACTCCAGTCAGATCCTGCATTTCCACCACTGTCAGCGCCCAGCGTCTTCCCCCTGAGGTATTGCAGAAGCCGCATCACTCCCCCGCCCTTCACCCCTACCTTCTACCTCCAATTTCCTGCACAGCGACCAGCATGAACCTTCTAAAATGTAACTCAGGCCAGGCACAGTTGCTCACGCCTATAATCCCAGCACTTTGGGAGGCCGAGGCAGGTGGATCACCTGAGGTCAGGAGTTTGAGACCAGTCTGGCCAACATGGTGAAACCCCGTCTCTACTAAAAATACAAAAATTAGCGGGGCACGGTGACAGATGCCTGTAATGCCAGCTACTCAGGAGGCTGAGGCAGGAAAATAGTTTGAACCCAAGAGGCAGAGGTTGCAGTGAATCAAGATCATGCCACTGCACTCCAGCCTGGGCCACAGAGTGAGACTGTCTCAAAACAAAATAATAAAAAAATAAAATAAAACATAACTTAGATCATGTGACCCTTTTGCTCAAAATCCTCTAGAGGCTTCTCACCTCACATAGAATGAAAGCCAAAATGGTTACAAATGGCCCATAAGAACGCTGGAAGGACGTGAGGGGCGGATCACACAGACGTCAGGCAGGAAGAGCATGGAGTGTGCAGCCGTGAGAAGGGGATGCGCTTGCGTGTCTCCAGAACAGCCAGGACCCTACTCTTCTCTCCTACCTCCTTTCCTACCACACACCTGTCCTGGGTTAGATAGTGTTCCCCCAAAATTTATGTCCACCCAGAACCTCAGAATGTGACCTTAATTGAAAATGGATGGATGTAATTAGTTAAGGGTCAAGGTGGGATCACACTGGATTGGGGTGATTGCTAAATCCAATGAGTAGTGTCCTTCTAGAAGAGAGGAGGACCCACAGGGAGACTCAGAAGATGCCAAGGGGAACACAGGTGGGTAAAGACTGGGGTTATGCTGCTGCAAGCCCAGGAGTGCTTGGGGACACGCATATCGGAAGAGGCAAGGAAGCGCTCTTCCCTAGACCCTTGAGAGGGAGTGCAGCCCTGCAGGCACCTTGATTTCAGTCTTCCAGACCTTAGAACTGTAGGAGAATACATTTCCATTGTTTAAGCCACCGAGTTTATGGTAATTTGTTACAGGAGCCCTAAGAAACCCACATCCTCTCTCTTCCTTATTTGGCTCCAGCCACACAGATCCCCTCAAATTCCCCATATGAATATGGAAGATGCTGGCAGCATTATATGCAAATGGGAGGAGTGTGAGCCTGTGTAACTTTTTCCAAATCCCCTGACCTCTGTGAGCATCGCACATTTTCTTTGTAGAGAAGACAAGATAATCTTGACGTTTCTTCAGTTCTGAGGACAGATAATTCTCCTAATCAATGATATTGCCTGCCTCAAATCAGCGGGGTGAAAACAATTCTCATTAGACAACCTTCAGTGTCTCCACAACCAGGGGACCTGCCCCAGATGCGTGCAATGAAAAAACTCTCACCTCATCAGGCACCTGAATGCCACAGGGAAGCTGCTGGAGCTAGACCAGTCTATGGAAAGAAATGCAGTCCACATGTACTTAACAAAGCTATTCCTTACAGTCCTGTGTATGCTCCTACCGTGGTATCAAGAGCCGTTCCTAATCAGTATCTCTTAATGGGAATGGGCTGTTAATGTGATGCAAACCACTTACACATGGAACCAGAAAACACCGCAAGCGAATCTAGTCAGTTACAGACTTGTTATGCAACTCTGTTTTCCAAGAGCCAAATCTTCTGACTGGGGACTCAGCTCCGGACATCCTTTAGTTTAATGAATCCCTCCCTCCAAACATGCTACTGATGGTTGTTCTGTATTGTCCAACAGCTTGTAATTAGTTCTCAGCGTGGGGAACGGGGGAGTAATCATAGCATTCCAGAGCCAGAAGAATGATCTCAAATCTAACCCTCTTGTTTTACAAGGAAAGCGTTGAGGCCCAAATTGCTAAGTTATCTGCCCAGGTACAATGAAAGGAGACTGGAAAGAGACCCATCCCCATTCCCACGAGCACTCCCTTACACTTCATCCTCAGTGTAAGTTTCCTGTATGTTCTGCATTGAAAAGGGATTTTCTAATCTATGCTTTTCTAATCTGGAGCTGTTTCTTCTGCCCCACCAATGGGGAAGCTGCTGATTTTGCATGGAGCCACCTCTGTCTTCTAAACCACAGAAGTTTGCAAGATTCTTTTTCTTTTTTTTTAATGGCTCTTCAAAGGCAGAAAACAACAACCATTTCCAATCTGATCCAAGACCACAAGATTGTTTTTAATTCCATTCATCAGTATCTCATTCACCCCAAGAGACTATGGGATGTTTCCATATTCACATAATGGGCTCATCACTTTAAGCTCCGTAGGGCCCTCTTTGACATGGTGACAATTACATTTCCCTGTGAGCTTCCAAATTTACTGTAAAGGCCAACAGGGTCTCAGACACCCAGAAAACATACTTTTTATGTTTTTATAAAGTCTATAAAATTGTAATTGGATAAAACGTTGCATTCAAAAGCACATTCTTCAGGAATATTTTATATGCACATAAAACATAGAGAAAATGTTAACATTATGATCTTAACTGTTTGCACATTGGAACCAGCTAAAAGTTAGGAAAATGCAATCCATCTGTTCTCTCCTTTGAAACTAGATGATTCCGATTGCACAAAAGAATGCCTCAGGGGAGTTTAACGCTGCCTTCTCCCAACTCCTGTTATCAGGTGAAGTGGGGAATGAAGGAGAGTCTCACTGGAAGTAGCTTCTTTCCTATGTCTCCCTACAAACAAGGTGTGGCCAGTCCAGGAGCCTTGGCTGTGATGGCAAATCCTCCACCAGATTGGGCAGAGAAAGGGATGGTCCTGTCATTTCCATGGCTGAGGCTCTGGCCTCAGGGGCCTGGGGAACTGCTGGGAGTCATTTCACCTGTCCTGATGCCCAGCTCAAGCCTGGTTTTTGAGGGGTGTGGGGATGGGGAATCAGGTTTTGCTATGGTGCTTAAGGCGTGTTTGTTCAAGACTATCCATTAGGCGTTTATTAGCCTTCATTATGGAGTGCTAGTGGCCTAATTAGTTCAAGCTGAGTGGGGGGCAGCAGAGGGAAAGGGGAAATGAGGGAACAACATGATCAACAGCCGACATTCGCTTTCCCAGGGAACCCTGCCGCTCCGCTCCCTTGTTTTATCTGTTAGCACAGCAAATTAGACTCCTCATTATCACATTTGCAAAGCGCTTGGCACTCAAGGGAGGAAAAACCTGGAAAGGGAAAGAACTAAGGAGCCGAGCATGTTGGGAAGAGAGATTGCCCTCCTCCGAGGAGATCTCTCTCCCTAGAGAGCAAAGCCCGTTTCCCCACCTGCATTCCCATACCTGTTGGGATCTGCCCCCCAGGACCAAACCAAACGCAAAGAGGAGATTCCCCTGGTCTTGGGTGGGAAGGATTAGACAGCACCCACAGAGAAACGTCCTGGGAAGACCAGATGCCAATCATCCGCAGCCTCCCCTGGAGGAAATTTCACACTCAGAGAAATTCTTAGGAGTTTTGACTAAAGTCAGTGGCAACACAAGAACACAGAAGATGTTCTCCATCATAGATAAAACTAGATCAGTTCTCAATTTTCAGCATGCACAAGAGTCACCTTGGAGACCTGTTAAAATGCAGACTCCTAAGCCCCGCCCCAGATCCAATCATCTCTGAAAGTGGTGCTCAGGGATTTGCATGTTAACCACGCCCATAGGTATCTTATGAATGACACATTAAGAATGGGTGCTTTTGCGGAATAATTTGTTCAATAAATATTTCATCCACCATATACGTAGTGTCTACAGAGTTCCTGCCGTGAAGAAGATACAGAGCAAGCAGTACACGGTGTAAGGGGCTGAAATGGGGTGGAGCCCTGGAGGAGCGGAGATCAGGGAACTTAGAAACCCACGGGTGAGAGATCACGGAGCTCACAGTTTACCAGAAGGGTCTGTCAAGGAAACATATGGTCACTACACCAGCCACAGTGTCACCAGCCCCGGTGCCACACCAGTGCAAGGCAGGGGGTGTGGAAGCATGTGGGATGGGTCTGTGATCCCGTCTTAGGGGATAGGGAAGGTGCCCCAAAAAAGATAACATCAAAAGTGGGAAATGAAATTGGTCAAGAAAGGAAGTCCGTGGATAAAGAATCTAGGCAGAATGTGTAGCTCGTGCATAGCTCCAGAAGGAAGACACAGGCTAGTGAATTTCGGTCTTGAAAATGGCTCAGAGCCCAGGAGTTCAAGGGTGCAGTGATCTGTGATTGCACCACTGCACTCCAGCCTGGGCAAAAGAGCCAGACCCTGCCTCAATAAAAAAATAAATAAATAAATAAATAAAATAAATTAAAAAAAAAACCCTCAATGGAACCTAAAGTGGCAAAGTACGTATGTTATTAAATTAAAATAAATGAATTCAACGACAACAAAAAGAAAATGGCCCAGAATTGTTAAGCCGTAGCATGTAAAGGAGGCGTTGTGGGAAATGGAGCTGATACTTACCACAGCTGTTCCGAGTGGGGGTCTTCCTGAGGGAGGGCAGGAAGGCACTGCGGTGCAGAAAGATCACGATGGCTATGATCTGAAGAATGAGTTTACGAAGGGCAGGACTGGACACACAGAGAACAATTCGGAGGTTATTGTGTTCACGCCTCTCCCCAAGCTCCAGCGAGGTCTGTGCCTGAGGCCCCACGATGTTGCGGATCTTCATGCAGCTGTGGGCGTTTCCAGGAGGCCGCTCTGCTGGCTCCGGGTGGATCTGCCCCGGACGTTTGCCGACTGCCCGGAGCGCCCTCTGCCGGTCCGCAGCTTCCCACACCACGTGGAGGAGGTGGGGAAACTGAGGACACATTCTTTCCTCCACCAGGTAACTGGATTCCCAATGAAGGGTGAGTAATGATAATCCTACCCAAGCTGAGAATGAATACGCCGTTTCCCCGCTGCAAGTTGCCTCAGACATGCCCAGAGATGACTGAGCGCAGGACGATTCTCACACCTGCTGCCTGTTTGGGGTTTCTGTGATTACCTGTGAGTGACAGGATCCCAAGACCCGGCCCCCTTCCATGAATGGTCCGGCTCCCCTAGTCTCATCTCACTGCTGATTTGATGTGCTCAGTTCCTCACTTTGGAAGGTCGAGGTGGTAGGATCACTTCAGGCCAGGAGTTCAAGACCAGCCTGAGCAACAGAGTGAGACCCCCATCTCTATAAAAACTAATAATAAATTAATAATTAACCAGGCATTGTGATGTACACCTCTAGTCCTGGGTACTTGGGAGGCTGAGGTGGGAGGATCACTTAAGCCCAGGAGTTGAGGTTGCAGTGAGCTATGATCATACCTCTACACTCCAGCCTGGGTGACAGAGCAAGACCATGTCTCAAAAATAAAAAAATAAAAAGAAAGAAATGGAGAAATATATTCATTTATTCTGTTTCACTGGAGAGCAAATAGATAATGTATGTGAACACTATATATGTAATTGCTGTTAATCAAATACCTATAGATAATGTTATGTCAAATAAAGAAAATAAGAATATCTACATTTTAGGAGCATTGAAGCTAAACTAAAACACATTGAGGGGATATTCAAGATTTAAAATGGTGATATTAAACAGCACTTTCTAGATCTTAACGGAATTTTTCTGTGCATCCCATCATTTAAAAGATAGAGTGGTAAAATGGTATCAAACCACACACACCCCGATTGAACTATTATTTTACCCTAATTGGTTTTATTACCTTGGGGAAATTAGCTAATATTCTCAAACTGAATTTCTTTTTCTGAAACAGGACTAGGATAACACCTGCCTCCTGCACTTATAAGCAGAGCTGAGACTAGAGTGAGGTGAGTTGCCTCAGGCACAAAATTTAAGGGGGCACCAAAAAACTCATTCATCAAGGTAAATAATATTTTAATGCAATATTTTTAAAAATCAAAATGAATATAAAAAGACTCACAATGAACAAAATATGAAATGAAGACAGAATCAGCAAAACAGATTTTTTCCTTTTGCCTTAGTTCCAGGGTGGCTCAGCATAGCACTGGGTATAAGTTAATAATAAATTAAATGAGATAATGTAAGTAAACACCTACAATAGGGCATGCCACATAGTATGACTCCATGAATTTTTAAGAAAGGCAGGGAAGAAGGAAGGATCATTCCATCTCTGACCCTCAAACTTGTTGCAAGAATAAGAGTTGATGAATATGAAGCTAGAGGTGCACAATGAATGATATTAAATTGTAGCAATTTTTGTTTTATCTATAAAACACTCCCACATGCCTCCTCTGCTTTCATCTTCATCATGAGGTAGCTGGATGAGTATCATGTACATTTCACAAATAAGGAAATGAGTGTATTAAGTAAAATAACAATATTAAGCTGGAACCCATATCCTTTTATTTCTAATTGCATGCTCTTCCAACACACCCCACTTTGCCTGTTTGAAATCTAATGAGCTCCCTAACACTCACTTTTGTCAATCACTCTGATTGACATGACTGAGGATTCCAACTTTGACCTATCGGCTAGCACCTTCCCTTTGCCCACTGCTCAAATTTTAAAGGGATTTGGGAAGAGCTGGACAGACAATCCCACAGCAGTGGGTAGAGGTGGCTGATATCCATAAGGAAGCCCTTCCTTCCCGAATTCCCACTTGAGCAGGGCATCCTGTGAGGGCATCCTGAATGGGAGTGCCAGTTCACTGTGGAACTGTCCAGCTTTGACATTACTGTGAATCACCTTTTCCACAACAGAATGGGTTTTTAATAAAAAGTATTCACATTATATTTTCAGTAAAAAGTATTTAAAAAGTTACATTATCTCTTTCCATTCCATGCCACCTATGGTGCCATTTCATGAAGGCAAGCTCTTTGAAAGTTTCTGGAATTTTCTTTGGTGGTTAGCTTACACGGCTAGAGAATATGTGTCTACTACCATGTCTGAATGTATCAATCATAACTGATGTCTGTTGATGACTATGCAAACCATATATATGAGGAGGCTTCAGCTCACCTGCTCTCACCTTCTCCTTTGGGGTCTCCTCCAAACACTTGATATTTGTTATTATTTTTATTCTTTATTTGATTTCCTTTGTATCTCTAAATAATGGGAACATCTATTTTTTTCCATCAACTCTCCGCAGTCTCTACTGCCTTGATGCCCACGTAAAGAGGGTGTTGACACCCACCATGCTCCCCACTTACCCCACTGCATCTTGGTTGGTTGGCTCAGGCTTGGCTTTGATGGCAGGTCTCAGGCTTGTACACGCCTTCCACACTTGGATACCTCTACTACCTGAAAACCACCACGCATCATGTACATCAAGAGTACCAGGCACATCGTGTTCAAGTCTGGGCCAAGTAATATGGCACCTGCAGAGAAATGTAAAGATGAAGAAGACAAAGCCCTTGTTTTCAAGGTGATCACAATCTGGTCATGAGGACAGGATTTTTCTGTTACATCCTTAGGTCCTTGGCTAGAAGAAAATACACATTGCAGTGTCTATGTAAGACACTCAGAAAGCGATCTTGACTTTTAGCTACATTTGTTATCCCTCCCTTGATGCACTTCAGAATTTAGAGTCACATTCATTCATGTAACAAATATTTATTGAGTAGCTATGATAGGCCAGGCACTGTGCCAGGTGTGGGGACCGCACAGTCAACAGGAGGAGAACAAAAACAAGCATGGCCCTGCTCTTGTTTAGCACAAGAGACGTACAAACAAATAATCGCATATACAAACCTCCTAATAATTAGTACACAATGCATAATATAGTATGTAGACATTTTAAATAAAGTTATAAATTGTGATAAAGACCATGAGGGAAAAGAACGGGTGTTAGGAGAAAGGAAGGGCTCCTGAATGGGAGCGTCATAAAATGAGTGGCTAAATTCCTCGTTTGTTTTTCCTTTTCTTTTTTTTT
>NW_016107841.1:997399-1005158 GCF_001604975.1 Cebus imitator
TTTTCCAGACAGGATCTCACTCTGTCACCCAGGCTGGAGTGCAGTGGCACAATCATAGCTCACTGCAGCCTCAACCCCCTCAGCTCAAGCCATCCTCCCACCTCAGCCTCTGGAGTAGCTGGGACTACAGGCATATGCCACCAACCCACCTAATTTTTGAATATTTGTAGAGATGGGGTTTCACCATGTTGCCCAGGCTATTCTTGAACTCCTGGGTTCAAGCCATTCACCTGCCTCAGCTTCCCAAAGTGCTGAGATTATAGGGTGAGCCACCATGCCCTGCTTTTTCTGATCATTTTCTATGCTCTGGGACTCACATATCATGGGGGTTTTCCATTTCCTAAAAGTTTTGAAAGAACTCACGCTTCAGAAGCATTGAACTGATTTATGGTTTCATCTGCCCCTTTTCCATATCTCACAACTCTGAATATTATAATTTTTTTATCATTACTAACTGAAGATAGAAAAATAATAGTAATCACAATTTTATTTTTCACTGTATTCAGCAATATGCATTTAACAAATACTGAGTGTCAACATGCTATATGTTAGGGATAAAATTATGACCAAAACCAACATGATACCTGCCTTCATGGCCATAGAAGTTGGTGGCCATTTCTTTTATTTATTTATTTTATAGTTAAAACATTTTCTTGGCCAGACACGGTGGCTCACGCCTGTAATCTCAGCAGTTTGGGGGGCCAAGGCAGGCAGATTAACTGAGGTCAGGAGTTCGAGACCAGCCTGGCCAACATGGCGAAACCCCATCTCTACTAAAAATACAAAAATTAGCTGGATGTGGTGCCACATGCCTGTAATCCTGGCTACTTGGGAGCCTGAGGCAGGAGAATTGCTTGAGCCCAAGAGGCGAAGGTTGCAGTGAGCCAAGATGGCGCCATTGCACTCCAGCCTGGGCAACAAGAGTGAAACTCCATCTCAAAAACAAAAGATTTTATAATCTGGGTGCTCCAGTGTTGGGTACATATATATTTAGGATAGGTAAATCTCATTGAATTGAACTCTTTATAATTATGTAATGTCCTTCTTTGTTCTTTTGTTACTGTGGTTGGTTTGAAGTGTGTTTCATCAGATACAAGAATAATGACCTCTTCTCTTCTTTGTTTTCCTTTTGCTTGGTACATCTTTCTCCATCTCTTTACTCTGCACCTATGGGTGTCACTACATGTGAGATGGATCTCTTAAAAACAGCAGAACGTTGGTTCTTGTTTTTTTAATACAATTTGCCACTCTATGTCTTTTTTTTTTTTTTTTGAATGGAGCACTTAGATCGTTTACATTCAAGACTAATATTGATATATGTGGTTTTGTTTCTGTCCTAGGGTGGTTAGCTAGTTGCTTTGTAGTCTCAATTGTTTAGTTGCTTCATAGGGTCTGCGGGCTTTGTATTTACTTGCGCTTCTGTTGTAGCAAGTATTGTTCTTTCATTTCCATGTTTAGAACTCCCTTGAGCGTATTGGCTATTCATTACTTTTTGTTTCTTGTAGGAGAATTTCCGTTTTTCTTACATTCGTACACATGTGAAACTCATGAGTATCAGACTGCGCCCTCACTTTGATCTGTTGCCATGGAGTTATGCAAAGCGAGGACAGCCTATTTCATCTTGCATACGTACGAAAATAACATACATGCCATTTGTTTTTTGACTTCTTTTCCTGTCCCTGATCCCATTCTCAGCATCTCATGCCTATTTCTCCTTTCCCAGATAAGCCAGATTTTAAAATTGATGAGTGTCCAGTTTTTTCATAATCAGGTATCCTAGACACACATACATGAGGCAGGCTCACATGAGCACGTGCACACGGGACTTGCTTTTCTGGTATCATTTGTTTTTTATATACACTTTTCTGCATCTTATATTAGTTACTCAAACATTTCCTCAGGAAATGGAGTGATCTGCTCCAAGTAATCTGGTGTGACTCAATTGTTTTATGGTTGCACAATATTGCATGGTATGGCTATATGATTATTTATTCTGTCATTTCCCTATACACAAGCAATTCTCTTTTTACCCGTTCTTGGCCACTACAAACAATGCTGCAACAAACATAATGCCTTCATGAACTGGATACATTTGTTTTCATGCAATAAACTCCTGGAAGTGCAATGATGGTTCTCAAAGGGTATATGATATTTTGAATTTTAATAGATGTTCCCAGTTCTGTTCCAAGAAGGATGTAACATGTCATATTCCTTTAAGCAGTTATTAAAGTGTCTTTCACTCAGACCCCTGAGAACAATGAGTTTGAGAGTTCTTTTTAATTTTGCCAGTCTGACAAGTATATGCTGATATTTTATTGTTGCTATACTTTGCATTTTCCTAATTACTAATGAATTTGAGCACCTTTTTATATAGTCTCTAGCTATTCATTCTGTAAATTGTCTATTCAAACATGCTGCCTAGTTTTCTATTGCTTTTTCTGTCTTTTGTCAATTCATTAGAGCTCTGGTATTATAGAAATTAACTTTTTGACATCTGTATTACAAATATTTTCCAAGGTCTATTATTTATCTGTAGACTTATTTATGGAAATATTTTTTACAGAAAAACTGTAAATTTTTGTGATGCTAACTACATATTTTTGTGTTTGCTATGAGAATAAAATCTATTTTTTCTTCCAGATAGGTATGCAGTTATGCCAATGCCATTAATTTCCTTCTGAAATGAACCACCACATTTGCCTTATGTTAATTCTCATTTAATCTAACCTCTCATTCTAGATTGTCAATTCTATTCCACTGACCTACTTATATCAGTATAAATAAACCATAAAAGGGAATTAATAAATCTTAACTATTTGTAAATAAGAAGTGCAATCCCAGATAACACCAGGATCAATGAGGAAATTCAAAAAGAAATTACTATCTAGAAACAAAGAAAAGGAGAATTACTGAAATAGGAAAATCGTAGAAGATATGATAATGAAGTATATGATTACAGTAGTCTCCATTTGTATATAAATACCATGTTGGTTTTATTACAAGGGCTTTACTGAGTATTTTGTAGAGGAAGCAGATTTTCCCTCGTTGTTCTCTTTTCTCATAATTTTCTTAGTTATTCCTGAGCATTCTACCACACAAAATATAAGATATTTTTATCGAGTTCTAAATAAAAACCCCATCAATATTTGCAATTAAAATTGAAATACATTATATATCAATTTGGGGGGATTGTCTTTATTATGTAATCCTCCCATCCAAGCAGGCATTAGGCCTATTTAGTCAGATCTTACCTTATGTCTTTTTAGTAAGATATTTTAGATCTTTTCATAGAGATTCTGAGTTTCTACTGTTAAATACATTTGTCACTAATTTTAATGATATATTTTTTCCATTCCCAGTACTAGGTGCTTATTGCTAGAGTGATGAAAAATATTGATTTTTATACAACTATCTTGTATCCAAATTCATTCATTAAATCCAGTAGAATTTTATCCCAAGATTCCTTGATATAGAGGAATTCTACTGTAGTATCTTATTAGTAGAAAAGAGAGATGGTTTTATCTATTTGTGTTCCAGTGCTTATGCCAGTTATTTAATTTTCTTGCCTTACTACGTTGCTAAGACGGCCCAAGTAATGTTAAGTAGTGGTGATTATAGGCTTCCCTCTTTCTAGGGTGTTCTGTAATTGAACTTACCTAAGTGTTTTTCACTTTAGGATAAAATTTACTGTTGGTTTTCATAGTCTTTATATTCAAGAGTTTCCCTCGTTTTATTCCTGTTTTTATTAGGAATGATTGATAAATTGAAGATTTTTGACTGATGTTTTTGACATTTACTATTGTGTTCACGTGGTTTTTCTCTTTTAATGTATTGATGTGTTTATTTTCTTTTCTACTTTTTTGTTGGTTTCCTATTTCAGCGATTCTCCTTTTCTTTGTTTCTAGATAGTAATTTCTTTTTAGATTTCCTCCTTGATCCTGGTGTTGTCTAGGACTGTGGTTCTTATTTATAAATAGTTCCTCATTGTGGAGTTCTCTCTCAATTACTTTATTTTGAATAACAAAGTACTGCTTAGGGAAGGCTCATGAGTCAGAGGGAACCCAGTTAGTACTAGCAGGATTCTATCCAGAGGTAACTTGACAGAATCAGTTTAAAATGAAGCAAAACAAATATAGCACCCAGTTAGTAATTAAAATTACATTGTGATATATAATATAATAATTAGATTTATATGTTTGATCTGTCATTCTTCACTAGAATTTTAAGTTCTGAATAGGCAGAAACTTTGTTCACTTGTATATTTCTGTGCCTAGAACAGTGCCTTGCACATGGAGATTAATAAATATTCTTGAATGAATAAGTAAGTTTGTATTCCTGGGGATATGAACTCACAATTGTAAGTGCTGGAAGTTGATGACCTTCTAAAGATCACTTTTAAAAAAAAGAAAACAATACACTAAGTCATTTATCCTGGAGAAATAACGATTTATTTTCAGGCAAAATAAATAACAATTTATTTGCATGTTCATAGCAGCTTTGTTTATAATAGCTAAAAACTGGAAACAGCTCAGAAGTCTTTCAATGGATGAACAGCTAAAGAAACTGTAATACATCCATGCCATAGAAAGCTACTCAACAGTCAAAAAGAATGAATTATTTGACACACATGATTCAGATGAATCTCTAGGCAATTACATTGGATTTTTGTAAAAAAACTAATCCCAAAAGTTTACATAGCATCTGATTCCATTATATTACATTTTTGAAATGACAAAATTATGGAAGTAAAGAACAGATCAGTGGTTCCCAGGGGGTTAGGGACAGCTGTGGGGAGGATGGGAGGTGAGTATGGTTATAAAAAGCAGCAGCAGGGATCCTTGTGATTCAATATCTTGACTGTGATGGTGGACGCACGAACCTACGTATGTAGTGAAACTACACAGAGTTAAACGCACATACACACCACACACATGAACATACAAATGAGGACATGAAAATCTGGGGAATTCTAAGTAAGATCAGTAGATTGTATCCATGTCGATTTTCTGGTTGTAATATTGTGCTATAGTTCTACAAAATGTAAAGGGATGATAGTATTAATTAAAAAAAAAAAAAAGAGGGTCTCACTCTGTCACCCAAGCTGAGTTCCCTGCAGCCTCAAATTCCTGGGCTAAAGTGATCCTCACACCTCAACCTTAGCCTCTTGAGCAGCTAGGACTACAGATCACTTCTTTTATATATTTATTTATTTTTGAAACAGGGTCTCACTTTGTCGCCCAGGCTGGAGTGCAGTGATGTGAGCTCAGCTCACTGCAACCTCCACCTCCTGAGTTCAAGAGATTCTCCTGCCTCAGCCCCCTGAGTAGCTGGGATTACAAGCATGCGCCACCATGCCTGGCTAATTTTTATATTTNAGACAGGTTTGCTGCACCGTGTTAGCCAGGCTGATCATGAATTCTTGACCTCAAGTGATCTGACCACTTCGGCCTACCAAAGTGTTGGAAATACAGGGGTGAGTGTATCACTTCTTAAAACAGCATATGGCTGTAAAATTGTTTTAAAATAAAAAGGTCTTAAATAAAAAAAATATAACAAGTAGTTAGGTATATATATATACAGGACATCTTGCCCTGCCATTATGGGAAGGGGAAGCATACCCCGGATAGAATTTCCAGTAACAGTATGAACTCATATTTAAAAGGTGTTTGCACCTCACACAGCCTAGTGACAGTGAGGATGATGTGCCCCTATGATTATGTTAGGTAACTTAGAAAATGGCTCTAGTTGATTACAGTGCCATTAAAGTAAAGAGACTCAGAGAAACTTTGAATAAAATTACTTCTTAAAATGTGAGGATTGAGTAAAATACTATTTCCAAATTAAAGTATTATCTAGTATATGAAATTTTAAATGTGGAAAACTAAATGAATAAACTATTATAGGTAGACATTTGACCATTGCACTTACTTTCTTAAAACTTTACTTTTTCAAGTTTTTAGAAACCTTTTTGTTGGAAAAATGAAAAAAATCACCTTGTGTTCGGGATGGTCTATACATTTAATATAGAATATTACTGGTGAGAAAACAGGCTCACAGAGGTGGTGTGAGTGTTTAATGCTGCAAGGTGTTAAAGTGGCAGAGCCAGGATGAGAGCCCAAGTCAGTTTAAGGCAAGAAACAGAAGGATTCTCATGGGGCTTTAATTTCTTTACCGACAAAATCTGATCAAGACTTTCTATAAATCCCCTCTCAATGACAACTCAAAGCAATTCCCCCTCTTCGTTTCCTGAGCCACAATGCAGCCTGATTTTAATTTTCATATTGGATCACATGGGGTTTTTGGGTTTTTTTTTTGAGACGGGGTCTCACGCTGTCTCCCAGGCTGGAGTGCAGTGGTGCTTTCTCGGCTCATGGCAACCTCCGCCTGCCAAGTTCAAGCCATTCCCCTGCCTCCGTCTGCCGAGTAGCTGGGACTACAAGCACGCACCACCACTCCCGGCTAATTTTTGTATTTTTAGCAGAGGCTGGGTTTTCCCGTGTTGGCCAGGCTGGTCTCGAAATCCTGACCTCAAGTGATCTGCCTACCCCGGCCCCCGAAAGTGCTGGGATTACAGGCATGAGCCACTGCGCCCAGCCACGTGGGTTTTCAGCTGCGTTTCCATTGTGCTGCACATGGGTCTTTCATGTTTCCCATGCACATTTCACGTGGAGTTACAGAATCTTTGAATACAGGTACATGCTTTGAAATATCCTGTGCAAATACCAGAATCTTCCTAGAACCATGGGCCCTGGTGGAACTCAAAGCCAAACCAAACCTCAGCTGAAGACGCTCCTCACAGTCTCCCTCTGGAGGCCCAATGAAGAATCTGACGTTTGACATCAACAGGAGTAAAAAACAATGTGTGATATAGAGTAAGTTATCCGGCAACTTTCCTGTAAAGTGCCAGAGAGGAAATATTTTAAGATTTTGGGGCCACACAATTTCTGTCACAACTGTGTAACCCTACCATCATAGCACAAAATCAATAGATAACACATAAATGAATGAGTGTGGCTATGTTCCAATAAGACTTTATAGAAATTTGGATTTCATATAATTTTTGCATATCATAAAATATTATTTTGATATTTTTCCAACTGCTTAAAAATGAAAAAGAAATTGGCCCACAGGTCATATAAAGACAGGTGGCAAACCAATTTAGCTTTCTGGCCATAGCTTGCTGACCCTCATATGGAAAAATGAACACTGGATTTAGAGAAGCCCCAGGCTGGAGAGCTGCTACTTTTGTTTGTACAATGTGAGACACTGGGTGAGTCAAATGAGTCCAAATAAATTCTTAGGGTCTTGCTTTGCTAACCAATAAGATTAAAGCACTGGATTGGATTAATCTTAAAAGCCCCTTCAGCCCTAAAAACTCTATAGTGGCTTCTGTTTCCACTGGCTCTGTTTCCAGTGGCCTCTGTTTCCAGTGGCCTCTGCATATGGCAGACTGGGTGAACATTTAAAAACTTCCTTTCAATACAAAATACATTAAAATTCTGGGTTAAAAAAATGTCATTCAAAACACTCTCACTGAGGCCGGGTGTGGTGGCTCACGCCTGTAATCCCAGCACTTTGGGAGGCCAAAATGGGTGGATCATAAGGTCAGGAGTTCAAGACCAGCCTGGCCAACCTGGTGAAACCCATCTCTACTAAAAATACAAAAATTACCCAGGCGTGTTAGCAGGCCCCTGTAATCCCAGCTACTCAGGAGGCTGAGGCAGGAGAATTGCTTGAACCCAGGAGGCAGAGGTTGTAG
>NW_016107841.1:1005229-1024606 GCF_001604975.1 Cebus imitator
CAAGCCTCCATCCCAAAAAAAAAAAAAAAAAAAAAAAAAAAAAAAAAACCCTCACTGAGCTAGCTAGAGCATAAAGAAATTCCTCAGAAGCCAAAAATGACCCCAAAAGCACAAATTCAGAGTCCTCAAAAAAGCCCTCAGTCTCACAGCTTTCCTGGGGATGCCTGCACATCTCTAGTACCCTAGAAGTTCTTCCTCAAACTGATAAAGAGAATGCACAAAAATCCAGCCAGGTGCAGTGGCTCACACCTGTAATCCCAGCACTTTGGGAGGTGGAGGCGGGTAGATCTTTTGAGGTCAGAAATTCAAGACCAGCCTGGCCAACATGGTGAAGCCTCATCTCTAATAAAAATATAGAAATTAGCCAAATGTGGTGGTGGGCACCTGTAGTCCCAGCTACTTGGGAAGTTGAGGCAGGAGAATTGTTTGAACCCAGGAAGCGGGGGTTGCAGTGAGCTGAGGTGACACCACTGTACTCCAGACTGGATGACAGTGAGACTCCATCTCAACAAAAAATAAATAAACCAGAATTATTTCACTTCTTACTAGCCAATTCCTCATTATTATAATCCCTTGTTACAGTGAATAATTTTTAAATTTTTAATATTAAACTTTCCCTGTTGAAATGATTGTGTGATTGCCTTCTCTTGTTTGGACTCAGGTGTATAAACTCAGGCTACCCTTTTATAAACTCTAGGCTAACAACTGTATTTTTATACCCTAGCATCAAACAGTAGGAAAACAAAAAATTCAAAATTCCATTTACAGTCATACCAAGAAACAAAAAATGCACAGAAATACATTTAACAAAAGATGTACAAGACCTCTTTGCTGAAAACTATGTAACATTGCTGAGAGAAATTCAAGGAGACTTAAAGAAAGAAATATATCACATTTCTATACTCTATATAGAGAAAAACAAAGTATAGAGGGAAAACTCTATACTTTGTTTTATTTTATTTTATTTTATTTTATTTTTGAGACAAGGTCTTGCTCTGTTGTCCAGGCAGGAGTACAGTGGCACGATCACAGCTCACTGTTGCCTCAAACTCCTGGGTTCAAGCAATCCTCCCACCTCAGCCTCCAGAGTAGCTAGGACTGCAGGTATATGCCACCATGCCCAGCTAATTTTTTGGGTGGTGGGGGGGTAGAGATGGGGTCTTGCTTTGTTTGGCAGGCTGGTCTTGAACTCCTGACCTCAAGTGATCCCTCTGCCTCAGCCTCCCAAAATGCTGAGATTACAGTCATGAGCTGCCATGCCAAGCCAAAAACTCAGTACTTTTTGATGCCAATTCTCTCCAAATTTATCTGTGGATTTAATGCAATTCTAATCATAATTTCAGAAAGCTTTTTTTTAAACAAATCATAACTAATTTTAAAATTTATATGAAAATGCAGAGGCCTAGAATAAAAAAAAAAATCTTAAAAAAAAAAAAAAAAGACCAAAATTTTACGTGACCTGAATTTAAGATTTATTATAAAATTGTACTAATCAAGACAGGGTAGTACTGGCATAAGAATTGACAAATAGATTAATAAAAAAAGAAAAAATGAGCCCAGAATAGAACCATACCTGTCCCATCATTTGATTTTCAACAATGGTCCCAAAGCACTTCAGTGAGGAAAGGAAAGCCTATCCAATAAATTGTCTGGAATACTTGATAACATACGGAAAAAATAATAACAAACTTTATAGTACATCCAGGAACTATCTCATAGTATGCCCAGAAACTAATTCAAGATGGATCAGAGACCTAATTATAAAAGCTAAAACCATAAAGCTTTTAGAAAAAAAAAATGAGAGAACATCTTCATGACTAGAGAAGAGGCAAAAGTTCCTTAGGACACTAGAAGCAGTCATCATCACAGAGCATACTGATAAATTGACTTTACCGGAATTGAAAACTTCTATTCACCAAAAATCACACTTACGAAAACAAATTGGCAGGCTAAAGGATGAGAGAAAATATTTACAAAACAAATATCTGACAAAGGGACTGGTAGTCAAAATCTATAAAAAGCTCCTAAAACTCAGCCAGACGTGGTGGCTCACGCCTGTAATCCCAGCACTTTCAGAGGTCGAAGTGGCTCGATCACCTGCGGTTGGGAGTTTGAGACCAGCCTAGCCAATATGGTGAAACTCCATCTCTACTAAAAACACAAATAAATTAGCCGGGTGTGGTGGCAGGCACCATCATCCCAGCTCCTGGGGAGGCTGAGGCACCATAATTGCTTAACCCTGGAAGGTGGAGGTTGTAGTAAGCTGAGACCATGCCATTGCACTCCAGCCTGGGCAACAAGAGTGAAACTCTGTCAAAAAAAAAAAAAAAAAAAAAAAACTCCTAAAACTCAACTAAAGACAAATAACCCAACTTAAAATATGGGTAAAAGATTCGAACAGATTTGCTAGCTGTGTATGAATGTCAATAAGCGCACGAGAAAGTGCTCAATATCATTAGTCATCAGGGAAAAGCAAGTTTAAATCAAATGAGACACCACTCCATGCTAAAATTCAATAGCCAAAATTTAAAATGCTGGCCACACTAAATGTTGGGAACGATGTGGGAAAATTGGAGCTTGCATATCGTTGGTGGGAACGTAAAATGGTGAAAATGGAGGCAGAGGTTGCAGTGAGCCAAGATCATGCCACTGCACTCCAGCCTGGGTGACAGAGCAAGCCTCCATCCCAAAAAAAAAAAAAAAAAAAAGGAATATGTTTGTGTGTATAGGTACATGTATCAAGCAAATATCTCTTTTCACTCTGATTC
Source organism: Cebus imitator (assembly GCF_001604975.1). Taxonomy (NCBI): domain Eukaryota; kingdom Metazoa; phylum Chordata; class Mammalia; order Primates; family Cebidae; genus Cebus; species Cebus imitator. The sequence goes on from NW_016107841.1 coordinate 1,007,998, forward strand.
TCTTATAATGTAACATGAGTTGACTTTACATCACTATTTAAGTATTGTTAAGTTTACATCATAGATTATGAGATGTCAGTAGAAGAATAAACATTACTCAGAAACTTTACCGCCTCTGCTGGGGTTAGTGTGTTCTCACTTGTACGCAGGCTAGTTGTATCATGTTAGGTAGGATTATGACCTTGTTATTACCTTTATTTGGAGATTAAGTATGGCTTAAGAAGATGCATCTAGGTCCCAAGTTGATAAGGGATGGACGGGTGATCGTTACTTTCATGTATTGACTGGATGAATATTTACCAGACAGCTGGTGTTTGAGGGAAGTCTGGCAGAGATTCGCTCCTGAATTGGTGAACTGAGGGAAGCAGATGCCCCCTCCCACCACCAACGTGGGTAGGTGCCATCCAATCTACTGAGGGCCTGAATAGAACCAAAACGCAGAAAAAGGAGGGATTCATTCTCTCTCCCTCTCTCTCGCTCTCTCTCTCTCTGTCTTCATGCTGAAACAGCAATCTTGTCTTGCCCTTGGACATTGGTGCTTCTGGTTCTTGGTCCTTTGAACTCGGACCGGGACTCACACCATCATCTGCCCTGGTTCTCAGGCCTTCAGATTCAGATTGAATCATACCATCGGCTTTCCAGGTTCTCCAGTTTGCAGACAGCAGATTGTGGGATTCCTCAGCCTCCATAATCCTGTGAGCCAATTCCTATGATTGATAGATAGGTGGGTAGATAGATAAATAGATAGATAGATAGATAGATAGATAGATAGATAGATAGATAGATAGATAGACTATTGGTTCTGTTTCTTTGCAGAACCTGCCTAATCCAAGCCTGTGATAGTTAAGTTTAGGTGTCCGCTGGGCTGGATTAGGAATATCTAGAGAGCTGGACGTGTCCATATGGGTATTTCCAGAGGACATTGGCAAGTGAGTCAGTGAACTGAATGGGGAAGATCTGCCCTCAGTGTGGGTGAATAAGGCAAATTGATGGGCAGATCACCAATTTACGCCTATTAGCTGGGGGCCCAGATAGAACAAACAGCCAACTTCCTCTCTCTCGTGCAGCTGGAATACACTCTTCTTTTCCTGTCCATGGACATTAGAACTCCAGGCTCTCTGGATTGTGGACTCCAGGACTTACACCAGTGGCCCTGTGGATCCTCAGTCCTCTCGACTCAGATCAGGAATTATAGCATGGGACTCTCTGGCTCTGGGGCCTCCAGACTTGGCCTGAACTACGCTACTGGCCTCCCGGGTTCACCAGGTTGACAATGGCCTACATGGGACTTCTCAGCCTCCGTAATGGCATGAGCCAATTCTTCTAATAATTCCTCTCTCATCTGTCTATCTATCTATCTATATCTATTTATCCATCTCTCTATTGCTCTATTCATCCTATTGCGTCTATCTCTCCAGAGGGCCCTAACTACTACAAAGCCCCACGATTTTTGGTTGCAGGTTGTCATGAGCAGTCCCTGCTTGCTACTTAGTGTGACTCAGGTGAGCTGTCTTCCTTGTCTCTAAGTTATAGCCTGTTGCAGAGGGCAGCAAGCTGCCTGGCCCTCCTTAAGGGAAGGCTTGGCTTTTTCTGCTCATCACATCACCAGCCTCAAGGCTCAGCTTTGTTTTTTTCCCTGGTGGCTGTCTCTGCCTCACACCAACTGTTGTCTAACTCTAAAAACAACCATATGTCCAACTCTAAAAACGTTGGGGCAACGTCAGTTTAATTTCACAAACATCACTGAATTCTCAGCAGTATGCTAAGGACCATTAGGAATAATAACAAGAAGATCAATGGAGCCTACACAGAGACGACAGTCGGGACAGTAGCCTCAGAGCTCCAAGGAGGGCAGGAAAGAACCCAGATGGGCATGGGGTAGAAATGGAGGAGAGAATTGGCCAGAATAGGAAGTCCAACCCTTGCCAAGGTGGGGTCAGGGTCAGAATCACGGAGTCCACAGAGCATGGTCAACTGGGGTTAGATCTGAGTCAAGCTGATGCCCAAGGGTTGGAGCCCCAAACGCAGGGCAGAGCCATACAGCAGCATCTTGGAAGCCACAGTGCTTCTCGGCATCAGACGAGTGGCAGAAATGTGGAGGTCAAGACGAAAAAGACCAGCGTGAGGATCCAGGGACATCAAGGAGCTGACAGGAGCGAGGTGGTGCAATGACCAGACCGGGCTCTGGGAAGTCTCCATGCCAGCGGACGAAGCCCAGAGCCAAGACACCACGTAGCAGCCAGCCTAGCCGTGGCCGTGGAGTTGACATGGGCTCCTGGGGCACCCAGGGATCCCCAAACACCAGCAGGACCGCCACAGACTAGGGCTCTCCTTGGATCGGGGCATAACAGGGCCAGTCTGCAGAAAGAAACTGACACAAGGGTAGTGAGGAAGACAAGACATCTAGGCATGAAACAGCTAGAGAATAATTTGGAGCACAGCAGAATTAAATGTGAAAATGTGCGGAGCAGACGAAGAGGGAAGAGGAAAGACCGATGGGTGTCAGTTTGTCCAAAAAGCCTGCAAATCACTCCCTTCATGACAAGGTTTCTATTTTTTGCCTTGGGGAGGAGACATGATTATGCCATTTCTGGGGTCACTGGAAGATAACATTGCTAAAATTATATTTCTTGGAGGCGTTGGGGTTTTTTTCCAAGATGCACATTCTGTGGCCGGGCCCTGCCCGGCCAGCCCCCCGTGGCCTCGATTCTTTTGTGCAACACCCGTGACTCCTTCCCAAGGGACACTCCGTGTCTGTTTCTTAGAAAGCAGAATTGGCTGGTTTGACAGGATCATGGCCAGCTGTCTGGAGGAGGAGGAAGAGGAAGGCTTCTCCTGAGGTCCTGGCCCCCACCCCATAGCTGCCTGCTCCGCACCTGGGTGGGCAGGCACTGAAGATTAGCACAAAAGATGAGCCCCTGACTCTACCAGGGCCAGGCCGTCTGGGGGGCTCAAAGCCTTTTCTCTTTCAACAGCACAAATGAGAAGCCACATTGCAGTATCAACCTTGGGAATTTCAAATGCCTTTGAAACAGTTAAGTGCTGTGAGGGAACATTCCTTTTTCTCTCTTTTCACACCATCTTCTTTTACCTTAAAACAATTTAAGAATGTGTTTGACAACAAACCAGTAAAACTCTGGGCTGCATAAAAGAAAAAAAAAGAATGTGCTGCACGTTTCGGAATGCTTTTTCTCAGAAGGAAGAAAACTAGTTAAGGAATGAAGGGCAGAAATTGGGAAAATCTAAAGAGCAACCCCAAAGTCAGGGGAAAATGCCGTATTTTTCAATCTACACCCCATCACCTTGGTACTTTCTGGAATGTGATAAAATTATTTCTTAGATTTGCAAATAGGCATGACCATTTTGAATTTTGAGTATATTCATTTATTTTTATGTAATATATGTGTGTGTGTACAAATAAATGGATAAGTAGATAAATACATGGATGGTGGAAGATAGATTAGATAGATAGATAGATAGACAGATAGATAGATAGATAGATAGATAGATAGATAGATAAATATTAAATAGTAATACATGTGTTTCCCCCACTCCTAAAAGCCCCAGGCATAATCTGAGACTTAGGACCCAGCCTCCAGCAGATAGTCCATGGGCACTCAGGGCACTCAGCCGGCTGTCTAGGCAGCAAGTCAGCTTTATGCCCCCCACAGTGGCCGTCCTTCCCAACCCCTCCCCGGCTGCCTGCCTCTGTCCACTGTTTTGAGTCCAGACCAAGCCTTTCCAAGAGACCACAGCCCTTGCAGCCCACTGAGACTGTCAGGCTTTACTCTTTGTGTCTCCATTCCTTTGCAGACTTAAGACAATCCCCCAGGGACACCACCCATCCTGACTCCACCATCTGACACGACCCATCCTGACTCCACCATCTGACACCACCCATCCTGACTCCAGCCAGCAGGCACACACCATGCCCTCCTTCAGTCGCCAAGATTCATATCCATTCCATAATGTTTCAGTAACTTTTTCCTACCTGTCTACTTTCTCCACACAAACGCCCAGGAATGCCACAGTTGCTGCTGTTTGTTTAGAGGTTTAAGCCTGGTGCCCCTGAGACCAGACTAACAGCTCTTGACTGTCTCCCAGCAGGGGGGTTGGGGGTTGGCAATGAACCCTCATGAAGGCTGAAGTCCTACGAGCCCCAGCTGACACTCAAGTTTCCTGAGGAAGATGTACATTCCTCCTCCTCAACCAAAGCTGCACGTTTCACACGCAAATACATTCACGGTGTACACATGCAGGTGTTTATTCATTCATTAGACATTCATGAAGGGCTTAATATGTGCTGGGTATGGAGAAGGTAAAAGTGTTCACATGCCCACATAATAGAGATTGAGAAAGAGAGCGATCTTAGCCAAGGCATCAGCAAGAAAACACTCAAAAAATAACACTCCAGAGCCCCATAATATAGCTGCTCCTTCAGCTCTGAATTCAGAGAGGCCTGCTCCCATCTCCCCTCCAACCCATCCCACCTCCACCACCTGCCCAAGAGCTGCCTCTCCATCCTTAGCCCCAGGGCCTGGCCAGTTAGCTCCTGTCTGCCCTGCCCAACAAGTTCAGGAGGCTGCAATCTTCCTAAGGCTCAGGAGGACCCCCCCGACGCTCAGGACCTCTCTCTTCCCCAGCCAGGCTGACCTCCATGTTCAATTCTCTTCCCTGCTAGGGACACCAGTTCTCTGCCACGTCCCCTCCTCCTAGGCTCTTCCACCCACACCAGCACTTGAAGCTGCCTTCCTCACCACCAGCTTTTCTCCACCCTTCTCTCTCTGTCCTTCTCTCTATTCTTCCTTGCCGTCCATGAATGTGAACACTCTAAGGACTGCATGCTAACCCCCCCAGGGAAACAGAGATTAGCAAAATCCAAGGATTCCAGAACTGTGCACAGTTCTCAGCCTGCAATCCCTGATCTTCCTGTTTCTATCACAACGTGAAGACCCAGAGGGCTGTTCCTGAGCTGAAACTGTGATTGTTTGCTGTTCTGTGCTAATTTTTAAAAACCAGGTGCCAGCATTTAGAAAATGAGAGTTCACATTGAAAGTGTGAATTTTGAGCTTCTCTTGAAAAATTGCCAACTCTAGGCACACTGGGCCCAATTCTTACACTGCAATGATTGGCAAAGGTGACTCTCCTGTTGGAAATGAGACATGTCACTCCCATGTCTTGCTAGCACTAAGGCTGTCACTGGCCACAGCACCATCCACAAGCTTGCTCCACTGGTGGAGGTCTCCTCCTGGGCCCTTGAGAGCATTAGAGCTCATTGCTCCCATCCTGGAGTCTCAGACTGTGTTCCTACCCTTCCCTATGTGATATGGTTTGGCTGTGTCCCCACCCAAATCTCACCTTGAACTGTAGCTCCCATAATTCCTATGTGTTGCAGGAGGAACCCAATGGGAGACAATTGAATCATGGGGGTAGTTTCCCCCATACTGTTCTCATGGTAGTAAGTCTCAGAAGATCTGATGGTTTTATAAGGGGAAAACCCTTTTGCTCGATTCCCATTCTCTTGTCTGCTGCCATGAAAGGCATGCCTTTGGCCTTCTGCCATGATGGTGAAGCCTCCCCAGCCACACAGAACCGTGAGTCCATTAGACCTCTTTTCCTTTATTAATTACCAGTCTCGGGTATGTCTTTATCGGCAACGTGAAAACAGACTAATACACCGTGGGAGGCTGATTTGAATTAAATTCAGTTTCTCCAGCTGCCAGTGCAGACTAATGCATAGGAGTGGGACAGACCAGCCGAACATGAGGAAAGATGTCTTAACAATTAGAGAGGTCTAATCTCCACCTAGAAATCTCCGCCAAGAAGACAATGAGTTCTCTTCTCGGTGGAGATTTCTAGGATCTTGCTGTGTGCGTTTCGGTAAGACAAATGCCCCAGGAATCAGGTGGGAGAGACAGCACTGTGGGCGGGAGAGCTCAAGGCAGGCCCCACAGAATGGGGAGAATCTCTTCTGGGTCTAAACCAGCAGATAATAATGTCTATTTGATGGTGGAGTAGATTAAGAAAGAGTTTGATTTAGCTTAACTTGCACAACCAACATGCTTCCCTAACTCAGTTGACTGATGCTGAGTCAAAATTGTGCAGTGAGGGGAGGTCGGACTGGGTCTGGTGATGAGGGAAGGCCAGCTGCTCCCCCCAGCTCCAATGGCTGGCAAAAGAAGAGTTAACTCCCTTCCTAAGGAGCAACTCCCTATTGCAACTGCGGGACTGGAGGTGCCCTTTGCAAGCAGTAGAATCAAAGTGGAAAAATTACAAGGCAACTTTTCTGGTTTCAACTTGTCCCCTACAGAAAGGAAATAGATTTTAATATAAGATCTAAGAGGCAACATGTTTAATAAACGGCAAAAAAGAAAAAAAAATGTACTTTTGGCTGGATGTTAGCATGTTGAGCTTTGGGATAAAAGGAGATTTTTTTTTTTTTAACAAAAAAAAGTTCGTTAGACGTGGATCCAAAACAAGGCTGGAATCCACCTCCCACCATCCCACTGAAATGTTCTCTAATCAGTTGGGAGTAGTCGCCCTAACCCCATCACAGATACCACACAAAAGGCAAGATGAAAGGCTTTTCCTGCTCCCTTCTTTACCCAAATTGAAAAGTTTATTGCAAAAAAAAAAAAAAAAAACTCTTTTTGCAAGCCAAGCAATATACAGTCTCTCCCGGATGGGAGAGCACTGAGACGCTGACAAACCCCATGACCCAAGTTGTGGGGCCTCGGGCTGATTGTGCAGGAAGTCAGCCCCACAGGTCAGCAGTGGAAATATTTCATCGCATCCAGCCCCACCCCCAAGTGGAGAAGTATTTCATTGTCCCTCTCCTTCGCCCAGCTTGAATCTGAAGTCTAGACAGTTTTCAGATAACAACCATCAGAGACAGCAAAGGGGAATGTATCTGCCTCTCAAAGATAAGCAAATGCTTGACTCTCTCATAAGTTTTCTGGAAAGCTCTCAGAGGGCCCCTTTGACAAGCAACTGAAGGGATAGTGTCTGGAAATATATGTCAAGATTCTGGGACACCTTTTACTTATCCCTGGAGCCCTCACCTAGTTCCTAGAGACACAGCAAACAGAGGCCATCCCCTTCCAAAAACTCGTTCCAAAATAAATGCAAAGGCAGTCTATGGGAATGGGGGGCTTTGTACCATGTCCGCCTCAGTCTCTCATTAACAATTTTTTTTTTTTGAGACAGAGTCATTCTCAGTCACCGAGGCTAGAGTGTACTGGTGCAATCACGGCTCACTGCAGCCTCAAACTTCTGGACTCAAGCTATCCTCATGCCTTAGCCCTCAAGTTGCTGGGACTACAGGGGCACACCACCATGCCTGGCTAATTTTGTAAAACTTTTTGTAGAAAGAGAGTCTTACTGTGTTGTCCAGGCTGGTCTTGAACTCCTGGGCTCAAGCAATCCTCCCACCTTAGCCTTCCAAAGGACTAGCATTAGAGGCATGAGCCACTGCACCCAGCCTCCAATTAACTCATGTGGTGAATATTTATCAAATGTCTACTTCTGTGTCCATGCATTTCACTGGACACAGAAGACACAACTGTGAACAAGTCCAAGAAAGACCCTGTCCTCAGGAAACTGGAATTCCTGCTAGAAGTTCTGGGAAATCTTCATTGAGAGATTTGACAAAATCGAGGGTATGCTCGTGTTCATCAGTTTTTTTGTTTGTTTTTGTTTTTGAAACGGAATCTCACTCTGTCACCCAGGCTGGAGTGTAGTGTTTCAATCTCAGCTCATTGCAACCTCTGCCTCCCGAGTTCATGCGATACTCCTGCCTCAGTCTCCAGAGTAGCAGAAAATACAGGTACGCACCACCACACCCAGCTAATTTTTGTATTTTTAGTACAGACGGGGTTTCACCGTGTTGGCCATGCTGGTCTCGAACTTCAGACCTCAGGTGATCTGCCTGCCTTGGCCTCCCAAGTGCTGGGATTACAGGTGTGAGCCACTGCACCTGGCCTGTGTTAGTCAGGTTTGTATTGCTATGAAGGAAAACCAGAGGCTGGGTAATTGATAAAGAAAAGAGGTTTATTTTGGCTTCTGGTTCTGCAGGTTGTTCAAGAAGCATGGTGCTGGCATCTGCTCCTGGAGGCCTTGGGAAGCTTCCACTCATGGCAGGAGGCAAAGAGCATGTGCAGAGATCACATAGAAAGAGAGGAAGGAAAAAAGAGAGGAGGAGATATGAACTAACCGAGCGAGTACTTGCTCATCGCTAAGGGGATGGTGCAAAGCCATACGTGAGGGATCTGCCCCCATGAACTAACCACCTCCACTAGGCCCACTTCCAACCTCAGGGATCACATTTCAACATGAGATTTGGAGGGGACACCCATTCAAACCACATCACGCCCAACCTTGAAATACAGTGAATCTCGCTTTATTGCTTGTGCCCTCAAACAATCAAATAAATCATTTACCCTCTTTCCCATGTCCACTATAATCTAGGGTCATGAGAATGCCATATCTTCACTCCAGATCATAAAAGTGTCCCATTCCACTAAACCATAGGCCCTCCCATGGCAGAAACATCTCATTCTTGAGACTTCCTTAGTATGAAGCCACAAAACAGGTACACAGAAAACACTTGTGTGGTTACTGATTAAGCAAAGACTTTAAAAACAATAAAAGGGGTACTGTATGCCTGACAGCTCAAAAGTTGTTGTAAATGCAAACTTCATCTTTCTGCCTTTGAGGAAAGGAGCATTCATGCTGGTTTAACTCTGTTCTTTTTAAGACTGCCTCCTTGAAGCTGAGACTCTCACCATCAACTCCTGATAAAGGAACAGCAATTTTACTGGGTTAGGCTCAACTCCAAAGCAGCTTTTAAGATGGTTATGTTGCTGCCACTTTTCTCACACAAGGAGCTGGAAACTCTACCAAGCCCCTGATCTGACACCAGAGTCTAGTTCTAAACATTCCCTGGGTCTACAGCAACAGTATACATAAGCCTGGGAAGAGGAAGAAACAGCTTATGATTGTTGTGTCTTCCCTGACACTGGAAAGAATGGTATTCCTTGATCCCAGTGCTTCCATGGCCCTGATGAAAGCCTCAGCCCCAGATCCCAGAGTGATCCCCTAGAGCAAATGCTTGAGTGAGATTTCAGCTCTTCTCTTGCCAAGATGTGGCTTTTCAAGGCTGGGCTGCCAATGAAAATGTCAACAATGCTCAAATCAAGAGGAAAGTGCTCATTTCACCCTCAGAGGGCATCCAACATTCCAGCAGATCGATGGTGGTCCAAGGTGCCCTTCGTTGATCGGGGCAGAGTACACACTTCCCTTCCCAAGATGGAGAGGTCCACTGTGGTTAGTAAATGGGCCAGCACCAAAGAGGCTGCATGCAGAGTAGAAGCTGAGGCAGGCGATGCCCTTTTTCCTCCACAGCGAGGCTTAGATCCCTTAGAGGAGGCAGCTGGTCTTGGTGCCGTATTCTGAGTCTCTCCTGAAGCAGTGGAGATGGGATCCAGCTTTGGAATCTGACCCCCTCACTTGCAAATGAAACTTGGTTCCAAGAACAGCCAACTGAACAAATCCCAAACGCCAGACATTGAAACAATGGCCAAATTAACCAGAGGAGAGCTAATGTCCCTACGAATCTAGATAACCCTAAGCCCAAGCCTCACAAGTCAAATTATAAATGAATTATCTAAAGCTAAGAAACCTGATTACTGAATCTTTATTAAGAATGAGCAGTCAAGACTAGCATGCTGAATGTGTTGAAATAGCCAAGGGAGGGCTGGGCTTGTTTCAGCTAAGGTGTCTACTTGCCTTATTAACATTACTAACAAAGAAGAAAAGAAAAAGATGTTGAAAAGTAGCAGTGATGCAGTAACTGGCTTTGCCGTGATTCTAGAAGAGGCATTTGCTTTGAAATGAAAAGAACTCAGAATTAGCTGTGTTCCTCCACACAATCGTAGACTCATCTAGTTTCGTGGTTTCCAGGCTGTGCTGTGAGAAGAACAAGCAATTCCTGAGAGTTCTCAGGCTCCATCCTCCTACCCTGCCTGAGCCGAAGCAGCTCTGTGTAGCCCTACTGAATAGGATTGGGTTTCTGAGAACGAAGCAGTTTGGAGAAGTTGTGTTACTGCTTTGTATCAGAGAGGACTCAGTTGCGAAAGACGCTGATTTACACAACATTCATTTAGGCAAAAGTAGTGTCACACATAAACGGAAAAGTTAAAGGCTGCGAGCTTCAAGCACAGCCAGATACAGTGGCTTCATTGATGTCTGCAGGGCTGAGGGAGTCTCTGTTTCCTACCTTGCGTCCTTCTATGTTGGCTTTATTCAAGCAACCTTCCATCCCATGCGGTGGCAAGATGACCATCCGGTGGTTTCAGGCTTCCAGCCAGTCATCTCAGAAGCCCAGTGGTTGTCCTCCCCAATAGCTCTCTATCAATCAGGATTAGGCTAAGCTGCCAAGTAAAAGAAAGCTCAAAGCAACAACTGTTTAAACAAGCTAGAAGTTCATTCTGTCTTACATAAACAAAACCCCAAAGTAAGCAGTCCGGGGCTGTGTAGTTGTTCCACAATCATCAGTAATCCCAGCTTCCTTTTTTTTGAGATGGGTTATTGCGCTGTCACCCAGGCCAGAGTGCCGTAGTGTGATCATGGCTCACCGCAGCCCCAGCACCTCCCAGGCTCATGTGATGTCCACCTCAGCCTCCCAAGTAGCTGGGACCACAGGTATGTGTCACCATGCCCTGCTAATTTCTTTATTATTTGTAGAGACAAGGTCTCACTATGTTGGCCAGGCTGGTATTGAACTCCTGGGCTCAAGCTATCTTCCTGCCTCAGTCTCCTAAAGTGCTGGGATTACAGGTGTGAGCCACTGTGCCTGGCCTGGGCTTCCTCTTTTACTGCTTTGCTTTCTGCTATGGATGACTTCCAATTCATAGTGTAACAAAGCTGCTTCAGCTCCAGCCATCTTGTCTGTATTCCAACCAGCATGAAAGAAAAAGGTAAGAAAAAAGACTTGCCCGCCTTTCTTTAAAGACGCTTTCAAGAAGTAATACATAACACTTCTTAAATCCTCAGTCACAGCTGGGCATGGTGGCTCACACCTATAATCCTAGTGCTTTGGGAGGTTAATGCAGGAGGACTGCTTGAGGTCAGGAGTGGGCAACATAGCAAGACCTCATCTCTACTAAAAGAATAAAAATTAAAAATGTAGCTAGGCATGGTAGTATGTATCTGCAGTCACAGCTACTCAGGAAGCAGAGGCAGAAAGATTACTTGAGCCCAGAAGATTAAGGCTGCAGTGACTATGATCCCACCACTGCACTCCAGCCTAGGTGACAAAACAAGACCCTGTCTCTTTTTTTTAATTTTTATTTTTATTTTAAGTTCTGGGGTACATGGTGCAGGACATGTAGGTTTGTCACATAGGTAAACACGTGCCATGGTGATGCTGCACCTATCAACCCATCAGCTAGGTATTAAGCACTACTATTTTTTTTTTTTAAACGAAGTCTCACCATGTTGGTCAGGCTGGTCTTGAACTCCTGACCTCAGGTAATCCACCCGCCTTGGCCTCCAAAGTGCTTGGATTACAGGTGTGAGCCACCACACCCAGCCTAAGCACTACTATTAATACATTAGCTATTTTCTTAATGCTCTCCCTCCCCTCACCCACTCCCTCACAGGCCCCAGTGTGTGTTGTTCCCCTCCCTGTGTCCATGTGCTCTCATTGTTCAGCTCCCACTTATAAGTAAGAACATGCAGGGTTTGGTTTTCTGTTCTTGTATTAGTTTGCTGAGGATAATGGGTTCCAGCTCCATCCATGTTCCTGCAAAGGACATGTCTCATTCCTTTTTATGGCTGCATAGTATTCCACGGTGTATGCATACCACATTTTCTTTATCCAGTCTATCATTGATGGGCATTCGGTTGATTCCATGTCTTTGCTATTGTGAATAGTGCTGCAATGAACATGGTATGCATGTATCTTTGCAATAGAATGATTTATATTCCTCTGGGTATACACCCAGTAATGGGATTGCTGGGTCAAATGGTATTTCTGGTTCTAGATCTTTGAGGAATTGCCACACCATTTTTCACAATGGTTGAATTAATTTACATTACCACCATCAGTGTAAAAGTGTTCCTATTTCTCTGCAACCTTGCCAGCATCTGCTGTTTCTTGACTTTTTAATAATCGCCATTCTGAGTGGTGTGAGATGGTATCTCATTGTGGTTTTGATTTGCATTTCTCTAAAGATCAGTGAGGTTGAGCTTTTTTTCATATGTTTGTTGGCTGCACAAATGCCTTTTTTTGAAAAGTGTCTGTTCATGTCTTTTGTCCACTTTTTAATGGAAAACTCCCATCTCTTTTTTTTTTTTTTTTTTTAAATCCTTGGTTAGATGTAATCGTATACTCATACCTAGTTCTAAGGGAGGCTAGAAGTGTAATCTTTGTTCCTGGCAGCTATGAGCCCAGCTAAAAATCAAGAGTTCTGTTATTAAGGAAGACGGAAAAAATGGATTTTGGAGGAAGACTAATAGCATCTGCCATGTTGAAACTAACAGTTCCAACAAAAGTTCCAGAATTTCAGACTTTAATCACTTGTCCATTCCTGAACCAATTTTTCTGGTCAGATAGAGGAAATTCGCAGATTTATGAGGCCTGATTCTTCTGGTCATGCCTCATCCTAGACAGAAAGGATGCTAGGCAGATAGAAACAGCAGAACACTCACACTCCAGGGTGATCTCTTCATGTTTCTATCTTTCAGCTGCAGAAACTGAGGTCCCAAAAGGTGAAATGACTTGCAATAGGTTCATAGTGATTACTTCTTGGGTACAAGATCAAAACTCCATTTTATTGCTTTCCATTATCACTCAGATATATTTCATAGAAATGTGAAATGAAGGGTCTATAATTTACCCCATATTTGGCTGAACATAAGGATTTCCAATAAATTACTAATTTTTTTAACCTATGTGAAAATTACTCCTAATTATTTAAGCCCCTGAACATAGTCACATAAATAAAGAGAAAAATAAGATGCCTTGCTTTCTCCCTTTGATGAGTCCTAATCAGCTTACACCTGCGTTTTCAACCACCGTGAGCAAAACTGTCAACATCTCAGAACGCTCTCTTCCTCTTTCACCCCTCTATCCTTCTTTTCATGAACCTGCTTGCCAAGCACTGGTAGACAAAGATGAAAGAGGGTCCTTTCCCTCAGAGGGCTTACATTCTTATGGGAAAAACAAACAGGTACACAGACAACACCCTGGTAGGGGGCCAGGCATGATGGCTCGTGTCTGTAATGCTAGCACTTTGGGAGGCCAAGGCAAGTGGATCACTTGAGCCCAGGAGTTCAAGACCAGCCTGGGCAACATGGGGAAACCCCATCACTACCAAAAAAAAAAAAATTAGCTGACTGTGATGGCACATCTGTGATCCCAGCTACTAGAGAGCCTGAGGTGGGAGGATCACTTGAGCCTGGGGAGGTCAAAGCTACAATGAGCCAAGATCACACTACTGCACTCCAGCATGGGTGATAGAATGAGACCCTGTCTCAAAAAAAATAAATAAATTAAATAAAACAAAGTGAATAGGTTTGCATGCTTAGGACCTCAAGAACAGAGTGAAGGACCTCACTGGCAAAGCTTCACAGGAAGGCAACACTTGAAAAGCCAGAGCAGGAAGGAAAGAGCTTGGGCATAGAGATCAGAACATGCCAACGCACATATGCACAGGAGGAAACTACCTGGAATTCAGTATGGCTCGAGCTAGACTGGGAAGAGTGTGGAGAAGATAAGGCAATGAAAAGGACAACATGTCAGATCTGAAGGTATTTGTATACCTTGAAAGGAGTGAGCTGGGCAGTGCCATTGCTGACCTAGACCCGAGGAGAGAGAATGGCTTCAGTTAGTTATCAGCTTAAAATTAAAGTTAAAATAAATGCTAAGTGTCAGGCACGGTGGCTCATGTCTGTAATCCTCCCACTTTGGGAAACTGAGGCAGGAGGGTCACTTGAGGTCAGGAGTTCCAAACCAGCCTGGCCAACGTGGTGAAAACCCATCTCTACTGAAAATACAAAAATTAGCCAGGTATGATGGTGCATGCCTGTAATCCCAGCTACTCGGGAGGCAGGAGAATTGCTGGAACCAGGAGGCAGAGGCTGCAGTGAGCCGAGATTGTGCCACTCACTGCACTCCAGCTTGAGTGACAGAATGAGACTCCATCTCAAAAAAAAAAAGTAAATACATAAATAAATGCTAAGTCCCCAGGCAAGTTCCAAAGCGAAGGAATCCTGTTGATTTATTCTATGACTGTCTTCCCTAAAGTCTGGTTTTGCCAGAAGCACTTGGAGCTATGGGGGAAAGGGAAGATGGAGGAAGAAAAGTCAAGTTGATCCTCATTATTCACAGATCATATGTTTGCAAATTCTCCTACTCACTAAAATTTCCTTGTAACCTGCAAGTCAATGCTGACATATTGGCCCTCACAGTCATTCAAGGAAACCTGCAGAGCGGTGAGAAATTCAAACTGCCCAATGCCCACATTGCCAGCTGTTTCACTCTCACCCTGTAAATAAATGCCCTTCTTGAGGTCCTTTTGGTGCCACATTTTCACATGTTTGTGCTTTTTTTTTTTTTTGGTGATTTCACTATGGCCCCCAAGTGTAGAGCTGAAGTTCTTCCTAGCGTTTCTAAATGCAAGAAAGCTGCGATCTGCCTTATGGAGAAAATATGTGTATTAGATAAGCTTCAATCAGGCGTGAGTTCCATGTTAATGCTCGATGGTAATGAATCAATTACATATTAAATAAGGCAATTTTAAACAGAAATACACACATAAAACAAAAGTTACATACTGACTGGTTGATGAAAATGCTATGACCAGAGACTCTCAGGAACCTAACCCTGTATTTCTCCTAGGAGCAGTGGTTTCATGTTCACTAATTCAGTGTCCACTGTGACTTTATAGAACATAACTACTTCAAATAATAAGAACTGTATATCACGTGCCATTTTACTCTTTGATGTATTTGATTTTGGAAGAAAAGTTATTCAATGCAATTAATATAACAAAAGATTGCCGGGCGCGGTGGCTCAAGCCTGTAATCCCAGCACTTTGGGAGGCCGAGGCGGGTGGATCACGAGGTCAAGAGATCGAGACCATCATGGTCAACATGGTGAAACCCCGTCTCTACTAAAAATACAAAAAATCAGCTGGGCATGGTGGCGCATGCCTGTAATCCCAGCTACTCAGGAGGCTGGGGCAGGAGAATTGCCTGAACCCAGGAGACGGAGGTTGCGGTGAGCCGAGATCGCGCCATTGCACTCCAGCCTGGGTAACAAGAGCGAAACTCCGTTTCAAAAAAAAAAAAGATTGCATGGGTTTTTTAAGTTGCCTTTAAACATGCAGCCTGAATCTGAAATGAGAGGCTCATGGATGGTGCTACATTTTGGAGAAAGTGGAGGAAGGCCTAAAAGGTCCTGTTTCTCTAAAAATATACCTCTCTGAGTTCATGACCTGCCTGGACAACATAATGAGCACCTGTATCTACAAAAAGTGTTTTTTAAGAAAACTAGCTTAAGAAAAACTGTTTTTTAAGAAAACAGGTG
Source organism: Cebus imitator (assembly GCF_001604975.1). Classification (NCBI taxonomy): domain Eukaryota; kingdom Metazoa; phylum Chordata; class Mammalia; order Primates; family Cebidae; genus Cebus; species Cebus imitator. The sequence goes on from NW_016107841.1 coordinate 1,023,590, forward strand.
TGGTGCACACCTGTAGTCCTCACTACTCCCGAGTCTGAGGTGAGAGAATCGAGCACAGGAGTTCGAGGTTACACTGAGCTGGTTGTACCACTGTACTCTAGCCTGGGTGACAGAGTGAGACCTTATCTCTAAAGGTAAAAAAACAAATAAATAAATATATAAATATCTTATATCTTAGTTCGTATCCCACCTATCCTGACTTCTTTTTGTCTACTTTGAGGACAGGAAAATAAACAAGTTTCCAGAAAAAGCATCAGCAAACTTCTAAGTGAATATAACCAGATCCTCCCAGGAAATGGAACAGTCTCAGTGATTACGTGTTCGTGGTTTCCTGGTGTGCTCCTGGTTTCACATATTCTGCACCATTTCCACCATGAGCTTATTTGTATCAGACCATGCGTCCTGACTTGGAATCCAAAACACAGAGATGCAGTCTTTAACCCCTTCTATGCACAGCAGCGTCCAAGCCCCTGGAATGACATGGTGCTTATCTTACCTCCCAACCTGATGCAGACAAAATCCTAGGTCCCTCCAGACCCATGCCATGCAAGTCCCAGCCCTCCCCCCATCCTACCCATGCAGTTCAAGTCCCAGCCTCCCTCCATCCCATGCAAGTCAAGTCCTAGCCTCCTCCTATCCCATGCAGGTCAAGTCCCAACCTCCCCCTATCCCGTGCAGGTCAAGTCCCAGCCTCCCCCTATCCCATGCAGGTCAAGTCCCAGCCTCCCCCATCCCATGCAGGTCAAGTCCCAGCCTCCCCCATCCCATGTGGGTCAAATCCCAGCCTCCCCCATCCCACGCAGGTCAAGTCCCAGCCTCCCACTATCCCATGCAGGTCAAGTCCCAGCCTACCCCTATCCCATGCAGGTCAAGTCCCAGCTTCCCCCTACCCCATGCAGGTCAAGTCCCAGCCTCCCACTACCCCATGCAGGTCAAGTCCCAGCCTACCCCTATCCCATGCAGGTCAAGTCCCAGCCTCCCCCTATCCCAGGCAGGTCAAGTCCCAGCCTCCCCCTA
>NW_016107841.1:1027392-1039887 GCF_001604975.1 Cebus imitator
ACTTGAACCCAGGAGGCGGAAGCTGCAGTGAGCCAAAATCATATCACTGTACTCTAGTCTGTGTGACAGAGCAAGGGTCTGTTTAAAAAAAAAAAAAAAAAAGAATGTGAGTTCCTTACAGACAAGATCTGTGTTCCTTGTTTTGTATCCCAAAACCAGTGTAAGCCGTGGGGTTTCTTAACACCTTACTTTCACTTCACTTTTCTGATGCTCTTCCAAGCATCATAAATACATCTATTTATGTAGATTCCAGTTTCTGACCTATATCATTTTCTTACTCTCTAAAAAACTTCTTTTATTTCTTCTTTTTTTGTTTTTTGAGGTGGAGTCTCACTCTGTCACCCAGGCTAAAGAGCAGTGGCGCAATCTTGGCTCACTGCAACCTCCGTCTCCCAGGTTCAAACAATTCTCCTGCCTCAGCCTCCCTAGTAGCTGGGATTACAGGCATATGCCACCATGCCTGGCTAATGTTTGCATTTTTAGTAGGGATGGGGTTTCACCATGTTGGCCAGGTTGGTCTTAAACTCCTGATCTCAGGTGATCCGCCTGCCTCAGCCTCCCAAAGTGCTGGGATTACAGGCATGAGCCACCACGCCCAGCTGTCTTTCAATATTTCTTGCAAGGTAGATCCACAGTCAAAAAAATTCCCTTGATTTTTTTTTGTCTGAAAAAGTTATTTCTTTTTTACTCTTGAAGGATAATTTTGCAGGGTGCAGAATTCTAGGTTGGTGGGGTTTTTTCTCTCAACACTTTAAATATTTGATTACTCCCTTCTTGTTTGCATGGAGGAGAAGGCAGATGTAATTTTTATCTTTGTTTCTCTCTAGGTAAAATATTTTCTCTCTGGCTTTTTTAGGGTTTTTTTCTTTATCTTTGATTTTCCATAGTTTGAATATAATGTGCCTAGGTATAGGGTTTTTGTATCATTTTTCCTGCTGGTGTTCTCTGAAATTCCTGGATCTGACGTTAATTTGGAGAAATTCTCGGTTATTATTGCTTCGAATACAGTTATGCATTGCTTAACAATAGGAATGCATTCTGAGATATGCATTGTTTGATGACTGCATCACTGTGTGAATATCATAGAGTGTACCTATACAGATCTAGATGGAATGTCCTACTACACACTTAGGCTGCAGGGCGTGGCATGTTGCTCCTAGGCTACAAATCTGTATAGCATGTTACATGACTGAATTCTGTAGGCACTGGAACACCATGGTATTTGTGAATCTCAACATATCTAAACATAGAGGCTGGGTGTGGTGGCTGACACCTGTAATCCCAGCACTTTGGGAGGCCGAGGCGGGCAGATTACCTGAGACAAGGAGTTCAAGACCAGCCTGGTCAAACATGGTAAAACCTCATCTCTACTAAAAATACAAAAATTAGCCAGGCTTGGTGGCAGGCACCTGTAATCCCAGCTACTCGGGAGGCTGAGGCAGGAGAATCGCTTGAACCCGGGAGGTGGAGGTTGCAGTGAGCCGAGATCATGCCATTGCACTCCAGCCTGGTCCACAGAGTGAGACCCTGTATCAAAAAAATAAATAAATAAACAAACATATCTAAACACAGAAAAGGTAATCTATTGTACTACAGCCCTATGACAGCTACCACATCACAAGCAATAGAAGCTTTTCGGCTCCATAAACTCTTACGGGACCACCATCTTACCCGAGGTCTCTCATTGACCAAAATATCGTTATGCGACATAAGACTGCATTTCTTCTCTTTCCTTTTCGTATTCCCATTACGCCTATGTTATACTTTTTGTAGTTGTTCCACAGTTCTTGAATATTTTGATCTACTTCCTTCTTTTTGCTTTTCATCTTGAAGAAGTTTCTATCGTGATACCCCTAAGCTCGTGATACCCCAGTCTACTAATGGACCTACCAAAGGCATTCTTCATTCCTCTTAGAGTGGTTTTTCTGTTTGTTTTTTAGAGACAGGGTCTTGCTCTGTTGCTGAGGCTGGAGAGCATTGGCATAATCATAGCACATTACAGCCTCAAACTCCTGGGCTCAAGCAATCCTCCCACCTCAGCCTCTCAAGTAACTAGGACTACAGAAACACACCATCACATCTGGCTTTTTTTTTTTTAAACTTTGTGCAGAGACAGGGTCCCACTATATACGCAGGCTCATCTTGAACTCCTGGCCTCAAGCAATCCTCCTGCCTTGGCCTTCCAAAATGCTGCCATTATAGTGCCTTTGATGTCTTGCATTTCTTTTTGGTTCCTTCTTAGAATTTTCATCTCTCTGCTTCCATTTCCCTCTCTTGTTGAATGCTGTCTACTTTATCCATTAGAGCACTTAGCATATGAATCATAGCTGTTTTAAATTCCCAGGCTGATAATTCCTACATCCTCGCCGTGTCTGAATCTGGTTCTGATGCTTGCTCCATCTCTTCAAATGTGTTTTCCACCTTTTAATATGCCTTATAATGTTTTCTTTAGTGACGTGGCAGTGAGGTGTCAGTGTGTCTTAGGCAACCCTCAGCAGGTTTCCATGAATATTAGACCCCTCACATCCTCTCTACTCTCTATTCCCGCCTACCTGGCCCAGGTCTTCCTACGGCAGTTGGCTCCCAGCTGGCTCTGACCAGGCAGAGTAGATGTAACATTCCCTCTAGCCCGTGTCCCTGGAGTAGGATAAGATGGATCTTCTTGCTCAGATGTTTGGGTTAGCAAAGGCACCCCTAAAGGAGACGGATGGCCCCACCATGGAATGTGTCCAAAGCCCTGGATGTTGTCCAGGTGCCTGGGGAGCTAAGCCATTAGTTCCACTGTCTGACTTCAGTCTCTCTGCCGAGCCCTGGTGCCGGGAGAGATTGATTGAGCCCATGCCCTTGGGATGGGGGTGGCAGAGTGGGAGTGGAGAGGGAGGAGGAGCTGCAGTAAGTCAGATCGATGGGGTGTCACAGGATCGGCAACTTGCCTTTGCCAAGAGGGAATGTGGTGGGATCGGGGAGGAAGCCCAAGGAGGAGGAAGCTTCGGCCCTGTTGACCCCATCCCCAGCAATTACCAGAGGGGCCGCAATCCCTCTGATACCTGCACAGGGAACAGACGCAGTTGTGACCAGTGTGCTGGGTCACTTTCTTCTGCCAGTGCACTATGGGCCTTGAATGGATCCCAGATGCTCTGCTGCAAAAGGGGGTTTCTGCCAGCATCCCAGACTGTCTTGAGATGAAGAGAATGAAGAATGGGGATGGGGATATGTTGAGGGGGTTCCCATTTCTCTGATGCAGTCTAGAAGGAAAAGCCAAAGCTCGTAATCAAAACGTTATCCAATGGCAACGACACACACTGGGGACTACTAGAGGGGCGCGGAGAGAGAGGACAAGGGCTGGGAAGTTTCCTGTTGGGCACCACGCTCACTGCCTGGGTGATGGGTTCAGGGGCATCGAAACCTCAACATCATGCATACATCCATGTAACAAATCTGCACCCGTTTCCCTGAGTATAAAATAAAAGTTGATTTTTTTTAAGTTATCAAAGAAAGGCCGGGAGGCACACGTACTGCAAAATAATGTGAGTACACAGGGTCAGAGTACTGGCACCCAGTGTGTCAGTGGCTACCTTACTTAGCATTTCCTGCAAAGAGCTAGATTGGCGATTCTCAACCAGGAGAGGGACTTTTCTTTTAATCCTGGAAAGTAGGAGGTATCTTGAAAACACTCTCCTCCCTCCCTCCCATACCCAGTGGCAGAGGGTAACACTGTTCAGTGTTGCAGAAGGGGAAACCCTTTAAAAATCATTTAGCAGCTCTAGCCTTAAGGAGCTCAGACTCATTAGAGAGATCAGACTTTCCCATCCTAAATCATATGTGGAAGGTAGAAAAACCCCAGAGATTCAGTCTCCTTTTTTTAGATAAGAAATCTGAAGTCCAGAGAAGGAACCAGAGTTGCTGGAAAGTCCAGCTTTACTTATGGGAAGGATTACAGGTTTAATATAAAGCAGATGAAACCCTAAATCTGAATCTGAACTGGTCCCCTCAACAGTGTGTGTGTGTGTGTGTGTGTGTGTAAGTGTGCAACTGTGTGCGCATGTGTCTCGAGTAGCACAGTGGTTCTGCGTCAGTGTACTTCGACACAGTGGCATGTGGCTCACCTGCAAACCATAGCAAGCAATTAGTGATCAACATGTAAAATGCATTTCTGCAAACATGCCATTACACAATTTCCATTGGCTAAAACATGGAGCCAAGACGGTCCTGTAGCAGGGCATGGATATAACCTGCGGTTATATGCATGAGGGTCTAACCCAAAGTTTGAGTTGGCAAACATTTAGGCACCCCTAAAGGCGACGGATGGCCCTGTCCAAAGACAACCAAAAGAATAAGGCAGTAAGAGTAAATTTGAAAGTGGGTCACAGGCATGAAAAACCTAAGCCCACTTCCTAATTGATAGAGAAAGCTCAAGACATGGCTGGGCGTGGTGGCTTACGCCTGTAATCCCAGCACTTTGGGAGGCCAAGGCAAGGTCTCAAGAGTTTGAGACCAGCCTGGCCAACATGGTGAAACCTTGTCTCTACTAAAAATACAAAAAAAATCAGCTGGGTGTGGTGGCGGGTGTCTGTAATCCCAGCTACTCAGGAGGCTGAGGTGGGAGAATCTCTTGAACCTGGAAGGCGGAGGTTGCAGTGAGCCGAGATTGCACCACTGCACTCCAGCCTGGGCAACAAAGTGAGACTTCATCTCAAAAAATAAAAAAACAGATTGAGCCACAAGGCAGAATCCCAAAGCGATGAGCTATGGCCAGGGCAGAGGCTGGTATGGAAGCGACCCTTAGGACAGCTGTGACCTGTGGGGCCTATCCAGACCTCTCGTTTTGGCTACCCTCGTTACCAGTTCTCTGGAGCGCAGCAAGCTGCCATCTGTCCCTGGACGTTCCCTCTGAGGCTGGTCTCCTCCTCAATCCAACCCTGCTTGTCCTCACTGTCAATTGGAAAGAGCTCATGCATAGATTTACACTGTTTATTGGATTACTTGTATTTCAAGTGTGTAAACTAAAGAAATAAATTTATGGCCTGGCAAGGTGGCTTACACCTGTCATTCTAGTGCGATGAGAGGCTGATGTGGGAGGATCCTGGAGGCCAGGAGTTGGAGACCAGGCTGGGAAACATAGAAAGACCCATTTCTACAAAAATTGTTTTAAAAATTAGCCAGGCATGGTGGCACACACGGCAGTGTGCACCAGCAGTCCCAGCTACTTGGGAGGCTGAGACAGAAGAATCACTTGAGCCCAAGAATCTGAGGCTACAGTGAGCTGTGATCATGCCACTGCACTCCAGCCTGGGTGACAGAGTGAGATCACATCAAGAAAAAGAAGACAGAAAGGGATAAAGATATAGGGCTGGGCACGGTGGTTCACGCCTGTAATCCTAGCACTTTGGGAGGCCAAGGTGGGCAGATCATGAGGTCAGGAGATCAAGACTATCTGGCCAACATGGTGAAACCCTGTCTCTACTAAAAATACAAAACTTAGCTGGGCTTGGTGGTGCACACCTGTAGTCCCAGCTACTGGGGAGGCTGAGGCAGGAGAATCACTTGAACCCGGAAGGCAGAGGTTGCAGTGAACTGAGATCATATCACTGCACTTGAGCCTGGCGACAGAGGGAGGCTCAGTCTCAAAAAGAAAAAAAAAAAAAGAAAGATATAAAGAGAGAAAGATAGGGGAGGAGTGAAAAAAAGACAAAAAGAAGGAAAGAAAGAATGAAGAAAGAGGGAATTTCTAATACTGACACAATACCGGGACTTCAGCCCTCAAGGCATCACACAGGCGGTCACTGTCTCTCTCTGTGAGTGCCAGAAGAGCCTTAGCTCTAGAGCAACTGTGACGGCCTGTGTTTTTGAAACTGCTTCCCACACTCCCTGTATGCTTCACCTGGGGCCTGAGTTTCTGCTCTTAGTGTCTGTTTAAACTGGAACCATATTCCAAAGTCTGCCTTTCTCTCTTTTTCTAAAAAACCATAACTTTATTGAGATATAATTCACTCATTTGAAGTTTACCATTCCATTGTTTTTAGTAAACTCAGAGTTGTGCAACCATCACCACAATCAAATTTAGAACAATTTCCTCACCCCCAAAAGAAACCCCTCATGCATTAGCAGTCCTTCCCCATTCTCCAACCTCCTTCATACTAGGCAACCACCAGCCTACTTTCTGTCTGCGATGTGCCTATTCCAGACATTTCATACAATGGAATCATACAAAACGTGGTCGTCTGTGACTTACTTCTTTCACGCAGCATGATGTTTTCTTTCTTTTAGTTTTCTTTTTTTTTTTTTTTTTTTTTTTTTTTTTTTTTTTTTTTTTTTGAGACAGATATTGCTATGTCACCCAGGCTGGAGTGCAATGGCGTAATCTCAGCTCACTGCAACCTCCACCACCTGGATTCAAGTGATTCTCCTGCCTCAGCCTCCTGAGCAGCTGGGATTAGAGGCATGTGCCACCACACCTGGCTAATTTTTGTATTTTTAGTAGAGACAGGGTTTCACCATGTTATCCAGGTGGGTGGGTCTCGAACTCCTGACCTCAGGTGATCCACTCGCCTCAGCCTCCCAAAGTGCTGGGATTACAGGCGTGAGCCACTGCACCTGGCCTGAACCATCATGTCCAGCTGAGCATGATGTTTTTGAAGTTCATCCACACTGTAACATGCATCAGTACTTATTTTTATCATCCAATAATGTTCTATTGTGTGGCTATGACATATTTGATTTATCTTTTCATCAATTGATATACACCTGGATTGGTTCTAGTTTTGACCTTTTATGAAAAATGCTGCTATGAACATTCTTATGCAAGTTTTTGTGTGGACGTACATTTCTGTTTATCTTGGGTGTACACCTAGAAGCGGAATTGCTGGGTCATGTCGTAACTCTATATTTAACTCTTTTAGAAACTGCTGGACTATTTTCCAAAGCAGCTGTACCATTTTGCATCCCTGCCAGTTCCAGTTTCTCCAGATCCTCACCAACGCTTACTATCTTTTTGACTTTAGCGGTCCTGATGGATGGGAAGTGGTGTCTCACTGTGGTTTTGATCTACATTTCCCTAATGACTAATGATCCTGAGCATCTTTTCATGTGTGTATTAGCCATGTGTATCTTCTTTGGAGAAATGCCTATTCAAATCCTTTGAATCTGGCTTTCTTTTTAGAGAAGATTTAAAAGGAGCCTGAAATATACTTCTGGCTTGAATACACTTTAAATGGCATGAAAATTAAGAGATTCTTCCGGAGATGGATAACAAACCCAGTTGTTTGTTCAGTTCCATTCCGCCAACCCTTGCTGCACTCCCAAAAAATACAGTCTTTTAGAACCTATGGATACAAAAAGGAGTAAGTCAAAGCTTCTGCACTGGAGGCATAGACTTTTTACTAATTCAGATGAGCTTCCTCTGAATTAATTCAAGTAGTAAAATTTCTATTATTGTCTTAATTTTTTCAAAGCCCTTCTCTTTCCCTATATTCTTTTTTATCACTTTTTCCCCAGATTATAATTTAGGTAACTGATGGTTCATGTAAAAATACATTTCTTTAGGTACTTCTCTAACATGGTCAAAAATATCTAAAACAAACCAAGAGTCGACATCATAATAGCAAAATACCAGAAAGATTCTCATTTAATTAGAATCAGTCCTCTCCCCCAACCCCTTCATCCTTCAGTGGTGGACTTAGTACTTGCTTCCCAAAAACTGAGCATCAGTGGAGGAGGAAGTAACCTTACAGGGTAGAAACCTGGCAAACACTACCTTGGCCAGATGATCAAGGTTCACATTGCCAGTAGTAAGTCACGACAATATGTATCCCATAATGGGATGCGATGATGTGAACACTCTCATCTGTAGTCTTCCCCAAAACCACAGGCTAGTCATGAGAAAATCCAAATTGAGGGGCATTCTACAAAACACTTCATTAATATCTCATTAAAAAAAGACTGAGAAACTATCAGATTGGAGTACACTAATGATGTCAGAGGCGTTTGAAGCAGAGAAACTCCATATTGAATGGGGGCTGGGTAAAATAAGTCTGAGACCTATTTTAAGAATAGTTTTTTTATGAAAAAACTTATTTTATGAATAGGTCTCAGGCTTATTTTACCTAGCCCCCATTCAATATGGGGCTGCCTTTTGATGGGCTGCTTTCTCAGGAGGGTGGACATTCTTAATCACAGGATGAGACAGGAGGTTGGCACAAGATGGAGGTCACAATGACCCTGATGATAAAACAAGATGGAGAAAATAAGCTGGCCAAAACCCAACAAATCAAAGACGGTGAGGAAAGTGATCTCTGGTTGTTCTCACTGCTCATTATATGCTAATTATAATCATTAGCATGCTAAGACACTCCCACCATCTCCATGACAGTTCACAAATGCCATGGCAACATCAGGAAGTTACTCTACAGGATCTAAGGATATAAAAAGGTGAGGAGCCCTCCATTCCAGGAATTTCCCTCCCCTTTCCTAGGAAACTCATAACCCATCCTTTCTTTTTTTTGGAAATGGAGTCCCATTTTGTCACCAAGGCTGGAAGGCAGTAACACAATCTCAGCTCACTGCAACCTCAGCCTCCCAAGTTCAAGTGATTCTTCTGCCTCAGAATCCCTCCCAAAGTGCTGGGATTACAGGGGTGAGCCACCCCAGCCTCCACCCCTCCTTTAACATATAATCAAGAAATAACTATAAGTATAATCAGTCAAGTAGCCCACGCCACTGCTCCACCTATGAATTAGCCATTCTTTATTCCTTTACTTTCCCAAAAACTTGCTTTCACTTTATGGACTTGCTCCGAATTATTTCTTGCTTGAGGTCCAAAAACTCTCTCTTGGGGTCTGAATTGGGACTGCTTTCTGGTAACAATGGGACATGGAAACTAAATGCAACCTGGTATCCTGGATTGGTTGCTGAAATAGAAAAGGAATATTAGTGGGAAAAAATAGTAAAATTCAAATAAAGTCTAGAGTTCAGTTAATAGTTAAATATCAATGTTGGCTTCTTAGTTTTGATGGTTAAGTAAGACCACGATGGGGGAAAATGGGTGTGGGATATACCTATTTTTGCAACTTTTCTGTAAACCTAATTCCAAATTACAAAGTGTTATTTTTAAAGAAAATACAGCTTTATAGAATAATCCAGTGTCATTGCATGTCCACAGCTGGAAAAAAAAATAGAATCAAAACAAATATGTTGGCTGGGCGCAGTGGCTCACACCTGTAATCCCTGCACTCTGGGAGGCTGAGGCGAGAGGGTCACTTGAGCTCAGGAGTTGACACCAGTCTGGCCAATGTGGTGAAATCCTGTCTCCACTAAAAATACAAAAATTAGCCAGGCGAGGTGGCAGGTGCCTGTAATTCCAGCTACCCAGGAGGCTGAGGCAGGAGAATTGCTTGAACACAGAAAGTGGATGTTGCAGTGAGCCAAGACTGCACCACTGCACTCCAGCCTGGGAGACAGAGCAAGACTTCATCTCAAAAAAAAAAAAAGTTCACTTAGGCACCATTAATGTATACTGTTTTAGAACTTTTTATCTTTGCAACAAGATAATTAAAAGAAATAGGTAATCAAACCATGACTATTACTTCTGTTGAATAAGGTACATTAGTAATTGCTATGTTATGACTTGTGCTTTCTTGTATAAAAATAACATCAATATAGCCATCAAAAAAGAGAAAAAATCATATATTAGGTAGTGTGATTGTATAAAATAATAGAAATAGCTAAAATTCTCACAAATACTAATAATTAGTAACATGACTAGTCAGAAAATAATATACAACAAAACAGTGGTTTACCTACTTAACAGCAATAACTAGTGAGAAAATATAACAGAAAATAATACCATTCTAAAATCTAATAAAACTCCAGGCGCAGTGGCTCCTGTCTGTATTACCAGCACTTTGGAAAGCCAAAGCTAGAGGATCACTTGAGGCCAGGAGTTTGAGACCAGCCTGGGCAATAATATAGAGAGACACAATCTCTAAAAATAATAATAATCAATAAAATCAGCCAGGTGCAGTGGCTTACACCTATGGTCTCAACACTTTTGGAGGCCAAGGTGGATGGATCACCTGAGGTCAGAAGTTCAAGACCAGCCTGGCCAACATAGTGAAACTCTGTCTCTACTAAAAATACAAAAATTAGCTGGGCATGGTGGCAGGCACCTGTAATCCCAGCTACTCAGGAGGCTAAGGCAAGAGAATCACTTGAAGCCACGAGGCAGAGGTTGCAGTGAGCCAAGATCGCACCATTGCACTCCAGCCTGGGCAACAAGAACGAAACTCCATCTCAAACAAACAAATAAATAAATAAATTATAATAAAAGATGACATCCCAAGGAATAAACTTTTTTAGTATGAAGGCTCTATATGAAAATAACTTTAAAACTTTACTGAAGTACATAAAAGATATTCAAATAAATCAAGGGATATGGTTTGCTTTTAGATGCACACACTCAAAAATAATAAAGACAGCAATCCTTTCTCAGATTATCTCATAAATTTAAGGCAATTCCAATTTTTACAATGAGAAAAAGTAATCTAAAGTTCCTCGGGAAAAATGAGCAATTATTTGTGCTAACACAAAACTAAAAGTGTTAACATTAGCAGTGTTAACTGGAGAGAAGAAAGAGAGAGAGCCTTTACTTTCATTTTACACCCTCTTCACTGCATATTCTTTTGGCCATGACATGCATTGCTTTTATTTTTCTATTACAAAATATTTTTGTATTGCGTTTTAGAATTTAAAAACTTAAAATATACAATAATAATTAAGAAAAATTAAAACAGTAATGGCATCTCGTCAGTTCTTAAAATATATAACAAAGTTAAAATAATCAAAAGTTATAATAATTAGCTTATTAAAGTCATATGCTGTAAATGGACTAGAGAGTACCAGGAAAAAATCAAAATGTGTGTAAGCATTTGGGACGAGATAAAAGAGGTATCCGAGATCCCTGGGGACATCATAGATGACTAGTAATATTGGGGTAGCTGAATAAGCCTGAGAGGGAAAAAAAATCTTACTGCTCATAATGTATTACACATTTTTAAGTAGATTAAAAATGGCTGGAAGAAAATATAAGAAAATAAAAAATGTTCTTTGTCTCATAAGCTTCATTTATCTTAAGATTATATAAATCTATTCTTTCTAAGCTTAAACCAAAAACAAAATGCAGAAAAACACCAATAGAGCTGGGCACGGTGTCTCACACCTATAATCCCGGCACTTTGGGAGGCCAAGATGGGAGGATCACTTGAGCCCAGGAGTTTGAGACTAGCCTGGGAAACACAGTGAGACCCCATCTCTACAAAAATAAAAATAAAACATTAGCAGGGCACGGTGGTGGGTGCCTGTAGTCCCAGCTACTGTGAAGGCTGATGTGGGAGGATCACTTGAGCCCAGCAGGTTAAGGCTGCAGTGAGCTGTGATTGCATCACTCCACGCCAACCTGGGTGACAGAGCAAGACCTTGTTTCAGAGGGAAAAAAAAGACCAATACTTGGCTAAGTAAAATGTTTATGCTTGTTTTTTGAAAAACAAGAAGAAATAAAACAGAAAGATAAATAAATGCAGATAATTCAAGATGTAAAACATAGAGAGTATTTATAAATCAACAGCAAAATAACATTCCAATTAAAAAATAAGCAAATAAGCTGCTTATTCACAAAATCATGTTTATTAAAGCATCAGTAAACATGATTACATTTTTAACTGCCTTAGCAATCAATAAAATGAAAATTATAACTACAATAGAATAGCATTTTATGTCTATCCTATTGTAGAAAGAAACATAAAGATAATACCCAGTGTTAACAAGAATGCAAAGAACAGGGCATTTTCCTACATGTCAGGAGGGGCAGTTTGACAATTTGTCTGAAAAGCCTTCAAAACTGTATTTAATCTTTGACTAGTAATCCAATTCCTAGGAATTTATACTAAGAAAGAAGTTAAGAATATATATAAATATGTATGTATAAAATGTTTGTTATAGCTTGACTCATAATAGTAAAATATTTAGTAAAAAGTCCAGAAATGGCGATTAGCTTTTAAAATTAAAGGACAATTTTACTCTACAATTTATATGGAAATACAAAGGGCCTAGAATAGCCTTGAAGAAGAGCAGCTGTACCTGCGTTTAGAACACTTTCTGTTTTAAAGAGAATGTTAAAGTAAATATAACAGAATATTAACGTTTAGTAAATCCAAGCGGTAGAAACACAGATATACTATTTGCTGCATTTTTTGTTTTTAAAAGAGTTCATAATTTTTTAATATCTAAAAAAATAGGCTTGCTCTTAATGTAACAGCTTGAAAGATCCAGCAATGGGGCCAAGTGCAGTGGCTCAGGCTTGTAATCCCAGCACTTTTGGAGGCCAAGAAAGGAGGATCACTTTGAGGGCAGGAGTTCAAGACCAGCCTGGGCAACATAACAAGATTGTGTCTCTAAATTTAAAAAAAAAATTTTTTTAATAAATTTTAAAAAAGAATGACCCAG
>NW_016107841.1:1041326-1044067 GCF_001604975.1 Cebus imitator
TTTTTTTTTTTTTTTTTTTTTTGAGACAGAATCTCAGTCTGTCATCCAGGCTGGAGTACAGTGGCGAAATCTCAGCTCACTGCAACTGCTGCCTCCCGGGTTCAAGCGATTCTCCTGTTTCAGCTTCCCAAGTAGCTGGGATTACAGGCATGAGCCATCACACCAGGCTAATTTTTGTATTTTTAGTAGAGATGGGGTTTTGCCATTTTTGCCAGGCTGGTCTTGAACTCCTGACCTCAAGTGATCTACTCACCTTGATCTCCCAAAGTGCTGGGATTATAGGTGTGAGCCACTGAGCCTGACTTGAAGCAGCAACTTTTTTAAGAGACAGGGTCTTGCTCTGTTGCCCAGGCTAAAGTGCAGTGACAAAGTCATAGTTCACTGCAGCCTCGACCTCCTAGGGTCAAGGGATCCTTCTGCTTCAGCCTCTCCAGTAGCTAGGACTATAGTTTTGTGCCACCACACCCAGCTAGTTTTTTATAGAGATGGGATCTCGCTATGTTGCCAACGCTGATCTCCAACTCCTAGCCTCAAGCAATCCTCCCACCTGTGCCTCCAAAAGTGCTGGGATTACTGTACCCAGCCAGAAGTAGCCATTTTAAAAAATGACATTCTTACTTTGAGATTATTGCACAATCATTGCAATCTAGTCCTTTAAAGTGCTTTTACAAAATGTGTATTTATTCAGTTTAGTTAATTAATTAAAAGTTACAGAATCTCCTGTGTCAAATCTCTTAGCAGATAGAAAATTAATAATTTCTTGTTTTATATTTGCCATACTTTTTGTTACAAGAGTAATAAATGTATTGTAAATCTGTTTTTAAAAAGACCAGTATACCACATTGAGCTATCCATAACTGGCAATAACATTTTAGCATGGATACCCTCAAATCTTTTCCTGTGCAAATCATATATTGCTGTTTTAATAAATTCAAGATTCCACATTAAAAGTGATCACAGTAAAAATAAAGAAAAAATGACATTCTTGAAGAATATGTAAGAATGTGAATAAAACACTCAGTGATCGTGTTACATTAATAAGGCAGGTTATAAAGTAGCATCTATACATGGATTCCATTTTGTGACTGGTGGGGAAAAGAGATTCTACTCACCCTGAAACTTCGCACAAGTGGCAAAACTTCTCTAACTCTTCTACAAACAGGGGTCTACTCTTATGTCTCGAAATAATTAAATGGATAATATTTAGGGGAGAGCTCCTGTAAACTTCAGTGATAGTACAAATTAGAGGTGGTGAGAGATGGTGGAGGAAGAAAAAAAAAGTTTAAAGAATTATTATTGTTTGAGGGAGATGGAGTGTCACTCTGTTACCCAGGCTAGAGTGCAGTGGTGCCATCGGGGTTCACTGCAACCTCCACCTCCTGAGTTCAAACCATTCTTGTGCTTCAGCCTCCCGAGTAGCTGAGACTACAGATGTGCACCACCACATCCAGGTAATTTTTGTATTTTTAGTAGAGACGGGTTTCACCATGTTGGCGAGGCTGGTCTCAAACTCCTGACCTCAAATCATCCACCCACCTTGGCTTCCCAAAGCGCTGGGATGACAGGCGTGAGCCACTGCCCTCGGCCTTACCCTCCTATTTTGGTGCCATCAGATGCAGAGTGTCCGGGACCGAAGAGGGGCTCCCCTGGTGCCCAGCTCCAAAACACAATTGTAGTCCTAGCTTACTCAGGAGGCTGAGGCAGGAGAATCGCTTGAACCCGGGAGGTGGAGGCTGCAGTGAGCTGAGGTTGCGCCACTGCGCTCCAGCCTGGGTGACAAAAGTGAAACTCCATCTCAAAAAGTAATAATAATAACTAGAAGGCACATGTGCTCTGCCCTGGAGGAGTTTCCTTGGGAATCTAAACGTTTTAA
Organism: Cebus imitator; assembly: GCF_001604975.1. Lineage (NCBI taxonomy): Eukaryota > Metazoa > Chordata > Mammalia > Primates > Cebidae > Cebus > Cebus imitator. The sequence continues at coordinate 1,043,200 of NW_016107841.1, forward strand.
AAGACATTTACACAGCTCCAAACTAATGAACACCGAATCCCCAGCCTGGCCCCCCAAGGCCAGCCCCTCCCACTCAGGAGGCTCAGCGGTCCGCTCCTGCATCCCATGCCCCAGCGAAGCCTCCCCTCAGTTCCTCTAATCCACGGTGCACCTCCTTCTTCCAGGCCTTGATACCTGCTGTTCCCTTGGCCAGTAACAGTCTCCCCCCATTTTTCTCCCTAGATAATTACTACCCATCACCCAGGACTCTGCTCAAACGTCACTTCTGCAAGGCTGCGGTCTCTGGCTGGGTTCTGTTCCACTGCGCGCTCTGGTAGCAACCCATACTTCCTCTTTATAGCTCTCGATTACGACTGAATTTCCTAAGTTTCACACTAATAACTTGTTGTTTTGTACCTTGCCTCCCAGCTTCTGACCGCCGTCTTGTTCCCTGCTGTCTCCCCTGTGCCGAGAACAGAGCCTCGCTGCTTTTTTTTGGTAGAGAGGGGGCGGGGCACTGAATGTGTGCCCCCAAAATTCATCATCTCCAATGTGAGGACATTTGGAGCTCGGTGCTTTAGGAGGTGATCAGGTCATGAGGGCAGAACCTTCATGAATATGATGAGCAGCCCAAATTGACACTTCATATAGTAAGGACCCATAGAAAACATGTGTGGAACAAATTATACAGTCTACTACAACCTGGATATCCACAGAATCTAGGAAGTGTCCCTGGTATACACTGGAATTACCTGAAGAAATTGAAAACATACCATTGCCCACGTCCCACCCCCAGGAAAATTATTTTTAATTGGTCTAATGAGGGCCTAGGCACAGGTACCATCTGAACTTCCACAGATGATTCTTTCTTTTTTTTTTTTTTTTTTTT
>NW_016107841.1:1044437-1059368 GCF_001604975.1 Cebus imitator
CTAACAGGCAGCCATAAGTGAGAATCGCCACTGAGAATCCAAGCCCAGTCTCTGAGCAGTAATGCACTCCAGGGTGGTCTAGTGGACTCAGTGCAGAAAGCCTTGGCCTTTGGACACACCTGTCCTTCCGGCTCCACCCACCCTGTGTGGAGTGCAAATGCTCAGTGACAAAGTTGACACAGCCCAGACCTCAGGGCCAGGCTGAGGAGGGGTTTGTTTTTATAGTACCAGCACTTGACAGATTAAAATCTGAAGTTGGACACTGTTTACATCCTTCTCGCTGTTTTCCTGGCTTTTTGGTTTGCTGAAAGGGCACTGTCCCTTTTCAGGAGTCTTGGGAGGCCGTATTATCACTTGTTATACTAAACAGAAGCATTCCAGGGTGCAGGAGAAAGCTCACAGGGCTGGCTGCTGCCTTTCATTTAGTTAAACTGTTTCTAAATAATGTCATTAGATTCAGAGCCCATTTCTGTGTAGCATATGAACTTTGCCAATGTATAAACCACCTCCGAACTGAACTGTCTCTCAGCAAAAGCCACTTCCTGTTAAGATGTTGTTTCTACCTCACTCCATCACAGCCGGCAGCCTGGCCACAGCAGAGAGTGAATAGGATGATGTAAGCACTCAGGAGGGTTTGCAAGGTCATCCAGGCCCTAAGACTCGGTGCAGGCCTCAGACCAGCTGCCTCGGCATCACCTGGGAGATGGACAGTTAGAAATGCAGAGTCTCAGGCCCTGCCTTGGACCTACAGAATAGGAATCTGCATTTTTTTGTTTCTTGGGTTTTCTTGCTTTGTTTTGTTTTGTTTTGTTTTGATACAAAGTCTCGCTCTGTCTCCCAGGCTGGAGTACAATGGCGAGATATTGGCTCCACCTCCTGCGTTTAAGCAATTCTCTCTCCTGCCTCAGCCTCCCAAGTAGCTGAGATTACAGGCATGCACCACAATGCCCAGCTAATTTTGTATTTCTAGTAGAGATGGGTTGCACCATGTTGGTCAGGCCGGTCTTGAACTCCTGACCTCAAGAGATCTGCCGACCTCGGCCTCCCAAAGTGCTGAGATTACAGGCGTGAGCCACCACACCCAGCCAGATTTCAGATTTTTATGTGAAACACAATGTAAGAACCACCTCTTTTTTGTTGAACAAACTGAGGCCCAGGGAGATCAGTGATCCCTCCAAGATCTCACAGTCAAAATCCAAATTTGATATAAGGCACAGCAACAAGAGATCACAGGTCCATGGTATAGACATAAGTGCTACACTGTGCAATATTGTGGTTAGAGCCTGTAGGGGGTTGAATAGTGTCTCCAAAAAAGATATGTCTAAGTCCTAACCTGCTGGTACCTGTTACTGTGACCTTATTTGGGAATAGGGGTATTGCCAGTGTAAGTAAAGATATCAAGAAGAGGTTGGGTGAGGTGGCTCACACCTGCAATCCCAGCACCTTGGGAGGCCAAGGAGGGTGCACCACCTGAGTTCAAGAGTTCAAGACCAGGCTAGTCAATATGGTGAAACCCTGTCTCTATTTTAAAAATAAATAAATAAATAAATAAGAAATATCAAGAAGAAATCATCCTGGGTTTAAGGTGACCCCCACATCCAATGACTGGTGTCCTTATAGGAAGAGGAGAGAACACAGAGGCAATGTGAAGATGGAAGCCAAAATTGGGGCAATGTGTCTCCAAGCCACGAATGCCACAGACTTCTGCCACCACCTGAACCCAGGAGAAAAGCAAAGCCCAATTTCTCCTTCACAACCTCCAGGAGGAACCAAACCCACAACACCTTGATTTCAGACTTCTGAACTGGAAGGGAAGACATTTCTATTGTCTTAAGCCACCGAGCTCATGATAATTGTTAAACCAGCCCAAGGAAACCAACTTAGTCCCCATTAAGCTTGTAAACTCAGCTGGTACCACCCTGAACGCTCCAAAGCACCCACATTCATCCCGGAACCAAACCGTCCTTTCCAAGCATGGCAGCCCCGAGAATCTCCACTGCTCAACAATATGCAAGGTAACGAAGCTTGAGCTGCATGGCCCATCACTTGCCTATGTTGGAAGCCCTGGCAATTTTGTTCTCATAATGTCAGATTCTTTTTCTTAGAGTGCCTACCACCTCCCCCCAAATTCTTTTATTTTTATTTTATTTTATTTTTAGAGATGGCATCTCACACTGTGACCCAGGCTGTAGTACAGTGGAGTGATCACAGCTCACTGCACCCCCTAACCTAAATTTTATTTATAAGCTTCAAAAAACATGAAACGTGACTCTACCCCTGCCTTGATGGTAAAATGCAAGTTGTTAGCTGGATAGCCAGAGGACTTTGCCCCCAGCTTCAACCTGTCTCTCCAGACCCGTCCCAAATGCCGCCTGCCCAAGCCCTTCCCTCTGCTCAGCTGACCCTCAAGACTCCCCACCCATGCTGCCCACTCTTCCCCCTTCCACACTGCAGCTCAGGGCAGTCCTATGCTTCTCTACTTATAGAATTTTCTTCCCACAGTTCCTAGTTCAAGCCTAGTTCTGCTTAGATGCTATTTCCTGTCCTCCCTTGCCAGTGGAAATCAGCTTCCTCCTGCAGAACTCTAGTTTGTATTGCTTTACCTTTTCACAGACTCCTCTCCCCACTATCACTGCCCATCACTTTCCCTGACCCTCCAAGCATTTAGACAAAGAAGGAGCCAGAGAAACAGACCTCTTAGGTACAGCCCACTCCCCACCCTACCTTTTCTTCTTTCTGCCTCTCCCAAATCTATATGACTACACAGTCTCATCCCTAATGCAATCCTAAGGTTCTCCGGTAAGTCAAGCCAGTCATGTTCCGATTCCCTCTACTCTTTTTTTTTTTTTTTTTTTTGAGACGGAGTTTCGCTCTTGTTACCCAGGCTGGAGTGCAATGGCGCGATCTCGGCTCACCGCAACCTCCGCCTCCCGGGTTCAGGCAATTCTCCTGCCTCAGCCTCCTGAGTCGCTGGGATTACAGGCACGCGCCACCATGCCCAGCTAATTTTTTGTATTTTTAGTAGAGACGGGGTTTCACCATGTTGACCAGGATGGTCTCGATCTCTTGACCTCGTGATCCACCCCCCTCGGCCTCCCAGTGCTGGGATTACAGGCTTGAGCCACCGCGCCCGGCCGATTCCCTCTACTCTTATTCTCTTGGTGAAGTTTATATCCTGGGCTGCACGGAAACCTCAGTATCTATCTGAATACCTCAGGGCTATTGAAAACCTTCCTAAAGGGTGTGGTCTGCGTACCCCATGTGGGAGCTTACATAGTCTAAATCTATTCTGCATATAAATCCAGATTCCTCTGTCTGGTTTGGAGACACAGAGCTGGCTGTGGTGGGGCCTCATCTCTCACCACCACCCCAGCAAATTTGATAAACTTAAAAAAAAAAAAAAAAAACAGACCGGTGCAGGGGCCTCCCACTTTGGGAGGCCGAGACAGAGGGATCACGAGGTCAGGAGATCGAGATCATCCTGGCCAACATGGTGAAACCCTGCTCTACTAAAAATACAAAAAAAAGTAGCTGAGCACGGTGGTGAGCCCCTATAATCCCAACTACTCAGGAGGCTGAGGCAGGAGAATCGCTTGAACCAGGAAGGCAGAGGTTGCAGTTGCAGTGAGCCAAGATTGCACCATTGCACTCCAGCCTGGCAACAGAGCAAGACTCTGTCTCAAAAAAAACAAAACAGAACAAAACAAAACAAAACCCCCCACAAAACATGAATTCACACCTGCTTTAGGGTAAAATGTAAGTCCTTATCTGGACAGTCAGAGAACCCAGCTCCCAGCCTCACCCTGTCTCTTTAGACCCACCTCCCACCTGCTCAGCTCACCTTCCCAGAGCTCCCGGCAACAGGCTAAACACTTGAATTGTATAATGAACACACCATCTCTAAGTGATGACATTGAAGAGAAAGATGGCTTAGACAGCATCCCAAAGACATTTGCTTCATGTCTTAGTTCTTGTAGGACCCTAAGCATTTCCTGTTGTGCACATCACTTTATTTGGATAGTAAAGGAAAAGATGGCCGTGGAAAGCTGGAATACTTGGGGATATTCGGGATCACCCAGGCAGAGTTTCATTTGTGATCACCTGTGAGTCAGACTATAAAAGTCCAGATAGGATTACACAGTGATAAACTCATTATAAGCCAAAAATCCCCGAAGTCAAAAATGCATTTGATATAACTAACCTCCCAAACACCGTAGCTTAGCCTTGCCTATGTTAAAAGTACTCAGAACACTTCCATTAGCCTATAGATGGGCAATGTTATCTAACAAAACGCCCCCTTTATAATAAAATGTTGAACATCTCCTGTAATTTATTTACTACTACACATTACATTAAAATTTCAATGGTTTTACATCATCTTAAAGTTGAAACATCATTAAGTAGGAGACTGTATAGAAAAGAGGATGGAGATAGAGAGATAGCTTACATTTTGCGTTTCTTGTGGTTCTATAGTATTTTCTTAATGATTTAAATCAAAATGCCTTCTTTAGCCCATATTCATCAAGATGACATTTGCTTTTTTCTCCCATGTCAACATCCTTACAGATATCCACATGGGATTCTTGCTGATGGTACCCTTGTCTGTTTGGAGTGATCCTGAAATGTTACAGTTTGCTTCAGTGCCTCAGTATAAATGCCCAGGAAGAAAAACTTAAGGTATCATCATTCCTTCATTTGTGTCTCCAAAGTGTGCTAGTGTAAGGATGCAGTCACCTCGCAGGCTATCTATGGACTTGACGTTATGCCCAAGAGTGTTGAGTTTGTGTAGCTGGGCTGAAATAACTGGTTTTCTGGAATCCGGCCTCCCTGCTGAGCTTGAAGGAAATCCCATCATTTCTCAATACCTTAATTTCCCTTTTCACAAAATTGAAATTAGAGCTGCCTGCCTCACTGGAGGATTCTCTGAGGACTCACTAGTTGACATCTGTAAATATTTTGAGACAGAAAATGATTATGAAAATCAGATGTGCAACTATCCACATGTGCCTGAAGTATGTACCGAAACCGGGAAGGGTCTCCCACAATTCAGGGTGTGGGTGTGAAAGGAACTTCACACAAGTCTGCCTTGGTGTTTCCATGAACATCTTGAGAGGTTCTCTTCGGAACTCGCCCTTCCAAGGGAATGACTGTAGAGAGAGACGCCATGGGTAACACATTAACACTTAGAGAGAGGTGATGAATGTGGGGAAGGAGCCCCAAATTATGGGGACAGAAAATCTGGATGTGTATTCTAACTCTATCATATTTTTGGTGGGCAGCCTGTTGTAGGGTAAACGCACCGGACAGCAATAATTAGGTATATCCTTAGAAGGACCCTGTATGACAGACGCGCCTGAACGTGTGTTCCGAGCTAAGGAATCCAGCACGGCCAACGTAAAGATTCATTCGTTGTCTATAACACGTAGTTGCCAGGTGGAGGTCGTTAAGAAGGGGGTGTTAAGTGAAAGTGCTACTATAAACTGCATGCTGTTTACAAGCAGGTGCGGTTCTCGTGTCCAGCCCACCACCACTGGAGTCAATCCCCATCTGTAAGCCCCTAATAAATCCTCATGTCTTGGCTGGGCACGGTGGCTCACGCCTGTTACCCCAGCACTTTGGGAGGCCGAGGTGGGCAGATCATCTGAGGTCAGGGGTTCGAGACCAGCCTGATCAATATGGAGAAACCCCGTCTCTACTAAAAATATAAAATTAGGGCCGGGCACGGTGGCTCAAGCCTGTAACCCCAGCACTGTGGGAGGGCGAGGCGGGTGGATCACGAGGTCAAGAGATCGAGACCATCCTGGTCAACATGGTGAAACCCCGTCTCTACTAAAAATACAAAAAATTAGCTGGGCATGGTGGTGCGTGCCTGTAATCCCAGCTACTCAGGAGGCTGAGGCAGGATAATTGCCTGAACACGGGAGGCGGAGGTTGCGGTGAGCCGAGATCGCGCCATTGCACTCCAGCCTGGGTAACAAGAGCGAAACTCCGTCTCAAAATAAATAAATAAAATAAAATAAAATAAAATTAGCTGGGCATGATGGCACATGCCTATAATCCCAGCTACTCGGGAGGCTGAGGCAAAGGTTGTGTTGAGCCGAGATTGTACCATTGCACTCCAGCCTGGGCAACAAGAGCGAAACTTCATCTCAAAACAGAAACAAAAACAAAAAACCTCATGTCTCATTTGCTGTTTCTGGGTCCCTTCTTCACCCTCTTGAACCTGGAGCCTCGTCTCTTGAGGTTAATAGGGGTTCAGCAGGTCACCTTTAAACTAGTATTTGTTAGAGTAACTCATTTTCCCTGTGCCAAATTCAGAGTCATGTCATTTTACCACTTGAGCCAGAGTCTTGGCTAGGCATTAAGTAAAACTGCATAGTTTCATTAAATATATTTCAGAAAACGTGGTTAAAACTAGTCAGTTCAAGGTTGGGCGCAGTAGTTCACACCTGTAATCCCAGCACTTCGGGAGGCCAAGGCGGGTGGATTACCTGAGGTGAGGAATTCGAGACCAACCTGGCCAACATAATGAAACCCCGTCTCTACTAAAAATACAAAAATTAGCCAGTCGTGGTGGCAGGCACCTCTAATCCCAGCTACTCAGGAGGGTGAGGCAGGAGAATTGCTTGAAATCAGGACGTAGAGTTTGCAGTGAGCCAAAATCGCACCACTGCACTTCCGCCTGGGCGACAGAGCAAGACTCCATCTCAAACACACACACACACACACACACACACACACACACACACACACTACTAGCCATTTGATCTTTCTAGCTTTCTGAAAACCTGTCCTGCATCTCAGCCACCCTCCTGACTTCAACCCTATCCCAGCCCTAACTCACTATCTTACTATAACTATAAAACCATAAACTAGTGAAAAGGATTTATATTTTTCAAGGCACTTTGTGCTCTCTAAGCACCCTCTTGGTAGAGGTGAGACCATGGCTCACTGCAACCTCAAACTCTTGAGCTCAAGTGATCCTCTCACCTCAGCCTCCCAAGCAGCTGGGGCACCCACTATCCAATCTAGCTAATTAATTGCCTCTTTAAAGACCCAATCTCCAAATACAGTCACATTCTGAGGTCCTAGGAATTCAGACTAACATATGAATTTTAGAGGGGACACAAGTCAACCCTTAACACTGTCCCCACTTGAAGGTGCTGAAATTGCTATTTGATTTAGATTAAAATAAAGGTGATTAGGAAATAGAAATTGAGTTTTCAACTCTAACATTAATGAAGCATTTAAAAGGTCCAAAATGTCTTTGAGTTACTAACACAGGGAAGTTTTTAAGAAATGCTATTTTTGAGCCTAAGAGCTTAAAATCTCTATTTCAAATTTATTAGCACAGAATGCTCTAATTCACAAGTAATTAACATTGCCTCTTTTTATAAAAGTCTGATGGCTTTTTATTTTAAAAAGGAAACCTCTAAAAATAGATATAAAAAGGGAAGAAAACACTACATTTTAGAGTGGCTGAGCTGGAGTAACGACCATCCTGATCTTTCATTAAACAAAGTAACCTCTGACCTTGCTTTTGCTTGTGAAGGCAGGATGCTGAAGGTCCAAGGTTAATTGGTCTGGAAATGATATTACCTTTATCAGCAAAATAAACTGAGAAATAATATGCACATAAAGGCCAATATGTTCTCACTGTCTCAAATTCCTAGGAAAACACAATGAATTTGACAATCCATGCAGCCTTTGCGCAAAAAAAGGACATTTTTCCTGTTTTGTGAACTGAGGAAAACTGTGCCAATATAAACGTCTGCTTTTCATCCTCTGAGCAGCCCAGGGCAACAGAGTTATCTCTGACCCAGGGACATGTTTTTAGAAGCTTTGGATCCCCTTCACACGAAATTAATGAACAGTGTATTTTCAAATCTTTGCTAAGTGCTCTCCTCCCAGTTACTCCAACCCTACTTCCACCCCCTTTGCTAAATGAAATGATCGCACGAGGTCAGGCTATGCTAGGGTACTGGGAGGAGCGAGGGGGTGGAGGGGTTATCCCATCAGCGGTCTGCAAAGTTAGGTTCTAATTTCAGATTTACCACCCTCTGTGTGATTTGGGGTAAATGAATTCAGCCTTCTGAGCTTCTGTTTTCCCATAAGCCTGCAAGGTGAGATCAGTGACCCCTTAAGTGTTTGCAATGACCTTTTTATTCTTATTCTTTAAAAGCACAAAATATGAGATCTTTATATATATATATATATATGCCTCCTCTAGCTGAGAGAAGAAGGAAAGGAAAACGAGGAAGATACCAGCAGGAAGTAAACTTTGCTCCATGCAAGCATTGCCACCATAGAGGTAGCTAGAGCACCCTACAAGGGAGCATCTCACAGAGGGCTTCCTTCAGACTCACATCCCAATTGGAAAGTGGCCTAGGCTGGTAGACACAGCTGGGCTTACAACTCAGGTCTTCTGACTCCAAGCACAGAGTTGTCCCTATCTCGCTGCATGACCTTTGGGAAGGCACACTAACTTCTCTAACTCTCAGTTTTTTCATCAGCAAAAGGAAGGAGATTAAACGATCTCTGTCTTCTCTGGGATTGCGTTAGTAAGACAGCTGGGTATTGTTAATTGATAAGGAAGCATTTCAAAGAGGATCCATCTGTTTTTAATTAAATTCCATTTGCAGCATCTTTATAAATGCTCTGGTTCTCGAGATCACTTATTAGGAGATACTGAAAACATACATATTGAAGCCATATGGCAGTGTATAAAGAACAGACTCAATTACATAGAATTAAACAAGTGACTGGTAAGGACCGGGGAGCCTACTGTCTGAAGGATCTGAGAAGGGAGTTACAGCTTATTGGGCACCAGAAAAGGAAGAGAATCTTTTCAAGGGAAATTGGATGCTAGTGGGAGCATCATTATAATAGGAAACTGACATTCCAAGGACTCTGACAAAGTAAAGAAAACAGAAACCAGAGGTGAAACAGGAGAAATGGCTGAGAACGTCACTCATGGGGTTGCGGATTGGAAGGAAGAGGCACAGAACCTGGAGCAGATGACAAGTCTGGTCTACAACCTACGTATACCCATGTTTTTGTTTTTAATCATTGAATTTATTTTTTAATACAGTTTTAGGTTTACGGCAAAATCAAGCGGGAGGTACAGAGATCCTGTATATCCCATGCCCCCACACACAGCCAACCTCCCCCAATGGGGACATCTACACCAGAATGGTACATTTGTTGAGACTGATGAACCTGTGTTGCCCATTATCACTCAAAGCCCATACTTTACATTTGGGCTCACTCGGTGGTATGCATTTCATGGGTTTGGACAAAGGTATAATGACACATCCACTATCCCAGTATCATGCAGAATAGTTTCACTACCGTAAAAATTATCTGGGCCAGGTGTTTATCCCTCCCTCCTCCTCATCACGGAGACCATTGATCTTTTTCCTATCTTCATAGTTTTGCCTTTTCCAGAATATCATATAGTTAGAATCATATAATAGTCTTTTCACATTAGCTTCTTTCATTTAGTAATATGCATTTAAGTTTGCTCCGCGGGTCTTTTCATGCCTTGATAACTCATTTCTTTTCAGCACTGAGTAATATTTTATTGTCTGAATGTACTACAGTTTATTTATCTATTCACCTACCAACGGACCTCTTGGTTACCTTTCGGCACTTCTTAATAAAGCTGCTGTGAGCATCTGTGTGCAGGTTTTTTTTTTTTTTTTTTTTTTTTTGTGTTTTTTTTTTTTTTTTTTTTTTTTTTTTTTTTTTTGGAGGGCGTAAATTTTCAGCTCATTTGGGTAAATACCAAGAAGTGTGATTGACAAATTGTATGCTGAGAGTATATTTAAGTTAGTAAGAAATGGCCAAATTGTCTTCCCAAGTGGCTACACCATTTTGCATTCCCACCAGCAATGGATGAGAGTCCTTGCTGCTCCACTCACTGCCGGCTTCTGGCGTTGTCGGTATTCTAGATTTTGATCATTCTCCTAGGTGCTATTTCATTGTCGATTTAATTTGCATCTCCCACTTGACATAATGTTGCACATCTTTTCGTATGCTTATTTGCCATCTGTATATCTGCTTTGACAAGGTGTCTATTCAAGTCTTTTTCCATTTTTTAATTGGGTTGTTCATTTTCTTGTTGTTGAGTTTTAAGAATTCTTTGCGTATTTTGGATAACATTCTTTCATTAGGTGTGTCTTTTGCAAATATTTTCTCCCAGTTTGTGGCTTGCCTTCTCATTCTTTTGGCCCTGTTTTATAAATAGTCAACATCTGGTTAAAATGAGTAAGGTCAACCTTGAAAGAAAAAATAAATCACAAAGCGTGCCTCTTGGAGGGAACGTAATGCAAGGGTAGCCAGTCGGGAGAGAAAAGGAGGATAGTGCTTAGCATAGTTCTATCTTGTTATATATGTTCTAGTATACATAACTAAGATCTGTTAGAGTACTAAAACAGATTTCTGACACAATACTGGAACACACATTTGAGAGAGTATATAAAAGTCTCAGGGGAATGACTGAAAAATTAGCATCATTTGCCATAGCTTGCCTCTCCTTCTTCCCATTATTTTCATAGTTCATCTGAAACATCTTGTACAAGAAACAGAGTTCTTATTACTTCTAAGCGGAAATGTCACTTCTTCCAGGAAGCCTTCCCAGCCTTCAAGTACAGATTTGGTGCCCTGCGTTTGTGCACTCTGGCCATACTAATGAGAGACTTCTCGCTGCATTCTGATGGCCTGGGCACTTGTTGCAGCCCTCCTTAGAGCTGCCTGTCTTGTCTCCAGCTATATCCCAAAGTCTAACAAAGTCTAAATAGTATCTGAAATATTATCAGCTCTCAACAAATGCTTGCTGAGAGCTGCAAGCATTTGTATTAGTTTGCCACAGCTGCTGAAACAAAGCACCACAAATCAGGAGGCTGAAACTACAGAAATGCATTGTCTCACAGTTCTGGAAGCTGCACATCCTAGATCAAGGCATCAGCAGGACCAAGCTCCCTCTGAAAGTGGGAGGGGAGGGTCTGTTCCAGACCTTTCTCCTGGCCTCTGGTAGTGCCTCAGCTCATAGCAACAGACCTCCAGGTTTCACATGGCTTTCTTCCGATGTGTGCACATCTGTGTCCACACTTCTCCTTTTTGTAAGGACATCAATCCTTAGGTTTAGGGCCCACCCTAATGACCTTATTTTAACTTATCTCTGTAAAGATCCTATCTCCAAATAAAGTCGTATTCTGAGGTCCTGAAAGTTAGGACACCCACATACCATTTTGGGGAGACCCAATTCAACCCGTGACACTCATCTAGGAGCTTTGAAACATCCTGTAGGCAGATAGCCGCAGTCTGATGTCCTGTGCTTCCTTTGGAGGGTCTGCTGCTGGCAGCACCAACAGCTCTGCTCTCCACAGGTCCCCCCCCCCCCCCCCAGCTTTTTTTTTTGAGACAGAGTCTTACTCTGTCACCCAGGCTGGAGTGCAGTGGCACGTTCTCGGCTTACTGCAACCTCCGCCTTGAATTTAAGCAATTCTCCTGCCTCAGCTTCCCAAGTAGCTGGGATGACAGATGCCCACCACCATGCCTGGCTAATTTTTGTATTTTTAGTAGAGACAGGGTTTCATCATGATGGCCATGCTGGTCTCGAACTCCTGACCTCACGTGATCTGCCCACCTTGGCCTCCCAAATGTTGGGATTACAGGCATGAGCCACCACACCTGGCCAGATAGGCCCTTTAAACAAGAGTGTGACACAATCAAATTTGCCGTGTGGAGAGAACACTCTGGCAGAAATATGAAAGGTAGAACAGAAGCACTCCATGCAGGCCTGAAGAAGGAAGCCAAAGTGGGTCCGGGTGGGAGGTGCCAAGCCTGAGATTTGGACATGGAAGCAGGAGTGGAGAGAGAGCAGAGTTTCAGAGATAGTATAGAGATATACACACAAGACCGCAATGACTAACTGATGGTGACTAATTAGACAGGGAGCCACGTACTAATTTAGGAAATACAAAAAGGAGGGCAGGCAAAGGAAAAAGAGAATTAGCTCAAGTTTGGGATTGCAGATTTTGAGGTCTTTCACCCCAGTGTCTGTCTTCCTGAATCCCTACCCTATATAAAATCCAAGATAATGTACAGTGCCCTCATTCAGCATCATCTATTGACAAAGGGATAAATACATGTGGATTGCTGCTTAGCAAAGAGATACTAGTAATTTTTTTTAAGAGACAGAGTCTCACTCTGCTGTGCAGGCTGGAGTGCAGTGGCTCAGTCCCAGCTCACTGTAGTCTTTAGCTCCTGGTCTCAAGTGATTCCCCGCCTCAGCCTCCCAAGTAGCTGGGGCTACATGCTCACACCACCACACCTGGCTAATATTTTAATTTTTTTGTAGAGAAGAGGGTCTTACTATGTTGCCTAGGCTGGTTTTCAATTCCTGGCCTCAAGGATTGTCCCACCTTGGCCTCTCAAAGTGGACTACCAAGGTAGGTGTGAGCTACCAAGTCCAGCCCTAGTAAATTTTTTTATTTTCAACTTTTCATTTTGGAATATTTACATCAGAAGTTGTTTTAAAAAGTCTTATATATTGTTCCTTTTGCTTCCTCAAATGTTACCCTCTTACAGAACCAGAGTATATGGCCAGCACAGTGGCTCACACCTGTAATCCCAGCACTTTGGGAGGCAGATGCGGGTGGATCACCTGAGGTCAGGAGTTCGAGATCAGCCTGGTCAACATGGTGAAACCCCATCTCCACTAAAAATAGTAACAATTAGCCGGGCGTGGTGGCAGGTGCCTGTAATCTGAGCTACTCGGGAGGCTGAGGCAGGAGAATTGCTTGAACCCAGGAGGCAGAGGTTGCAGTGAGCCGAGATCTCCCCACTATACTCCAGCATGGATGACAAGGGCAAACCTCCATCTCAAAAAAAAAAAAAAAGAATCAGAGTATAATTATCAATCATGCTATTAATCAGTTGTATGACTATAATTATACTATTAATTATATGATTAATAACTGTATTATTGATTGATATGATTGATATATAATATTAACTAATCCATAGGCAACCCAGTACTTTAGATTTTTTTCAAGGCAATAATTATTTGAAGAAATTCATAATAGTGATGATACATAGTATGCACTCAGTAAATACTGGTGAAATAAAGAAGAAATGAATAAATGAAAAGAAATGCTAGAAGGACAAGTAAACTAACATCCGAGAGTTATACCACCAGAAGCTGAGTTAAGAACTTTACCTGGGTCATCTTGTTTTATCTTCATTACAACCTGTGAGACAAGCAATTAATTACCTCTAATTTCATACAAGGAAATTAAAAGTATAGCAGTTTCCTCCATTAAAACATGCTAGATGGATTGAAAAAAACTAAAAGAAAGAAAGACCTCAAGGGATAGGTACAGCAACACCAGGGAGGTCTCATCTCATTCCCAGAAGTGTGGGATGAAGGGCTTGTTTTCCACATGAACACACCTCAACTGGCAGGATGTATGACATACCAGAGAACACCTGGCTTCTCACACCTGCAAACCCAGCCACCCCTCTACAATCCCATTAAATCCTGAAGCCATTGGTCCTGACTGTCTGCTCACTTCTGAGAGGAGCCTTTTCTGTTATAGCAGAACCATGCCAGGAAAGCTGTTTATGTGACAAGTTTGTCATCAGGCCTCCCATCTCCTGTCTTGCTTCCCACGTTCTCCCCCACCTACCGGTTAGAGATCGTCATACAAAAGCCCACCGGGCTTCAGATGAGCCCCTTCTTCCTCCACCTGGCCCAGGCTCAGGTGGCCTTTGTTTGATTTTCTATAGCCCTGCCTGGTGACTGGCTACTGAGGGTCAGCAGAGAGATGTACCTTCTCTGCAGATTAGACACATGATGGGGATAACTTCTTGTCTTGGATTATCATTAGCCAAGTTGTGAGTTTGTGATGACTTCCTAGATAAGTACCCACTCCTGCCTACTCGGACCGTTTCCCAGGCACTCTGTGCCTTTGGACAGCCAATGGACCCTCTGGGAACTCCCTAGGGCCACTCTGTGCCCCCACCAATTCCTTTCAGCTTTGCAGGAGCAAAACTGATTCACATCCTGCTGTACGCTTACAGGCCTTCCAGACTTCTTGGAAAAAAAGTCAGTCTAGGCTAATACATTCATGAATATAGACATACCTTGGGTAAGAAATGTACATTTTATTAATTGTGGTTTCCTGGTTAAGATGTTTGAGATTAAAGAGGTAAATCAAACAGTGCAGATATATTTTAGGGATGGGAGAACTTTGGCCATTTTTTCAGTTATACGGTGATTTTTTTTAACCTCTGTTACTCAGTGACCCTGCCCATTACTTACTTTCGTATCAGTGACTTAAATGATGGAGTGGAAACTGTGCTGGTTAAATTAGGCAAGGAAAAAATTAGACTGATTTTCAAGGGTGATATGGACTTTAATAGGAACTTTCTGTAAGTCTTGCATTTGTGAAAATAAGTAACTCAAAATCTAAGCTGTTGGAACTTTGAATTATTTTGAGCCTTAAAAGGATGTAACTATGGGACCTGAGTCACAAGATTGGCAGCTGTAACCTAGGCAGCTGTAACCTTTGTTTCTCTGAGTATAGATTAGCCTTCTTCCTCACCTACATTGTTTTGTAAAATGCTATAAATGGCTAAGGGGCACCAGGGAAGATCCTTTCCTTCTTCACGGTGATATTCATTATAAATTACCTCTTACCTCTCCCACACAAAGACTTTATGACTATCATATTGTCTTAAGATGGAATGTTAAATATATTCTTTTAAATTGGAAAGGAAATGACAATTAGCCATATAGAGAACAAACTAAATTGTTATAATTCATAAACCAGCCTTGTACAGAAAATTAACATTTTAATTAAATTTAAATTTAATTAACTAAATTTCTTTGTTTTCTGCCTATATAGGCAAACCTTAACTTTT